>NC_064858.1:38355832-38708332 GCF_024139225.1 Suncus etruscus
TAAAAACTGAAACTTTAAATGATTTTTAAACTGAACTTAAATGATTTTTCTTAAACTTTTAGTTATTATTTTAAAGCTAGATGCTATTTTTTAGCCATAAATACATATTTTATAGGCCTGAACTTACACATAGCAGGAAGGTTGGGTGACTGCAAAGTTCAGAAATTCTCCAGGGAAAAGTTATCCCTGATGGCCATTGAGAAATCTGGGGTTTACCATCTCCTACACTTTCTGCCATGTTGTCAGAAGGACAAAGCTAGCTTAATACATTATTTTAACACATGATTTTTAGTTGTAACATGCCAGTTTGTGAACTGACTAGACCGAACCAGGTTGAAAAAATTAATTGAAATTTGAAAAATGGATAAGGCTTTGAAAATTGTATTATTATAAAAGGTAGGGATAACAAATAAACAGACAAAACAAAACAACACTAAACACAACATTGTGGCCACTTTCATTCATTACAACACACACATAAACAGACAAAAGGATCGATCCAAAACTTTTTTATAAAAAATTGACAAGCGCTTTTAAATATTTAGCTAGCATGTTTGTGAGAAGGAAAAAAAAAATTTTTTGTAGAAAAACTTTTTTTTTTTTTTTTTTTTTTTTTGGTTTTGAGAAGTACTTAATGTAGATGGAGTGGAACTTTGCTGAAAATAAATTTTAAGGTTTAGATTTAACACAAAACATTTTTAAAACAATTTTAATTTGAAGTTTAAAACATTAAGTAAAATGCTTAATGAGCACTGTAGAAAGAGTTTTTGCTTTGAAGTATGAAAACAGTTGCTGTAAATGAATAGGTTTTATTTAAATTGGTTTTACAGTAGAACAGTAAGACAGCTGCAATAAAGTGTTAAAATTTTTATGATCAAACACAAGAGCATGAACTATGATTATTAAAGGTATAAAAAACTGACTTTAAAAAACAAACAACTGTTTATATTTTGCAGACTTTAAGTGAATAATTTGTAAAAAATATTATATACCAAATTAACTAAATGCTTAGATTATTATAAAATATAGTTAAAGGCATTTGATGTATATACACACTTAGAACTGAAGACCAAAATTATATTTAATACTTGTTTAATTTGCTTATAAAATTTAGTTACTTATGTGATACTAATTAACAATATTATATTAAAAAGGGTTAACCACAACATAAACAGAGACAATTTAAGATTAAACTTGGAAAATGCAAAATTATTTGTACTTACCTTTGAGTTTAAATTTAAGCTTGAAATTGAGAA
Organism: Suncus etruscus; assembly: GCF_024139225.1. Classification (NCBI taxonomy): domain Eukaryota; kingdom Metazoa; phylum Chordata; class Mammalia; order Eulipotyphla; family Soricidae; genus Suncus; species Suncus etruscus. The sequence continues at coordinate 38,357,089 of NC_064858.1, forward strand.
AAGGGACAAAGCTACTTAAGGTTTAAGTTTATGAACAATAATTTGTGAACAAATTTATTTAACTAGTTATTACATTGTTTTTGTTTTTGAAATGGCTATTATGCCACTGTTTGAACTGTGTAACGGCTTGTAAGGTATAGACTATTTGGTTTAAGTTTTTTAAATGGCAAGGCTATTATTCTATATTTATTATGCATTTAAAAGAGCTTAAGCTTAGTCTAGAGTTTTGGAATGTTTACACACTATTGTTAAGGAAAGCTGACCAACTTATTTTGCTCACTTGTAATATTTTAGTTTTTAAAGAATTAACTTTGTAAACATGTGCAGTAATTTTAACAAAGGAGTTTTGCTGTTTATTTCAATGCAGAGGTAAGAAAGACACCTGTGTTATATTTACAAATTATTACTTAAAAACAAAGTTAGAAATGTTACAAAATGTTATTTGACTATTAGATTTGACTAGCAAACATGGAGAGGAAAGAGCAATGAAAGAGACAAAATATAAGAAATATTTAAATGCAGATTAAGGAGCTTAAGCTATTAAAAAATGCCTATGACATGAACCACTTTACAAACTTCATATACTGTTAAGATTAAAAATAATTTTAATAGAAATATAAAAGACTTAAATTTAACACTTTTGTGTTCGTTTGGATTTCAAAACGCCAAGAAGATTTTCTTTTACCAATATTTTGCTATTACAAGTCAAGTGACAGAATTATGACCTTGTTGTAAAATTTTTGAGAGGCATGAAAAAAGGGAGTGTTGCTGTTATCTCCTTGTTGCTTTTTCTGCCTAGAGAATATTTTTTAACTCTTACAGACCTGAATTTAGAAGGTTTTTTAATTTCCAATGTTTTAATAAGTACAACACCCAATGCACAAAACTTAATTACACAAATGCTTTTAGAAAAGGCACATTTATGCTGCATAATTTAATTTACAAACTTCACAGTTATTTGAGGCTTCTTATGAAACACAACAAGATTCTGACAATTTTTTACTATATATATCACATGAGCAGTTTTTGAATCCTTATAACTTTACCAGTTGTGGTCTTTATCTTAGAAAAACATTTTAGGGCTGCATTCCTATTCTAAGGGATGGGGGGGGTTTTTTTTTTCGCCCTGCTTGCTGATTGCTGAAGTGGCAGCCTGGACAGTAGGGTGGGGGGAAATCCTGAAGGGCAGAAACTTGTGCATTAAGAGAAGCAGTTTGTTTTTGAAGGCTTAAGATTTGTTTAAGATTTTTAATTCGGCCAAGTAGTTTCATTTCTATAGCTTTAAGAGGGGGAGTGGTGAGAGGGGAGGTGCGTTACACAGGCGGGGAAAGACTTTTTTCATTAGGGAGAAAGACTGGAAAGGTAGTAGCGCTGGTTTTTGAGCTAAGAGCATTATTAAGTTTGTTAGAGAGGTGAGAGACCATGGATGTAATTGTGGTGAGTTGGAAACTCAAGTCAGAAGGGGCGGGGGGAGAAAGCAGCAACAGTTTGTTGCTGCATGTGTGGGAGCTGCTGGAATGCCGGCTCTGGGGAGCGACTTCCAGGCACGGAGGGCAGCAAGAGCCATGTTGGCAAGCTGGGACCTGAAAAGTGTGTGCTGTGCCTTTAAGGTATGAAAAGAGGCGAGGCCAGCTATATGAGCTTAGAGATCAGAATTCCTGCCTGTCTGCAAGGACTTTGCAGTGGAAAGAGAAAAAAAGTTAGCTTCCCAGGAGACAAAGAGTTTAGCTTTTAGATTTTAAGCAGGAGAGCGTGTAAGGGGCTTGTTCTTCCAGTGTTTGAACATCGTGTGAGTCGAGCTCTTATAACGGAGCTGAGGCAATGGCAGGGTATAGACGAGAAGCACTAGGGAGATCTTTAAGGGCAGTTCAGTTTTTAGCTTTGAGGCAAAGGAAGTGTTAGAAGCATTAGTCAGGGAAGTGGAGGGCTGTTGAGGTGGAGGCGGGGGAAGGTCCTCGCCATTAGGAAGGAGAGCAGGCAGGTTGTAGGGAGGGGGCAGAAAGCAGCAACGTGTGTGGGAGTTGCTGTAACACAGACTTTGGAGAGTGACTCTTAGGCACAGAGCTGCTGACAAGCTGGGGTTTGGAAAATGTGCACTGCGCCTTTAAGAGCTTAGAGACCAGAATTTTCGCCCGCCAGCTGGCAAGAGCTTTACAGCGCAGGGAAGAGAGAAAAAAAAAAAAAAACTGCGGGCTTTCTTTTAGGATTTCAGCACAGAGATTGCAGGCAGAAGTGAAGATGAAGGGTTAAAGGAGGGAGGAACTGAGATATTTAAAGCGATAGCCCCGGAACACAAGATTTTTGGCAAACATCATAAACAAAACATTAAAAAATTACAAATATCTTTTTTGGTAACCTCTATGTCTGCTTTTCAATTCAGACTGTATATCTTTAATGAATTTAAGCTCTATACTCTGAAATGAGCCCATGGTAACGTATCCTATGAGCTAAGCCCCAAAAGCCAATGAGGGGCGGCGATCAGAACGACTGAAAAAACTGCAGTTTAAATATTTGATTAAGGCTAACTCGTTTCAACGCTTACCCTGATAAGGTATTCCCTGCGATTTACGAAACAGCTCCGGACTCGCCGACCCGTAGTCGTTCGGGGTGTGGCGGTGGTCTTCGTGCCCAGCGTTGGGCGCCAAAATGCAGGATCCTGAAGCCCCCCCAGGGGGGACCCGGCCAGCAGGAATTAGCTGGGAAGGCTTCTCAGACGACTGCACTCCTATTTTGCTGAGTAGAAGAACAACCACACCTGTAAAAAATCTGAGAGAGGTTAATAATAAAGACCCAAGGCAGCGTCTCACTGGTCAAGGGTGTCTTTATTGGCTACAGTTCCTTCTTAAATAGTGAAGGAGAAAAAGGGGCAGTACAAAGGTGATGTCAATCATATTTTTTTGCGCGAAGGCCCATACAAGGCAAGGATACATATCAGGTTACAAGGAACAAAGAAAGTTTAAGCATTCTCTAAACAAGGAAGTGGACAGTGGGCTATGGGGGCTGGATGACCTTCAAGTTATGCTGAACGTGCTGTTTCTATGGAAACTTCAAGTGTCCTTCTAGCTGCATTCCTAATTGCTTGATTATCAGGAGTTGGTGCAAGATGTGTCTGCCTCAGTGGTCTTGAACAGACAATGTAGCATACACTTATAGACAATAGCCTTATTTACTCCAGAGTGTGGTCTTAAGAAGTGAGGCCTAGTTTCTGATAAGGTACCAGACAGTATTTGCTCTTCTCCGGCTGGAGCTAAAAAATTTTTTATCTTGCAGCTGCATTCATTTCTCTTTAGCTTACAGATTTCACAGCAAAACTGCAAAATAGCTTTTAGGTGAAAAGCTGGATTATGGCAGAAGGAACAGCAATATGGCCTCAAACAAGTCAGTCCCCAACACCCTAGGGCCAGGGGGGGGCCCCGGACCTGGGTCACCCGACCCCCCTCTCCCCCATTCCTCCGGATCTCCAGGTGGGTTTCTGGGAGGAGCCGATGGGGCACCCTGGGTTTTGCCCCACTCCCAGGCCGGGCCGGGACCCTGGCCTAGGGAGGGGCACCAGTCCCTGAGCTTCGGGCTTGGGAGGGTCTCTCTCCCTTCCCGGAGCAGGATTCTTTGCCGGCGCGGACAGGCAGCTGGCGGGCCCCCCATGGGCCAGCGCCTTTTAGTCCGCCCTAGGGCCAGGGGGGGGCCCCGGACCTGGGTCACCCGACCCCCCTCTCCCCCATTCCTCCGGATCTCCAGGTGGGTTTCTGGGAGGAGCCGATGGGGCACCCTGGGTTTTGCCCCACTCCCAGGCCGGGCCGGGACCCTGGCCTAGGGAGGGGCACCAGTCCCTGAGCTTCGGGCTTGGGAGGGTCTCTCTCCCTTCCCGGAGCAGGATTCTTTGCCGGCGCGGACAGGCAGCTGGCGGGCCCCCCATGGGCCAGCGCCTTTTAGTCCGCCCTAGGGCCAGGGGGGGGCCCCGGACCTGGGTCACCCGACCCCCCTCTCCCCCATTCCTCCGGATCTCCAGGTGGGTTTCTGGGAGGAGCCGATGGGGCACCCTGGGTTTTGCCCCACTCCCAGGCCGGGCCGGGACCCTGGCCTAGGGAGGGGCACCAGTCCCTGAGCTTCGGGCTTGGGAGGGTCTCTCTCCCTTCCCGGAGCAGGATTCTTTGCCGGCGCGGACAGGCAGCTGGCGGGCCCCCCATGGGCCAGCGCCTTTTAGTCCGCCCTAGGGCCAGGGGGGGGCCCCGGACCTGGGTCACCCGACCCCCCTCTCCCCCATTCCTCCGGATCTCCAGGTGGGTTTCTGGGAGGAGCTGATGGGGCACCCTGGGTTTTGCCCCACTCCCAGGCCGGGCCGGGACCCTGGCCTAGGGAGGGGCACCAGTCCCTGAGCTTCGGGCTTGGGAGGGTCTCTCTCCCTTCCCGGAGCAGGATTCTTTGCCGGCGCGGACAGGCAGCTGGCGGGCCCCCCATGGGCCAGCGCCTTTTAGTCCGCCCTAGGGCCAGGGGGGGGCCCCGGACCTGGGTCACCCGACCCCCCTCTCCCCCATTCCTCCGGATCTCCAGGTGGGTTTCTGGGAGGAGCCGATGGGGCACCCTGGGTTTTGCCCCACTCCCAGGCCGGGCCGGGACCCTGGCCTAGGGAGGGGCACCAGTCCCTGAGCTTCGGGCTTGGGAGGGTCTCTCTCCCTTCCCGGAGCAGGATTCTTTGCCGGCGCGGACAGGCAGCTGGCGGGCCCCCCATGGGCCAGCGCCTTTTAGTCCGCCCTAGGGCCAGGGGGGGGCCCCGGACCTGGGTCACCCGACCCCCCTCTCCCCCATTCCTCCGGATCTCCAGGTGGGTTTCTGGGAGGAGCTGATGGGGCACCCTGGGTTTTGCCCCACTCCCAGGCCGGGCCGGGACCCTGGCCTAGGGAGGGGCACCAGTCCCTGAGCTTCGGGCTTGGGAGGGTCTCTCTCCCTTCCCGGAGCAGGATTCTTTGCCGGCGCGGACAGGCAGCTGGCGGGCCCCCCATGGGCCAGCGCCTTTTAGTCCGCCCTAGGGCCAGGGGGGGGCCCCGGACCTGGGTCACCCGACCCCCCTCTCCCCCATTCCTCCGGATCTCCAGGTGGGTTTCTGGGAGGAGCCGATGGGGCACCCTGGGTTTTGCCCCACTCCCAGGCCGGGCCGGGACCCTGGCCTAGGGAGGGGCACCAGTCCCTGAGCTTCGGGCTTGGGAGGGTCTCTCTCCCTTCCCGGAGCAGGATTCTTTGCCGGCGCGGACAGGCAGCTGGCGGGCCCCCCATGGGCCAGCGCCTTTTAGTCCGCCCTAGGGCCAGGGGGGGGCCCCGGACCTGGGTCACCCGACCCCCCTCTCCCCCATTCCTCCGGATCTCCAGGTGGGTTTCTGGGAGGAGCTGATGGGGCACCCTGGGTTTTGCCCCACTCCCAGGCCGGGCCGGGACCCTGGCCTAGGGAGGGGCACCAGTCCCTGAGCTTCGGGCTTGGGAGGGTCTCTCTCCCTTCCCGGAGCAGGATTCTTTGCCGGCGCGGACAGGCAGCTGGCGGGCCCCCCATGGGCCAGCGCCTTTTAGTCCGCCCTAGGGCCAGGGGGGGGCCCCGGACCTGGGTCACCCGACCCCCCTCTCCCCCATTCCTCCGGATCTCCAGGTGGGTTTCTGGGAGGAGCCGATGGGGCACCCTGGGTTTTGCCCCACTCCCAGGCCGGGCCGGGACCCTGGCCTAGGGAGGGGCACCAGTCCCTGAGCTTCGGGCTTGGGAGGGTCTCTCTCCCTTCCCGGAGCAGGATTCTTTGCCGGCGCGGACAGGCAGCTGGCGGGCCCCCCATGGGCCAGCGCCTTTTAGTCCGCCCTAGGGCCAGGGGGGGGCCCCGGACCTGGGTCACCCGACCCCCCTCTCCCCCATTCCTCCGGATCTCCAGGTGGGTTTCTGGGAGGAGCCGATGGGGCACCCTGGGTTTTGCCCCACTCCCAGGCCGGGCCGGGACCCTGGCCTAGGGAGGGGCACCAGTCCCTGAGCTTCGGGCTTGGGAGGGTCTCTCTCCCTTCCCGGAGCAGGATTCTTTGCCGGCGCGGACAGGCAGCTGGCGGGCCCCCCATGGGCCAGCGCCTTTTAGTCCGCCCTAGGGCCAGGGGGGGGCCCCGGACCTGGGTCACCCGACCCCCCTCTCCCCCATTCCTCCGGATCTCCAGGTGGGTTTCTGGGAGGAGCCGATGGGGCACCCTGGGTTTTGCCCCACTCCCAGGCCGGGCCGGGACCCTGGCCTAGGGAGGGGCACCAGTCCCTGAGCTTCGGGCTTGGGAGGGTCTCTCTCCCTTCCCGGAGCAGGATTCTTTGCCGGCGCGGACAGGCAGCTGGCGGGCCCCCCATGGGCCAGCGCCTTTTAGTCCGCCCTAGGGCCAGGGGGGGGCCCCGGACCTGGGTCACCCGACCCCCCTCTCCCCCATACCTCCGGATCTCCAGGTGGGTTTCTGGGAGGAGCCGATGGGGCACCCTGGGTTTTGCCCCACTCCCAGGCCGGGCCGGGACCCTGGCCTAGGGAGGGGCACCAGTCCCTGAGCTTCGGGCTTGGGAGGGTCTCTCTCCCTTCCCGGAGCAGGATTCTTTGCCGGCGCGGACAGGCAGCTGGCGGGCCCCCCATGGGCCAGCGCCTTTTAGTCCGCCCTAGGGCCAGGGGGGGGCCCCGGACCTGGGTCACCCGACCCCCCTCTCCCCCATTCCTCCGGATCTCCAGGTGGGTTTCTGGGAGGAGCCGATGGGGCACCCTGGGTTTTGCCCCACTCCCAGGCCGGGCCGGGACCCTGGCCTAGGGAGGGGCACCAGTCCCTGAGCTTCGGGCTTGGGAGGGTCTCTCTCCCTTCCCGGAGCAGGATTCTTTGCCGGCGCGGACAGGCAGCTGGCGGGCCCCCCATGGGCCAGCGCCTTTTAGTCCGCCCTAGGGCCAGGGGGGGGCCCCGGACCTGGGTCACCCGACCCCCCTCTCCCCCATTCCTCCGGATCTCCAGGTGGGTTTCTGGGAGGAGCCGATGGGGCACCCTGGGTTTTGCCCCACTCCCAGGCCGGGCCGGGACCCTGGCCTAGGGAGGGGCACCAGTCCCTGAGCTTCGGGCTTGGGAGGGTCTCTCTCCCTTCCCGGAGCAGGATTCTTTGCCGGCGCGGACAGGCAGCTGGCGGGCCCCCCATGGGCCAGCGCCTTTTAGTCCGCCCTAGGGCCAGGGGGGGGCCCCGGACCTGGGTCACCCGACCCCCCTCTCCCCCATTCCTCCGGATCTCCAGGTTGGTTTCTGGGAGGAGCCGATGGGGCACCCTGGGTTTTGCCCCACTCCCAGGCCGGGCCGGGACCCTGGCCTAGGGAGGGGCACCAGTCCCTGAGCTTCGGGCTTGGGAGGGTCTCTCTCCCTTCCCGGAGCAGGATTCTTTGCCGGCGCGGACAGGCAGCTGGCGGGCCCCCCATGGGCCAGCGCCTTTTAGTCCGCCCTAGGGCCAGGGGGGGGCCCCGGACCTGGGTCACCCGACCCCCCTCTCCCCCATTCCTCCGGATCTCCAGGTGGGTTTCTGGGAGGAGCCGATGGGGCACCCTGGGTTTTGCCCCACTCCCAGGCCGGGCCGGGACCCTGGCCTAGGGAGGGGCACCAGTCCCTGAGCTTCGGGCTTGGGAGGGTCTCTCTCCCTTCCCGGAGCAGGATTCTTTGCCGGCGCGGACAGGCAGCTGGCGGGCCCCCCATGGGCCAGCGCCTTTTAGTCCGCCCTAGGGCCAGGGGGGGGCCCCGGACCTGGGTCACCCGACCCCCCTCTCCCCCATTCCTCCGGATCTCCAGGTGGGTTTCTGGGAGGAGCCGATGGGGCACCCTGGGTTTTGCCCCACTCCCAGGCCGGGCCGGGACCCTGGCCTAGGGAGGGGCACCAGTCCCTGAGCTTCGGGCTTGGGAGGGTCTCTCTCCCTTCCCGGAGCAGGATTCTTTGCCGGCGCGGACAGGCAGCTGGCGGGCCCCCCATGGGCCAGCGCCTTTTAGTCCGCCCTAGGGCCAGGGGGGGGCCCCGGACCTGGGTCACCCGACCCCCCTCTCCCCCATTCCTCCGGATCTCCAGGTGGGTTTCTGGGAGGAGCCGATGGGGCACCCTGGGTTTTGCCCCACTCCCAGGCCGGGCCGGGACCCTGGCCTAGGGAGGGGCACCAGTCCCTGAGCTTCGGGCTTGGGAGGGTCTCTCTCCCTTCCCGGAGCAGGATTCTTTGCCGGCGCGGACAGGCAGCTGGCGGGCCCCCCATGGGCCAGCGCCTTTTAGTCCGCCCTAGGGCCAGGGGGGGGCCCCGGACCTGGGTCACCCGACCCCCCTCTCCCCCATTCCTCCGGATCTCCAGGTGGGTTTCTGGGAGGAGCCGATGGGGCACCCTGGGTTTTGCCCCACTCCCAGGCCGGGCCGGGACCCTGGCCTAGGGAGGGGCACCAGTCCCTGAGCTTCGGGCTTGGGAGGGTCTCTCTCCCTTCCCGGAGCAGGATTCTTTGCCGGCGCGGACCGGCCGCTGGCGGGCCCCCCATGGGCCAGCGCCTTTTAGTCCGCCCTAGGGCCAGGGGGGGGCCCCGGACCTGGGTCACCCGACCCCCCTCTCCCCCATTCCTCCGGATCTCCAGGTGGGTTTCTGGGAGGAGCAGATGGGGCACCCTGGGTTTTGCCCCACTCCCAGGCCGGGCCGGGACCCTGGCCTAGGGAGGGGCACCAGTCCCTGAGCTTCGGGCTTGGGAGGGTCTCTCTCCCTTCCCGGAGCAGGATTCTTTGCCGGCGCGGACAGGCAGCTGGCGGGCCCCCCATGGGCCAGCGCCTTTTAGTCCGCCCTAGGGCCAGGGGGGGGCCCCGGACCTGGGTCACCCGACCCCCCTCTCCCCCATTCCTCCGGATCTCCAGGTGGGTTTCTGGGAGGAGCCGATGGGGCACCCTGGGTTTTGCCCCACTCCCAGGCCGGGCCGGGACCCTGGCCTAGGGAGGGGCACCAGTCCCTGAGCTTCGGGCTTGGGAGGGTCTCTCTCCCTTCCCGGAGCAGGATTCTTTGCCGGCGCGGACAGGCAGCTGGCGGGCCCCCCATGGGCCAGCGCCTTTTAGTCCGCCCTAGGGCCAGGGGGGGGCCCCGGACCTGGGTCACCCGACCCCCCTCTCCCCCATTCCTCCGGATCTCCAGGTGGGTTTCTGGGAGGAGCCGATGGGGCACCCTGGGTTTTGCCCCACTCCCAGGCCGGGCCGGGACCCTGGCCTAGGGAGGGGCACCAGTCCCTGAGCTTCGGGCTTGGGAGGGTCTCTCTCCCTTCCCGGAGCAGGATTCTTTGCCGGCGCGGACAGGCAGCTGGCGGGCCCCCCATGGGCCAGCGCCTTTTAGTCCGCCCTAGGGCCAGGGGGGGGGCCCCGGACCTGGGTCACCCGACCCCCCTCTCCCCCATTCCTCCGGATCTCCAGGTGGGTTTCTGGGAGGAGCCGATGGGGCACCCTGGGTTTTGCCCCACTCCCAGGCCGGGCCGGGACCCTGGCCTAGGGAGGGGCACCAGTCCCTGAGCTTCGGGCTTGGGAGGGTCTCTCTCCCTTCCCGGAGCAGGATTCTTTGCCGGCGCGGACAGGCAGCTGGCGGGCCCCCCATGGGCCAGCGCCTTTTAGTCCGCCCTAGGGCCAGGGGGGGGCCCCGGACCTGGGTCACCCGACCCCCCTCTCCCCCATTCCTCCGGATCTCCAGGTGGGTTTCTGGGAGGAGCCGATGGGGCACCCTGGGTTTTGCCCCACTCCCAGGCCGGGCCGGGACCCTGGCCTAGGGAGGGGCACCAGTCCCTGAGCTTCGGGCTTGGGAGGGTCTCTCTCCCTTCCCGGAGCAGGATTCTTTGCCGGCGCGGACAGGCAGCTGGCGGGCCCCCCATGGGCCAGCGCCTTTTAGTCCGCCCTAGGGCCAGGGGGGGGCCCCGGACCTGGGTCACCCGACCCCCCTCTCCCCCATTCCTCCGGATCTCCAGGTGGGTTTCTGGGAGGAGCTGATGGGGCACCCTGGGTTTTGCCCCACTCCCAGGCCGGGCCGGGACCCTGGGGGGTAGAGTCTGATCTCGTGGGTGGCAGATAGCTGCTCAGCTATACTCAGTTTGTCACTGGTAATTTTATACCAGTCTACATTTTGCAAACCGCGCGGGGGCGAACATTTGCTCCTTCCAACCATCAGTACCCCAGATTTACCCTTATTATCTTCAGTAACACATAGTCCTAATCTCTGACCTAAGACATGCAGCAGATCTAACAAATCCCAGAACTATCTAGAAGGACACAAATTGAACACATATATCTTTTGAATATTTTATGGGTATTTTCTTTAACTGATGTAACTCTCTATATATTCTTCTACCCTGATGTTTTTATTCACTTTTCATCTTTTCTGTTCTTTGTAAGCTGTACAGTAAGGATTGTTGGTGGAACTGTCCCTCAGTTTGATGCCTATGATTGAACTATGTCATGGAAATTGCAGGTCTTGTTTCTATTGCCTGCAGATGCACCAATAACGCCCCATGGCATTGATCCTTGTTTGCATAGACACATTAAAATGGGAAAACACCATACATACAGATAAGGTCTTATCTAATAAATCTCAGTACAATGTACCTTACACCCTGAACATTGATAGAATGACCTGGCACAGGCATCAGAAGATTGGGCATCCTCCATTCACGCCAGAACCAGGCAAGCTATCTACGAAACATCCAGGGTCGTTTACAGCAACAGCTGGAAGCAGTCCTCTACCAGGAAAGACACTACCAAGGGTCTGACATCGACCCCCTAAAAAGAGACTTCCGTTTACACTGAGAAGACTCGACAACATCAATGACCTGCTCTACAGGACATGGTTCTCTCTAGTGCCCCTTAAATGTGAGGTGAAACGAGAGGATGCTATGCACCATCCTGACTGCAACATGGGATATGCAGACTCCAGGATTCTTAATACAGAAGCATGATACCAACAACAGAAACTATGTGAGGAATGGAGGTGTATTGCCACTACAGACGATGACTTGAATTGGACAAACTAATTTGCCTGGAGCCAAGAGTCAGTCCTGTGCCAGGAAACTTCAGGGTTAGGGTCTTCTTCCATTTAGACCATAATTTGTCTTTCCATGTCCCTTATGTTTTGATGGGCCTATGCAAACAAATGCCACTTTAATACCATTTTTTTACTATGTTCCCTTGACTCCAATCCTTAAGAAAAACAACCCACTAAAACTTTTGAGGTTAACTTAAACTAGTAAGCATGTGCATGGAACTAGAGAAATGTACTTTGCCCTCAATGTTTAAGGAGCTACATAAGTATAATGTCTTTAGATTATATTGTGTGCTGCTAAGAAATAGTATGTACTACAACTGGGGATTAGAGGGACAAGAAATTGTATTGTACGTGGGTTCAGTTTTGTTTTCCTTAATGCTCTTTGGCTGAAAGTTCAAGGCTGGAATATCATCGATGGGACTACCGAGAATTCTGTTTATGGGTGATTGGGCTCCCACTGTAACTTTACCCTGTCCTCTTCTTTACATCTTTGTTGTCATAATTAAAATAAAAAAAGTTTAAAAAAAAAAAAAAAAAAAAAAAAAAAAAAAAAAAAACTAGGGTAACAGAAAAAATACGAGAAAGGCACTTGCTTTGAATGCTGCTGACAGCATAGGATTTCAGAGACCCACCAGAATTGATCCTAAGAGCAGTCAGGAGTAAACTCTAAGTACTGCCAGGTGTGCCCCACAGCCTACCAAAATAAATATAATAATAATAATAACGTTGTGAGGGGCCAGAACAATAGTACAAAAGGTAAGGTGCTTGGCTTGCACATGGTGGACGTGCATTGTATCTCTAGCAGCCCATATGCTGCCCTAACCCAAGTCCTGAGCCCTGTCAGGAAAAGTAGTAACTCCTGAGCATTACTGGGTGTGACCACAGAACATGCAAAAGCAAACAAACTAAAAGCTTCTGAGAAAAATTTAATGTGTAAATATAAATATCTAACACATAATAATTTGTTCTCAAAAATCTTTTGGATACACATTGGAACTCACAGGACAGAGTCATGAATTCTAATGAGTTTGGAGTGTAAAACTTACTGGAAATGATGTTTTGTTGCTGACAGAGTCCTGGTTCTTTTGGTCAAATTCTGTCATCTATCTGACACCTCCTATGTGGTAAAAGATGCACTGCACAAAATATTTCCAACCGCAGATTTACTGCAGCTTGAAATAACATTGAACATTTGCCATAGCCTTGATATAGTCATAAGATCTTGTGAATGAATGAACTGAGCAATGTGGAGCAAAAATGTTGATTCAAAGAAAGAATGGGAAAATGGAAGTTGAAGAGGTTTCCTAGTCAAAGAACAGAAACTCAATTGACAGGAGAGAGAAGAAGAAAAGGTTTGGTGAGGTTTGAGAGGTTAGCTGTGGGTGATCTTTATCACTTTAGCTGTCATTATCTGTGTCATTGTCATTCGGACTAATGTGACCACAGGAAACAGGAAATGACACTAATTTCTGAATCAAAATAGAATTTGCCCAGGAAGAGAGGAAGAGGAAAATAAAAATAAAAGAGTCAAACACAAAGAAAATATCATGAGGTACCAAACAGTAAATATTAGATTTGGATATTATATAAGGTCTAATCTAATGCTTAGAGGAAGCATTCTGTACCTGACAATCATAAATAAGTGAAAAACATTAATATAAAAAACTCTTAAGCTATTATGGTATTAAATAATATTTTCTAGGGGCCAAAGCAATAATATAGGTAGGGCATTTGCCAGGTTCCATCCCCAGTACCCATTAAGTCTGCCAGTGATCTCTGAGCACAGAGCCTGGAGTAATTCCTAAGTACAGTAAGGTGTTTCCTGAACATACTAAAAAAATATATCTTACAAGAAAAATAGAGAGAAGATGGTGCTTAAAGTGCTTGCCTTGCATACAGCTGATCTGTGTTTGATCTTTGGCATGCCAGGAGTGATCCCTGAGCACAAGAATTAAGAGAAAGCCCTATGCACCACTGGGTATGCACCCCCAAATCACAGGCCGATAATGAGATTTCAGCACTGTTTAAAGTGTTCTTTTTCTCTTCTAAGTTCCTGTGTCTGACATGCATTGTCTTGAGGCTAGCTCTGTCTAATTGTGTTTTATTTTTCCATGATTACAGTTTCTCCTCCTCTGTTCTTAAATTTCCTCTAACTCACTCTGCATGTTTCAAGCCCACCTGGAAAAACTAATTTTGTTTCCCTGTCTGAAGAATCTTAGTGTTATCACTTCTGCAAAGTTTACTTTATGATTTAAGAATTTCCACTGACTGTGACCTAGGTATTTAGAAGAGCATTTTTTTTGTTTGTTTTTGTTTTTATTTTTGGGCCACACCCATTTGATGCTCAGAGGTTACTCCTGGCTAAGCGCTCAGAAATTGCCCCTGGCTTGGGGAGTCCATATTGGGGAGTCCATATGGGACACCGCGGGATTGAACCGTGGTCCTTCCTTGGCTGGCGTTTGCAAGGCAGACACCTTATCTCTAGCGCCACCTCACCGGCCCCATTAGAAGAGCATTTTTCAACCAAACAGAATTGAGCCTGCAGCCAGGTTGCTGTCTGCTCTCACATGGGTCTTTGTTAGCTCACAAGGAGCTATTTCTGAGCAACGTCGGGTGTGGCCCAAAAGCCAAAAAAAAAGAAAAGAAAAGAAAAGAAAAGAAACACTTGTGAGACATGTTTTTTTTTTTGGATCCAGTGCTGAAGTCCATGTTCTCAATGAAGCTTTTGCCACGCTGCCACAAATCAGGACCACAATGAGGACCATCCTGTCACCTCACATCCATTCTATAAGCTTTATTATTTTCTGAGTCCATGAAAACTGACTCCTGACACCTCTTTGCTCTCTACTTTCTAAACAATCTCTGATATTAGTAACAGAGATATAAGGTGACAGGGCAAAGCAGACAAATTATTTAATTCTCAAGCAACTTCTCTAACTCGGCAGGTCCTGGAAATGACTAGAATCTGTCTTTGTGAACTCTCAAGGTCTCTTGGCTTAGCAGTGCAGAACAAGGAGATCATTTTCTGTTGCTTTAAGCAATGTTGGTGGGAAACAATACAGTTTAAAAATCTATGTATATTATTTACTAAATAAAAATTGAGTTTTTAGAAAGTGTTATAGTTTTTGTATTTGGCATATTGGCTACTAAAAATGTATTTTCCATGTGTTAGTCAATAAATAAATCTCCCATAGTTGGACATGACTCATGCTGCTTTTTTTCTCAGAAAGAATATGAAATTTCCTTTTGCTCTTAATGAACTATTGTGTAAACATCCTGCATTAGGTCAATATGCTCTACAGCATAAAAAGGTGTTTTTCACATGTACCACATCTGTCAGAACATTTCCAACCACAGATTTGTTGAACAGTTCTACTCAAAAGGACATTCCATACTTCGGACACTCCAACATTCTGTGATGCTTCATAAAAAAGAAAGGAAAAGATGAAGTACATTTCTAGAGAAAAAAATAATGGACAAACTCTTCCAGGACATAAAGGCAGGCGTTTCCTAGGTTAAATCTTTTGCTATCAAAGAAACAGAAGATATAATCTAAGAGAAGAAAATAAGAGCTGATTTATAAACTTGGGCACGATGGCTGATGACCACTTTAACTACCCTGTCCATGTTATTATTAGTGGAACTACAGGAAACATTAGCTTCCGAATTATGACTATATTCCTTTGGAAGAGACTGAAAGAAGAGAACAATGACAGTGAGAGAAAGGAAAATATTGCATGTAATAATAGTAAACACATGAAAGTTGAGAACTCACTAATGCAAATCATACTGTGCAGGTATTATAGTCTTATTACTAATATTTTTCTTAGAGATATCTTCTCAGCTGGATATATTTAGGCAACAAGACTTTTAGACAGAAAAAATGACAAGTAAATGTACTGACAATCACTGGCCATATAGAATAGACTGTTTGAGGTCTCGATCTATTTTTAATGCAATAAAATGGAATAAGAAAATTTTCAGAAATACAGATATTCAAACAGCTAGGAAATAGTAATGGAAATAATTCTTAAAATAAGTAAATAAAACAGTCAAAATCCACAGAACATTTTGAGAAAGGAATTTATTCTTAGAAATTAGTAGTAACATTGTATTCCTACAGTTTTAAGAAAAATACATTTAAATAATATTTTATCAGCCATGGGGCCAGATCAATAACACAGTGGGTAGGGCATTTGCCTTGCACAAGGCTAACCTGGGTTTGACCCCCAACATTCCATATGATCCCCGAGTCTGCCAGGAGTAACTTCTGAGCAAAGTCAGGAGTAATCCTTGAGTGCTGCTGGATGTGGCCCAAAAACAAAGAAACAAACAAAAATATTTTATGAGGTAGTGCATTTGCCTAGCATGCAGAGGTCTGTGTTTGATCTCCAGTGACCTATATATCACCCCCCTCTCCCCAGCATCACCAGGAGTAAGTAATTTCTGAGTCAAAAGCCAGGCGTAACATCTGAGCATCATCAGGTGTGGTTCCAAAGCCAAAAATTAGATAAATAAAAATAAATTAAATATTATTTTTAAATAATTTAAAACTAAGGACTTTAAAATTTAAACAAAATATAAGAGAATAGTGAAAAAGAAGTAAGACAGCATTAGTTCAAGAATTACTCAAGTGTTGAAATATACTTTATACAAACCAGAAAAAAATTTTATGCACATTTCTCGTGTGTGTGTGTGTGTGTGTGTGTGTGTATTTGTGTTTCCAGTCAAACTAGATCATGGAGTTCCTTTAAATATTTCAATTATTTTTCATTTTTATTGGCTTGACAATAAAAGGTGGACAAAGATCACATTGTCTGGGTGTATGTAATCTGAAGAGTTGAAAAACAGACAAATATTTTCACTCACCAAAATATTATTATCAACTTTCGTCTGCTGAAGTGCTTCGATCTAAATATGAAGATTTTTCTAGATAAATCGTCTATATCTCATAAGATTATAAACATTTTAGTTGGAACTGGGCATAGAAATAGATAAAGAAAGGTCTTTCTTGGACTTCTGGAAAAATGAAATGGGTTTGGAGAAGAAACCAGAGTTCTAAGGTCACCTGTAAAACTTTAACAATTTTGGTGGATTTACTGCTCCCCCTGCTGGCAGAGATAGGATAATACAGCAGGTAGGCCAGCTGAGACGAAAATTTTTTGACTGTCAATGAAAGCTTTGGACATTGGTTTCCACCAGTAAAGGTAGGCATCCCTTATAAAAATGACCCCTTCCCGACTGGCAAATGCATGGAGTTAGTTCTCTAATGCATACGTTTTGTTTGACCGAGGGAATCCTTTGATACTGATGGGATGGAAAAGCACAAACACATAATACAACACTTTCTATTCTACAACTCAACTATAGAAGAATGAAGAGTCACTGGTGTAGTGAATTGTTCCAATGATCATGAAACCTATAAGACCATACTAGTTTTGCTTTCCCATTGTGAACTCTGTCACGTGACATCAATAAAATCTAGTATGCACTCTTTCTTCAGCGAGTGAGTATATATAATGTTGATGTGGGTGAATGCATAAAATATATTTAAGATTATTTATGTTATAATTTATATTATAATATTAAAACAAATCAAGATGCATTTGTGTTTGTGTTAGAGAATTACATTAATAATTCCTTCTTAGTTAATTTGGGAGTAGGAAAAAGAGACAACATTGTCTAATGTATCTATCAAATTGAAATCACAATATTAAACTGGTTTTCATTGAATATTTGAATGCTCAGATTTGGGGAGCTTTGTCATGTTTTATTTTAGGAGGGAACACCTGGTAGTGCTCAGGGCTTACTCCTGGCTTTGCACCCTCAAGAAAACTTATGGGATGCCTTTATGCGAAACTTTATGCAAAATCAAAGTAATTCTTGAATTCATAGCAACCTGCTATGCTGCCTCTCTAGCCCTGAATGCTCTTACTTTAATACTTGCATGAATGCAAAATGAGTAAAATCATGCTGTGCTTAGGCATGGCTATGAGTTTTTATATTATCATATTATTTTCCTAATTTTTATTTGTTTCTGGTTAGTATATACAGAAATAAATTTTCTCAAATTAGTACTAGTTTGACAGAAAAATATTTCAGGTTGCATCAATTATAAAAAAATTGGAAATGTTAATATTTTTACACATCTTGTTAAGTCAAATGATAAAGAAAAGATTACCTAGAGTAAATGACATAGTTATGACTTAAGAGTGCTTGACAGGATCCTAAGAGATAGCACAGCGGCGTTTGCTTTGCAAGCAGTCGACCCAGGACCTAAGGTGGTTAGTTTGAATCCTGGCATTCCATATGGTCCCCCGAGCCTGCCAGGGGCTATTTCTGAGCAGACAGCCAGGAGTAATCCCTGATCATCGTCGGGTGTGGCCCAAAAACAAAAACAAAAACAAAAACAAAAAAAGAGTGCTTGACAGTATTTCTGATGATCTTGACAGTATTTCTGGTGATCTGATACCACTTCAGCGAGGTAAGATGATAGAGAAATATACTTACTTGTATACATGTCTTCGTGAATATGATCTAAATGTGATTTATATATGAGATTCTCCATTAGTACATAAAAATCAAAGAATTTCACTTTACTGTATCCTAAACTTTCTTTTAAAATGATCATTAAAATGACAACTTCATATATATATATATATATATATATATATATATATAAATAAATAAACATATATATCCTAGTTTCTGGTGTATAAGACGACTTTTTAACCCATGAAAAACTTCTTAAAGTCGGGGGTCATATTATACACCATTATATGGCATGCTGAAATTTACTCCAGCTTCAGGGAGAAGTGATCTGCCACCCTCTTACCGCCACATCCCATCCAGCTGCCAGGCATCATCACTCAGTCCTCTGCTTGTCTTGATTCATCTTTCAGGGCACACAGAGGAGCTGAGTTACCGAGTGCCACATCTCATCCAGCAGCTTTCTGGTGCTCAGTCCTCTGTTGAGCTTTTATGGGACACAGAGGAGGCATTGTCTCCCTCTAGCTGTCCTACTAGTCACTGCACCCCAGCCAGTTGCTTGTGGAGGAGCCCCCTCCCCCTGTTCTCAATGTAGATCACAATTTAAAAAATCAGTTACTCACTACAAATGACAAATGTAAAATGATTGTTGGCATTCCAAAGGCTAGTTTTATTAAACATAGTCTGTTAACCTTTGAGGGTTCTACTCTTTCTCTTAGATTTTTTTTAATTTCCAGTTGGTGTGTGTTAAAAGAGAGGTAGGTACCTATCCAGCAAATATAGCCCAAATCCTATATTTTAACAGGAAAAGTATGGGATTGTCTTATATGCCCAGTAGTCTTATACACAAGAAAATGTGGCGTATATATGTGTGTGTGTGTATATATATATATATATACCCTTGGCTCTAGATCTTAGGAAGGAGAGGGACAGAGAAGGAAAGAAATAATGGCAGAAAGTAATCTGATAAGAAAAGGAAAGTAATGGGGAAACAGGAGTAAGAGCTTCTGTAATATTACTGATATGAGAGAGTGGTATAGCTATAAATCCAAAATACAGGCTCAACAAATTTGAAAAAATAAGATCTAAGCTGCAACCACCAAACTTTGTAATATACATGTCAAGGTGTTAGGTGGAGGAAGACGGGGGTGGGATGGGGAAGAGGATAAAGAGTATCATAACCCTGATGAGTGTTGACACAGATGGTAAAATTGATGTTGCAATATTATATGCCTAAAATTCAACTATCAAGCTTTGTAAATCACAGTTCTTTCACTAAATAAAATAATTAGTAATAATAGTAAAATAAAAATACAAAACATACCTTAGTATCCTAATTATATTTGCTTCTACTATAGATTGTTTTGCCTTACTCTAGACTAAAATTCATGGTTGATAAAATGCAGGAACCTAAATTGCCCATAGAGTCTCTCAAGAAATACTAAGAATAATTAATTTGAAAGAACTTTTTCTTCCCCATTAAATTTTGCCTGTATTCAATTAATATAGACATAGTTTCTTTTTTTTTTTTTGGGGGGGGGGCCACACCCTGTGACGCTCAGGGGTTACTCCTGGCTATGCGCTCAGAAGTTGCTCCTGGCTTCTTGGGGGACCATATGGGATGCCGGGGGATCGAACCGCGGTCCGTCCTAGGCTAGCGCAGGCAAGGCAGGCACCTTACCTCCAGCGCCACCGCCCGGCCCCAATTAATATAGACATAGTTTCTAATGAGGGCTTACTGACTTTTCAGACAAATGTAGGAAGTTATGGAAGAATCAATAAATATCTGTGTGGACTTCGTGACTTCCCTGCTATTTATTTCTTTATTCAACTCTTCAGAATATGTGGTTGACCTTTTACAAGATCTGAATTTCAGTGCTGTTTCAATTATTCTGTCTTCTCTCTGCCTCTGCCTTCCAGAATTTTACTGTCAAATTCTATTTACATGTCCAGGAACTCAGATTTAAATTTAGAATATATTATGGGTTTATCCTTTATTTAATCAGGCAAAATACAAGCCACAGACAGGGGGAAATCTTTTGAAACATACCTAATAATGGAATTTTACCTGAATTATATAAAGGGCTCACAGTCCAATTTTAAAATAAAAAAATATCTGAACTATTCCCTTCAAACAAGATGTACAGGTGGTAAATTATGAAGTAATTATGAACTCACTTGCTATTCATTATGGAGTGACCAATTACATCAATATGAGCAACTACTAGGCACTTGCTGAAATGCAAAAATTCAAATTATTATTAAAAAATTCAAGTTATTAATATGACCTAAAGATGACAAGTACATGGAGCAATAGGAATACACATTCATACATGATGACAATGCAAAGAAGGTAGAGATATAGTTTGGTAGACTTTCTAAAATACCAAGTATTCCCTATCATACAGACAAGTAACCATATTTCTTTGTATTTTCATATTTTTTAACATTTTTAAAGCAAAGAGCTGCCCATGAATATTTACAGTAGCTTTATCCATAGTAGGTCAAATTTGGAGGCATAAACGTATATATAGAAACTGTCTATACATTCAATTTTTCTGTAACATAACATTTCTCAAAAATAAAGTCTATAGAGGTTAGAGTGATAGCACAACATAGAGTGTTTGTCTTGTATGTGACTAATGCAGGAAAGACCTGGGTTCAATTCCCGGCATCCCATATGGTCCCTGAGCCTGCCAGGAGCAATTTCTGAGTGTAGAGCCAGGAGTAACTCCCAGATGTTGCTGGGTATGGCCACAAACCTAACTAATTAATTAATTAGTTAAAAATAAAATCTATAAAGAATTTTTTTTTATTATAGGAGAGGATAGTACAGCAGGTAAGGAGCTCGCAACTGCTACATAGTCTTCCTTGATTCTTGGCACTTTATAGGATCCCCCAGGCAACACTAAGAATAATCCCTAAGCTCAGAACCAGGAATAAGCACTGAGCACCATTTTTGCCTATCGCCAAAAACAAACAAGCAAACAAATCAAGGTAAAAATAAGAGCAAGATTATAGGACCAACTTATAAAACAATTAAAAACATATTCAAATACTTCTTAGTCAGGAGTATCAGAGTCTATGTAACATTTTTGCATAATTTAAATGCAGGTAAGCGCAGTAAATAAAACCAATATAATAAATAAATGGCAGATGTGTTTTTAATGAATAAATCTAGCTTTCAAGTTTTATTCTTTTCTACCTATCCACCACATAAGGTGGACAAAATAATAATCAGCTGAGAAAAAAAGTTAAACTGCCCAAAATTCAAATTTTGAGCCAAAAGATTGCTCCAAAAGCTGGAGCACATGTTTAGCATACATTATCATCCCTGTTTTTCAATTCCTAGCACTGACTGAATTCCAAAGAACCCTGGGTACAGCCCTACTGGCTTATGGCTCCTCTGGTGTTTGCAAATTCAATATTTCAAATAATCATATGTGAAATGTAAATTACCAAGTACATCTTCCAATTTTATTACCTGCAATGAAAATTAGTACATTGGAGCTATTATTATAAGACAAACAGGCGCATTAAACAAATATTTTTTTTACAAATTATAATATGAAACAGAGTATTCAATAAGTTGCATCTTTTGTCACTATATATAATGAAAAATAATCTATAATATTTGTGGAACTTAGTGAATCATATATAGTAACTATATTTTATTATGGAAACACATAAAAATCATTTTCACTGTTTAATTTGTTAAAGTTAAATTTTTTCTTTTCTGAGCAAAATATCCCTTTGTCACTTGACAAAATTACGAAAATTTATTAACAGCTGTGCTAACAGCAGTTATATTTAGGGAACATAATTCTGTGTCATTTTTTGTAGAATATAATCTAATACTGTTTGAATAGTAAGCATGACTATTTAGTACCACAAAAATTCAACATTTGTCACAATCTTACTATACATTATTTATTTATTTATTTATAATGTTTTACTGTTCACCATTTATTTGAATATGGAAAATAAAACAGTAAAAATAATATGAATTTAAGCTTTAACCTTGAAAATATGTGATTCATCATACATAAATAGATGTCAAGCTTAATCCTGAGGTATAGATCACAATTACAATGCCTTTCTTTTTCCTTTAAGTGAAAACATAGTTTACACATAATAATAAACGTGACGAAAACATCCTGTGTGATGCTCCACAACTAAGAGCTCTGTGTTTCTTTTAACACTGCTTTCTTCTGATCCACACTATTTAACCTGAATCATGGAGCCAAAGAGATCAGCTCTATCTAACCCCTGTCTTGAACCTATGCAAGAAATTCATGAAATAAAGTCAGGTAAAGTCATAATTACTATTATTGTTAAATGAGCCTTTGATTTGATAAAAAAAATAATATTAGAAGTAATTAAGACTGTAACCACGTATTTTAGAGAAGGCTTTCTATTTTTCCTTTAGGTATAAACTTAAGATTTTCTATTTTAAAAGATGTAAATATCAGAAATAGTATGATAAGTAAATCATTGTATATAGTTTGGGAAAAAGTTATTGACAGACCTGTGAATGTTACTTCAGCTGTAATGAAGAAGAACATGCAACAAATAGTTAAATAAAAATGTGTAACTAAAGAAACTTAGGCAATACCTTTCCTCATACTCCTTTACTAAGACTAAATTCAGCTACAGAAAGAGACAAAGATAAGCATTTAAATCTTTCTATTTCTAGCTTCTATAACTGAATCTGCTACGTTAATACTATTACCTCTTATATTGATGTAACATTTATGCAATTATATTACACATTGCTCTTACTACAATTCTAATAATAGCTTTATGGATGCTTGTTATTTTAAGCATGTTGAATACTCAAAAATTTTGGGACGTTTGAACTAATACTACTATTATCTCTATTTTACAATGTAAGAAAAAGAGTTTGTCACACATTATAAAGCATTGACTAAAATTTTCTTTAAATGGGGTAATTTTTGTTTATATTATCTAAAGACTTTCTCATTGCATGGCTATGTATAAGATATATGTATGCATATACTAAGATTTATATTAACTATAGTAACACATGTGTTCTCTTACATATTTTCTAGAGATTTCTGAGGAAAGTGTGACATATGTTGCAGTCAAATTTAAATCTTCAGATACTCAGAAGAAACAAAGAAATAGGATTTGGAAAGTAGAAGGTAAAAATATTTAAAACTCTACATCTCCTTTCATATTTGAATAGTCTTATAAACTAATGACAAAAAATAAATGAACTAGATTAGCATTTGCATTTGAAGTCATATATAGTTGTAGTGGCAGTTGTACTGTAGTCATGTGTAGTTGTAGTGGCACCCCAAGTTGTTAAAAAGAATGAGAGGGGCTCAGCGATAGTACAGTGAGTAAAGCACTTATCTGGTATGTGGCCTTTCTGGGATGGAACCCTAAGACACTATATTACCCCAGAAGTGATACCTTAGTGCAGAGCTAAGAGTAATCTCTGAGCAGTCAGGGATGTCCCCAAAGCCAAAAATTAATAATAATAATAATAATAATAATAATAATAATAATAATAATATAACTGGCAATAAACCCCAATGGCTTAAAATAAGTTTAATAATGATAGAATGAAAGAGTTTCATGTTTTCTCAATTTAATATTTCAGTTTTGCACAAGAGAAGTGTCTTTTCAGGATCTTTTAAAACATTTTGAGAGACTAAAGAAATAAGACAGCAGTTTGATCGCTTGTCTGCTTGCATGTGACCAACCTGGATTTGATCTTCAGCTTTCTATATGGTTCCCCAACTTCTCTATGGTCTCCCCAACCAAGAGTGTTCCTTCAGCCTAGAGATTAGGGTTACTCCTAAGCGTCACCACATATGGTTCAAAAATAGACAATAAAGAATGGAGTTTGAAGGGCATTTACTATAAATGAACTTTTAATCAAAATGTCTCAGAATATTTAACTGTCATTGATGATTACAGACATTTGTTCTTAACCTATTTCTGCTACAAACAGGAACAAATAAATCATGAAAATATATGAATAATTCTCGGGGCCGGGCGGTGGCGCTGGAGGTAAGGTGCCTTCCTTGCCTGCGCTAGCCTAGGACGGACCACGGTTCGATCCCCCGGCGTCCCATATGGTCCCCCAAGAAGCCAGGAGCAACTTCTGAGCGCATAGCCAGGAGTAACCCCTGAGCGTCACAGGGTGTGGCCCAAAAACCAAAAAAAAAAAAAAAAAAAAAAAAAAAAAAGAAAATATATGAATAATTCTCAAAGATTACACAAGTGACATTTTAGTCATTAAAAGATTCTTTGGTGGGGGAGCACACCTAAGCAGTGCTCAGGGTTTACTCCTGGCTCTACCCTCAGGAATCACTCCTGGCAGGCTCAGGGATGGAACAGAGATTGGCTGTGTTCAAGGCTATCACTCTGTAAACTTTAATAAGCTTTATAACTTTAATAACTTTAAAACTTTAATAAGCTTTAATAAACTTTAATAAGCTACTTTATAAACAAACAGTACCTATATACAAATATTAATATATTTCTTAGCTGTACCCATATTACCCTAATAATTTTCAGTGTACTGCCAGACTGGGATATAGTTTACTCAAAAAAAATGGTTCACACCAGTTTATATTTCAGTCTATTTCAAGTGTGCTGACCAAATTCTTCCTAATCTCAACTCCTAAATTTGTTATTATGGAGCCTCATGTATCTTCTTTTATGTCTTTGCTCAGCATCTCCATGGTGTCTTGCTGCTGTGGTATTTGCCTTCCTTTATTTAATCGTTCTTATAGCGGCTGCGATAAAGACAGCTCAAGGTAAATATTTTCAACTATTTTTTAAGTTTGTTTTAAGTCGCTAAGACATAATTTTAAAACTCCTTAAAGCTGATTCTATGGATTTCCTCAAAGTATTTTTCTCATTTTTTCCTTATTTTATTTTATTTTATTTATTTATTTTGGTTTTTGGTTCACACCCGACAGCGCTCAGGGGTCACTCCTGGCTCCAGGCTCAGAAACCACTCCTGGCAGGCTCAGGGGACCATATGGGATGCCGGGATTCGAACCACCGACCTTCTGTACGCGAGGCAAAAGCCTTATCTCCATGCTATCTCTCCGGCCCCTCTTTTTTTGTTTGTTTGTTTGTTTGTTTGTTTTTTTGTTTTTGGTTCACACCCGGCAGCACTCAGGGGTTACTCCTGGCTCTATGCTCAGAAATTGCCCCCGGCAGGCTTGGGGGATTCGAACCACCAACCTTCTGAATGAAAGGCAAACACCTTACCTTCATGCTATCTCTTCGACCCCAGCCGGCCCCTCATTTTTATCTTAACTTAGGGTTGATGTCATCAATTAACTTCTTTTAATTTTTAGCAGTAGCACAGATCCAGCTGATTATATCAAAGATACCAGTGCACACTGAGTAGGGCATTTACCTTGCACCCGGAATACCTAGGTTGCATCCCATATGGTCCCCTAACCTGCCAGGAGTGATTCTGAATGTAGAGCCTGGAGGGAGTAACCCCTGAGCGCTGCTGGATGTGTCCCCAAAACAAACAAAAAAGACGTGTTTTTTTTTGTTTGTTTGTTTTTTTTTTGGTTTTTGGGCCACACCCAGCGATGCTCAGGGGTTACTCCTGGCTGTCTGCTCAGAACTAGCTCCTGGCAGGCACGGGAAACCATATGGGACACCGGGATTTGAACCAACCACCTTTGGTCCTGGATCGGCTGCTTGCAAGGCAAACGCCACTGTGCTATCTCTCCGGGGCCCCCCAAGAGACTATTTTATTATTAGAGATAAGGTGCTTTACGGCAATTGCTCACATTTTGATTAGTTTACATTGATAAAGTCAATAGAACAAGATATTAAATATAGACTACTTACTAGTGATCGAAATAACTTGGTGAGCTATCCTAGATTAATAACCCAAAATGTTTTCTTCTGCTTATAATGAGAAAACCATATATTATTAAGCACAAAAGGTGGGAAACACATGAATTAGCAAGTATTTTCCTGTGCTTCATAAAATTAAAAAAAAATTTTTTTTTTGGATTTTGGGCCACACGCAGTGACACTCAGGGGTTACTCCTGGCTATGCGTTCAGAAATCGATACTGCCTTGGGGGATCGAACGGAGGTCTGTCCTGAGTCAGACGCATGCAAGGCAAACACCTTAATGCTGCACCACCACTCCGGCCCCTCATAAACATTCTTATCTGTGAATTATCAAATAGAATAGTGACTTTAGTGGACCTTATTGGATAGTAAAGCCTTTGTCTACATGAGCCAGGAATGAATTAATATGACATGGTCTGATGATGGTTCAATTAATAGTATTTTTCAAGATGTACAATGGAATTCTTAACTCTAAAAGCATATTCAGGAAAATAAACTGAGAACTTGAGATAGTATAAATAAGAAGGCTGCAGATATCTATTAGTTGATATATAAATATTGCTTTCTTATACATTTTTGTATTTATTACTGATTAAAAATGAACTAAATAACAGATGTTTGCTTCTAGATAGCTGAGTTATTATGTCCTAAATGTCCAGGTTTGCTAACCTGCAATTCTATGTGAAACTTAACATTGTTAGAAAACTAGTCATTAATTCATAAGTATACAACATAGTAAAAGTTCCTACTTTAATATCAATTACTAGTAAATAGCTTACAATTCAGTTCAATTACTTAATAAAAATAAATATATAAATTATATTAAGAAATCTGAGCTTGTATTTTATTTTAAGTACTGTTTGAAAGTGATAGAGGTTTTAAAGTATATTTCTTTTGCAAAAAAAATTTCTTTATGAATTTTAGTTAATTGCCTAGAGGAAATACTGAAAATAAAGGAAACAAATGAGCAAAATGTGGCTGAACGTTGCAAAATATTATAGAAAAAAACAGGTATGTATTGATTGCAATATGAATTTTGGTGTCTTTTATTGTAAATAGTTTAAATAAGCATAGCAGTGGAGGGACCAGAAAGATAGCATGGTGGTAGGGCATTTGCCTGGCATACAGCTGACCCAGGGCAAATCTGGATCTGATTCCGGCAGCCCATATGTTCCACCAAGCATACCAGGGGCAATTTCTGAGTGCAGAGCCAGGAATAATATCTGAACACCGCCTCCTGTAGCCCAAAAACTCAACCCCCCCAAAAGAAAAAAACCCCAACAGTATATCAGTGGGGAGGTTACATGCTCTACTCTTGTATGAGACAGCAACTTTGTTCATCAAATATAATACTATTGTAGCCATATTACTTAAAATATCAAAATATTAAGTTTAAATGAATGTAGATCAAATGTAGATCAAAGTTATATAATTATGAAGTGCTGATCAGAAAATTCTCATGTAACACAAAGGAAATGATGTATGCGGTGGGCCCAAACAGACCACAGTTCGAATCCCAATGATCTCTATGGTCCCCGAAGCCTGCCAGGAGCGACTTCTGAGTGCAGAACTAGGAGGAACACCTGAGCGCAGCCCGGTGTTACCCCTAAACAAGCAAACAAACAAACAAACAAAAAGACTAAAAAAAATTCTCATGTAACAGAACTTCTCTTGAAGTTGAGTACGAGAATTTGAAATAAAATGTAAAATTGTAATATAGTGAGAATTGTGGGTGATAAAATTGCTTTAATGTATGTATATTTTGTCTGCAAAGGTAACTTCCTTCTGCGAAGAAAATCAATATTCAAGTTCTACTGAAAATAAAACCTTGACAAAAAGAAACTATTCTGAAGTACTGAAATTAAGAAGCATCAAGATCCAGCCTTATCAAATAACAAGAGAGAATTCAAAATATATAACATGGCACTCATTTCTTTTTTGGGGGGGGCACATTGGAGGAGCTCAGAGGTTACTTCTCGTTCT
The DNA here is from genome assembly GCF_024139225.1 of Suncus etruscus. Classification (NCBI taxonomy): domain Eukaryota; kingdom Metazoa; phylum Chordata; class Mammalia; order Eulipotyphla; family Soricidae; genus Suncus; species Suncus etruscus. The sequence goes on from NC_064858.1 coordinate 38,384,468, forward strand.
GTGCTCAGAAATCACTCCTGGCATGCTTGGGGGTCCATATGGGATATCAAGAATTGAACCAAGGTTGGCACGCGAAGGCAAACGCCCTGCTGCTGTCCATCTCTCCGGCCTTGGCACTCATTTTTATACTTGTTTATATATAAGATAAAAAGTCGAGGCCGGAGAGATAGCATGGAGGTAAGGCGTTTGCCTTGCTTGCAGAAGGACGGAGGACCGAATTCCGGCATTTCTTATGGTTCCTTGAACCTTCCAGGAGCGATTTCTGAGCGTAGAGCCAGGAATAACCCCTGAGCGTTACCGGTGTGACTCAAAAACCAAAATAAATAAGTAAATAAAAAGATTAAAAAGTCTCTAAACATCTTGGTTCATTCAAGCTTGCTAAAACATATTCTAATTATAAATCTCTTAAACACAAATATGGAGTTAAATTAAAACAAAACAAAAAGTAGAGTGGATTTATTCACAGTTTCCAAAGAATTACTAACATTTATTGAATACATCTAGCAGTATTGATATTACTTAAATGACTTTATATTATCTATCAAGTATATAATATATAGGGGCTGGAGTGGTTGTGCAAGCGGTAAGGTGTCTGCCTTGCACGTGCTAGCCTAGAACGGACTGCAGTTCGATCCCCGGGCCTCCCATATGGTCCCCCCAAGCCCGGAGCAAAATAACCCTAAGCGTCACCAGGTGTGGCCTCCTCCCACCAAAAAAAATCAAGTATATAATATATATTAAAACATGTATTTCCCAATACTTTCATAAGAGAGTGCTATCATGAATATTGTCATAGTAATTAAAGTGAGACCCACAGAGCATAAGAAGAAACTATAACCATATAAATATTCCAAGGTAATATATGTTAGAAGAATGAGAATGAAGACTTTTGTTTGGTGTGTTTGTTTTGGAGTCACACTCAGCTTTTACTCCTGGCCTATGTTCAGGGAACATTAATATCAGGCTTAGTAAAGCTAATAAGAGTACAAGAGATAAAACTTGTGTTAGCCTGGTGCAAGGTTAGTACCTTTCCAACTATGTTTATTTCTCCATCTCCAGAGAATCAAGACTTAAACCAAAGCAATCTTTTGTTTTTTAATTAGCAAAAATCATGCCTCAGATAAACCTCATTGGCTATGATACTGACACTGCACAAAGCTAAACCAAAATAGTCTTAATCTAGAGATAATGAGCACAACCATTATGCTGTGCTAAGCCCAGAACAATAAATTACATCAAATTGAGTCTTTGAAAATACTCAGGGCTGCTATTATAAGCAAATTTACCTATTGCCCTGAATATATCTTTCAATAGAGAAAGGAACAATTTTAGAATCAAATATTGTAATATTCCTTCACAATTAGTAATTGTTTTTATTTATTTTTGTTTTGTTTTGGTTTGGTTTTTAGGCCACACCCAGTGATGCTCATGGGTTACTCCTGGCTATGGGCTCAGAAATCGCTCCTGGCTTGAGGGACTATATGGGACGCCTGAGGATTGAACTGCAGTTCGTCCTAGGTTAGTGTTTGCAAGGAAAACACACAACTGCTTGCACCATCACTCTGGCCCCAGTAATTGTTTTTATACTAATTATTCTTCAGAGTGTGAAAAAAGATATAAATAAAAGTGTCTCCCCACCCCACTCACTCTAGCTATTATAAAGAATATCGGTTGCCTTAGCTTTTAGTTCTCTTTAATTATGTACCTTTTATTTCTATAATTTCTTTATAATTGCAGTCATGGGGGGGGGTGGAGAGGTGACATGGCATTTGCCTTGCTTGCAGAAAGTCAGTGGTTTGAATCCCAGCATTCCATATGATCCCCCAAGCCTGCCAGGAGCTATTTCTGAGTGTAGTGTCAGGAGTAACTCCTGATCATTGCTGAGTGTGACCCAAAAACCAAATAATAATAATAATAAATAAAAAATAAATAAAATTCCAGTCAATTTGTTATTACTTTTAACAAATATATAAATCTATATCTGCAAAGGTAAATTCATGGCATGTATGTTGACAATTACAAATGTTGCTCTTGGAATGCTTTCCTCAAAGCTACAATACCTTCCCAATGAGCACTTATATATACATATATGTATATGTATTATATGTCTATGCAAAGAGGGGGTCATAGAGAGGGCACTTGCCTTGCACAAAGCTGACCCAAGTTTGATCCTGAACATGCCATAAAGTATCCTGAGGCTACCAGGAGTTTTGTTTGAGCACAGAGCTAGGAGTAACCCCTGAGCACCTCTGGGTGTGGCCCAAAACAAAAAAAGAAAAAACAAAAAAAAAAGGAGGTAGGAATAATTAGAATTCACCATTAGAAGACTATTAATTGGCACCTAAGATAAAAAGAAAATGTAGGGGTCAGATTGGTAGCACAGTAGTAGGATGTTTGCTTTGCACATGGCTGACCTAGGACGGGAGAGGGTTCAATCCCCAGCATCCCATATGGTCCCCAGAGCCAGGGGCGATTTCTGAAAGCAGAGTCAGGAGTAACACCTGAGTGCCACCGGTGTGCCCCCATTTTAAAAAATATATAAAAGAAATGCAAAAGTCCAATCCTTAAAAGACAATTGCTATAACTAAATTTCTATAACTATAATTATATTGCTATAACTAAATTTCAGGAGCTAAGATTGTAATTAAATGAGAAAATATGAGATATGAGTAAATAATTATATTTCACAGATGAAGCAAAGATGAGATATGATGCATAGATATGATAAGCCCAATAAGAGAGGGCATTAATTAAGGCATTTTAGAGATAGAATTTTAAACTGAATTTTAGAAATAGAACTTTATATATATGTATATGTATATATATATGTTGATATCTATCTATCTGTCTGTCTGTCTGTCTATCTATCTATTTTGCTTTTTAGTTCACACCCAGGGGCACTCAGGGGTTATTCCTGGCTCTGTGCTCAGAAGTCACTTGTGGCAGGTTCGGGGGAACCATATGAGATGCTAGGGATTGAATCTGGGTCTGTCTCATGCAAGGTATTATGCTATGACTCCGGACCAGAGAGAGAACTTTAAACTAGGTATTCTAATGTGAGGTGCAACTGAAATTTGCATTAATTCTACTAAGATTGTCCTTTGTATCAGATCAGCTTATTGTAAAGTTTTTCAGAAGTTTTGCATCTGTTAGTATGACCAGTTCAACTACAGTATGTGGAACATGTGCAACTGAAACAGTACAGAAATCTGTCAACCACAGCCTTGCTGCTGCTTAAAATAACCTTCCAGTCTTAAAATAACCCTACAGCTTTGTGTAAAAGTGAATGTATACAGAGCAGAAGAAATAACATTTCTAAATAAAAGAATAAGAAGCAACTACAAAAGTCATCAGAAATCAAAGCAGTGTGCCAAGCCAAAACCAGAAGATAATGCTGGAGGAGAAAAGAAGGAACCCAAAGTAGGTATACATGTTTGGATGTGAGTGATAATATCATTTTAACTTTCACTACTTATGCCATTTTCATCCAGGCAAGTGTGATCACAGGAAGCAACAGTAAATTCAGATTCAAAACAACATTCATCCACCAAAAAGAAAGAGGAAAAAAATAGTCATTCAGAGGGGCCGGAGAGATAGCATGGAGGTAGAGGGTGTTTGCCTTGCATGTAGGATGGTGGTTCGAATCCCAGCATCCCATATGGTTCCCCAAGCCTGCCAGGAGTGATTTCTGAGTGTAGAGCCAGGAGTAACCCCTGAGCGCTGTCGGGTGTGACCCAAAAACAAAAAAATAAAAATAAATAAAAGTCACTCATAAAGAAGAAAACCATAAGGTCCACAAAGCATTGACAAATAAAATCATCATTTTTAATATGAGATTTTTTTAAAAAATAAGAAATACCTTTCTTATAATGTAGAGGTAGCATGTTATATAGATGTAAGTAATGAAAGAAAGAGGCATCATAAATAATGCTGTTGCTCTGGAACAAGTCTTTCCTGAAAAAACGTATCCTGGTTGCTGTTATAAATATGATTATTAAAAGGAAATTACTAACTAGTGAAGTATTTCTTGCCTTCCCAACTTTCTCTTCAACCTTTTCACCACAATAAAATGAGTGAGTTAGAACAGAAAGTTTTTAGAACAAGCATAAATGCAGCTCTCATAAAAAGAAAAGGAAGTTAGCAGGTGGTAAAAATTATGCCTGAAGTAAAAGGTGAATCAAACATGATGTCACAGAATATACTAAAAGAATCAATCCAGTCTTAGAAACCAATTTTAAGAGTCCATTGTTAAATGCCTAATTTTGTCAAGAACATTACCTAAAATTAAAATTGTATGGGCCGGAGAGATAGCATGGAGGTAAGGCATTTGCCTTTCATGCAGGAGGTCATCAGTTCGAACCCGGCTTCCCATATGGTCCCCCATGCCTGGCAGGAGCAATTTCTGAGCCTGGAGCCAGGAGTAACCCCTGAGTGCTGCCAAGTGTGATCCAAAAACCACCAAGAAAAAATTAAAATTTTATGTTACAAACAGAAGTCAAGCTTTTATAAAATAAAATGCTATTTCAATCCAGTTTGATGTGAGAAACAAACAGTATTAAACACACTTGAACCTATCAATCAGAAAAGAGAGAAATTAGCAAAAAATCTAGCACTAATCTTTTATGATCTTATAAAATGCAGCACTGATCTTTTATGCACTTATCTTTTACCTTTCTCCCCATTTCAGACAGATATAATGAAAAGTGCAAAGACTGTGATTCCTTATTTAAAAAAATAATAAAACCACATTTCTAGTTGGGGAGAAAATTTTTGAGATTTATAGTTTTGTTTTGTTTTGTTTTTCCAGGCAGCTATTTCTTTACTCATTCTGGCTCTCTCGGCCTCTGTCTCCCTTTCAGCAGCTTTTTCCAGGCTTCCTAACTGGCTTCCAGGCTGACTAACTCCCTTTGGTGAAGTTACTACTGTTGCTTCTTTGATGAAGCTCAATTGCTAATGCTGAATCTGATGCTGAATCTATAATGATGATGCCTCTCATCGAGATTCATAGTTTTTTGCAACTCTCGTGGGAGACCCCCGACCCGCGGGGGTGTGGAAATGAAGGTTGCTAGTTATTAGTGGGTTCACCCGAGCAGAACCGACCTGTAAAGAAGAACTAGAGAAGTTAGTAAGAGAAGCCCTCAAGACTGCACATGCTGTTCAAAAGGGAAGTTTATTGTCCAGTGATCAGCTTTTAAGGGCTGAAATACGTCAGAGGGTGTTACAGGTTTTTCCACCAATTACAATTACCAGCATTCATTAGCATAAACTGGGGCAGGTAATAGGGAGGGGCAAAGAGGTAGAGAGCACGTTTTTACCTGAAAGCATAAGATTCAAACAGAGTTCTATAAATTATACTCAACAAGCATAAATAGAACATTAGCTATAATCCTAATAACCTTTTGCTAACACAAAGGCAAGTTGCTCTATATTTTTTTTTCTGGTTGGATGTATTGGGCTGCTTTGAATTACTTTAGTATTTGTCTATTTCCTTTGTTCTCAAGGCATGGGCGCCTTTGGTCACGTGGGTGACCAGATTAGGAATTACTGAGGTGTCCTATGTTTTAGGTTTCATCAGCTAGACTCCCCACAGTTTTTAACTTAAAATATTCATATGGATAGGGGCCAGAGACATAGCATGGAGGTAGGGCATTTGCCTTGCATGCAGAAGGACGGTGGTTCAAATCCTGGCACCCCATATGATCCCTGGAACCTGCCAGTAGTAATTTCTGAGTGTAGAGCCAGGAGTAACCCCTGAGCGCTGCTGGGTGTGACCCAAACACACTATTTCTTGAGTAGAAAATTAAAAAAATGCAAATTGTGTAATTAGCTTGGGTCAGATTTTGGCACCATGTAAATATTTTAATTTAGAGATATATACATACAGAACTGTGGAAAGATTTGCATTTCTCAGTATATTAAATATCAGATCCTCATACTTTCTTTACAATACTGGTTTTTCATGTGGGAAATTGTCCTCTTAGTAATAACTTCCAGGTCAGCATAGTCTCCTGAGTAAAACAAGTCTAGTTTAGTTGACAATGAGGGCAGCAAAGTTGTGCCTAGAAAAGAATAGCATATCTAGTTTACAACTAGGGCAGCATATGTGCCCTAGGCAAGAATAGAATACAATGAGGACAGCAAATTCACCCAGGCCAGAAAAACTAGGAAATCATCATGACTTTAGTATTATACCTTAAAAATACTGGCTGAGTATGTATCACTCTATGGTTATAGCTTTTTAAAGATCCCAGGCTTTGATGTTATTAAAGTACCTGTTAATAGAAATGGGCCAGTGAGGTGGCGCTAGAGGTAAGGTGTCTGCCTTGCAAGTGCTAGCCAAGGAAGACCGCAGTTCGATCCCCTAGTGTCCCATATGGTCCCCCCAAGCCAGGGGCAATTTCTGAGCGCTTAGCTAGGAGTAACCCCTGAGCATCAAACGAGTGTGCCCCCCCCCCAAAAAAAGAAATTATCCTCATCCATGGATCCAAGGTAAGAAAGTAGAATTTGTATTTAATAAATAACCAGCCTATTCTCTTGCTCTGGTCTGTTGAAGCTAATTTTCAACCTGGACATGCCACAGAGTCTGTGTCTATGCAACCAACCATGCTAGACCTCTGTCTCTAAAGTGACAACCTGGTTCATTTTATTTTTGTGGTAAGTGAATATCACATTCTCCATGCATTCTTTACAACACTGAATGTTTTCTCACATAGTTTCACACTGTAAGATTAACTTTATTTATTGATTAATTGATTGATTTTTGGGGCCACACCCTAGTGGTGCTCAGGGATTACTCCTGGCTCTGCACTCAAAATTGCCACTGGCATGCTGGGGGACCATATTGGATGACAGGAATAAAATGGGGTCCCTCCCTGGTCAACCACATGCAAGGCAAATGCCTTACCACTGTGCTATCTCTCTGGCCTCTGAAAGATTATTTTAATGTAGTGTCACAATAACGTCAAGACATAGAGGTTGGGGCCGGAGTAGTGGTGCAAGGTGAAAGGCATTTGCCTTGTGCGTACTAGCCTAGGAAGGACCAAGGTTTCATCCCCCGGTGACCCATGTGGTCCCCTAAGCCAGGAGCGATTTCTGGGCTCATAGCCAGGAGTAACCCCTGAGCATCACCGGGTGTGGCTGAAAAACAAACAAAAGAAGACAGAGGCTGAACAAGATTTACTGGATCTCTTCATAGTGTGTGGACAGCTCAGACTTAAAAATATAAAGAAATATCTCCCACCAAACACTGTGGCCCTGAAGCTTTCCCAAAGATAGACAACAGGAATATGAAAAAGTATTTATTATCACTGATTATTAGGGAAATGCAAATCAAAACAAAACTGAGAGAAAAATCTCAGAAAAATGGCATATACGGGGCCCGAGTGATAGCACAGTGGTAAGGCATTTGCCTTGCAGCGACCAACATAGGATGGACCCTGGTTAGAATACCGGCATCCCATTTGGTCCCCTGAGCCTGACAGGAGTGACTTCTGCGCACAGATCCAGGAATAACCCCTGAGTGCCTCTGGGAGTGACCCATAAAACAAAAGGAAAAAGAAAATGGCGTATATCAAAATGTCTGTAAATAGCCAGTGTTGGCCAGATTATTGTGAGAAAGGAGCTCTCATCCGATGTTAGTAGGAAATATCACTTGCTTCAGCCTCTACAGAAAATAATATGATGGGGCCGGGTAGGTGGCGCTGGAGGTAAGGTGTCTGCCTTGCAAGCGCTAGCCAAGGAAGGACCGCGGTTCGATCCCCCGGCATCCCATATGGTCCCCCCAAGCCAGGGGCGATTTCTGAGCACATAGCCAGGAGTAACCCCTGAGCGTCAAATGGGTGTGGCCCAAAAACCAAAAACCAAAAAAAAAAAAAAAAAAAAAAAAGAAAATAATATGAAGATGTCTTTTAAAAATAGAAATTGCAGGCCAGAGAGATAGCACAGCGATAGGGAATTTGCCTTGCAAGCAGTCGAATCCTGGCATCCATATGGTCACTCCACCCCACCACCACCACCGTTCTCCCCTTCCTGCCCCCGTGCTTGCCAGGAATGATTTCGAAGTGCAGAGCCAGGAATAACCCCTGAGAGCCACCAGGTGTGACCCAAAAACCAAATAAATAAAAAAAAAAGTAAAAATAAAAATGGGAATTGGGATTGGGGAGGATAGTACAGCAAGTAGAACACTTGTCTTGCAAATGGCAAACCCAAGTTCAAACACTGGCACCCCATATAATCCTCCAAGTCCATACATACCAGGAGTGGTCACTGAAGGCAATGTCAGGAGTAAGCCCTAAGCATAGCCAAATGTGACCCTCTCCCCTGCAAATAAATATAAATAAAAATAAAAATAGAGCACCCATATAACCAGTGATACTCTCCTTGAAATCTATACCCCAAACATAGTGACATTAATTTTCAATGACATACACATCTATTTTTATTATAGTGCTCAGTCTAGTGGTCAAGATATGGAAATAACCAAAATGCCCAACTACAGATGAATGGCTCAAGAAGCTGTAGTGTATATCCACCCTGAGAGAACTACACAGCTGCAAGAACATCATTTCATTGTCACAACATGGACAAAACTAGAAGATATCATGCTGAGTAAAGTTAGTCAGCAAAAAAGAGATAAAAACTAAATGACCTTCTCATGTGTGGGATTTAGATCCCCAGAAAGGACCAACGCAACAGGATGGGAGAGTTGATCCAAAGAGCTCACTTCGCAGGGATTGGAGTGTTTGAAAGAGAGGAGCTTAGGGGACTAGAAGGGAAAGAGGAGGGAAACCCTGGTGATAGATGGGGTGTTGTATAGGGAGCCTGTGAAAAGCAGAGAGCCCTGTAAGAAACAGGGAGCTTTGTGAAGTAAGTTTATATGTAACCATTTAGGGTTTGAACAAAGACAATAAGAACATAAAATTGTGACCCTGAGAAACTGAGTGAAACATTATCTGAATTCCCCAGTATCTGTACATTCCTGCCTGCCCACGGTGGGTCCCGTTATGTAAGCATTTCTGCCTGCTCAATCTCTATGATCTGCTGCCTACGTGCAGAATTCTGCCCGCAGAAGATAAGCCCACTTTTAAGAAATGTATATAAGCTGAACTTCTTCAATAAAGAACGGACTCTTCTCCCAGTTTTCACTCTCTGTCTCTGTTTATTGTTTGTCTTTCTTTTGTCTTCACTAGCACGCTCCCCCTCCCCATATACTTATGTAGTAAGTGTCCCGCAGGCCGGAACAGTATTGGAATTATCTACACACAAATTTATTATAAATAGTATAGTAAATCATAGTATTTAATCAATAAAGACAAAAAAATCAATAAAAGCTACTCTGAAATTTCCATGTCATGCTCACTGAGTACTAAATGATTTGTTGTGGGGGTTCTGGGTTCTGAACAAGGAGACATGCTATTTTGTAAAGGCCACATGTCAGGCTTCTTTTAGGTTCTGAACAAGGAACCATATGTTCAAGCCTATTTCCATTAACACCCTCCAAGCTACCTTGCTTATCAGGAAAGGACACAAGGGAGTAGTAGGAAGGTACCCCTTCCTCTATAATTCGATTCATGACCTTGGGCGGGGTTTGTCTCTTGCAAGAGATGAACTTGACAGGTCAGCTGGAACTGTTGGTAAACATTAAAGTTTTATTTGGCTTTATTCCAATTGTGTGGTCTTGTTTTTCAACTCCGGACCCTAACATTTGTTATGTATTTTTTCACTATCCATGACTCAGGACAGCAAAATCCAAAGCTATGTTCAACCAAGCTTACCCAGTCTAGGTCATAGCAATATCACTCCAACCCTTGCTTATTTCCTCTTATGCAAAGCAGCTAAATTACTTTTATTCCAGGCCACCTCCACCACTTATTTCCAGTAACACCTTGACTTGCTTAAATAAGTCTGCTCTGAAAATACTTCTCTTCCCCACAGATGAAGAATTCCATATTCATACACGTAAAAATTATGTTTTTTCTCAGGGAGCACACCACCTTCTTTGCTCTGGAATGACTACCTAGCTCATTTCCTTGTTAGTTCAAGGCAACTAAGAATTATATATAATTATAAACTCAGCTCTCAGAAAGTAACAGCTAGAAAAATTACTTGCCATTTGAGAATATGTTTTTTTTTTAGTAACAAGAACAATGGTAAGATTATTCATTTCAACAAACTACAAAAGAATAATTTGATATAATCACTAGAAGTTCATTGCTTTTTCTAAGGAACTCTAAAGTATCTCTACAGAATTAAGGAGAATAATGCAAAATTATATCTTTCAGCTCAAATAACTATAAAAGATCACATTTACATAAATATATACAAATGTCTATAAACTTAAAGATCCCAAAGGCTGGAGCAATAAATACAATAGGTTAGTATAATGGGTAGAATGCTTGTCTTGCAATTGGTCAACCCTGGGATTTACTCTGGGGCACCACATATTGCCCCTCTGAGCACCGCTATCAGGGAAAAAAAAGTTCAACGTATCAAGATTGCACCCCAAGGAGGGTGGAAGAAAAAGAAATTTATTCGCAGGGACCAGGAGTTCAAGTAACCCTAACAACTCTCAGCCTATACAAAGGGTCCACTCCTTTTCTATGTCTTCAAATGCAAAAACAAATGAGTGAGCAAAACAGTCTTGCACAAGCAAAACTGCAGTTAATTCTGATGTAGATTTGAAAAACAAAAGTTGTTCACAGTGGGGCCTGAGAGATTGCAAAGTGGGTAGGGCAGGGCCTTTGCTTTGAATGCAACCAGCCATGGTTGAATCCCTGGCATCCCATATTTTCACCCGAGCTTGCCAGGGGTAATTTCTGAGTGCAGGAGCCTGGAGAACACCTGAGCCCCATTAAGTGTGCCCTCCCCCCACACAAAAAATGGGGGAAAATCACACAGAACTGTTCTGCTTCAGCTGCTTCATTCTGGTCATTCAGGTCTTCCTTGTGCTCAGAATTCTTTTTTCTTGGGGTGGGGTCACACACAGTGCTCAGGGATTACTCCTGGCTCTACACTCAGAAAACGATGGTCAGAGGACTATATGGAATGCTGTGACTTGAACCACTATCCTTCTGCATGGAAGGCAAACACCCTACCTCTATGCTATCTCTCCAGCCCCTGTGCTCTGAATTCTTCATCACCTTCCTTCCCTCTCCTTATGCCCATAAATCTCTATCAGTTTTCTTCATATTCCTAGATATCCTTCAATATCTCTTACATTGACAAAAGAGATCCCTCAGCACAGAGCCAGGAATAAGTCCTGAGCATAGTTGGGTGTGTTGCTCCTTACCAGAAATAACTAACCAAATAAATAAATCTATTGCCACATTACATAAAGTTGATAGGAATGGGAAATAAGCATGAATCTTTGACTGCCAATCACAAGTTCTTGAATGATATCATGCCTTTAGTTAGAAAAAGTGTGATATTGTGATTAATAAAGAAAGTCTACTTGTTTTTAATCTAACTAAAAAATATCTAACTTAAGAGGTTGGAGTGATAACATAGCAGTAGGGCATTGCCTTGCATGCATCAAACCCTGAAGGACCGGGTTCCATTCTATGCATCCCATATCGTTCCCCAAGACTGCCAGGAGTGATTTCAGAGTGCAGAGCCACTGGGTGTGACCAAAACAAAAAAAATCTAATTTAAGTAATTAACATCAACTAACCTGACTTAAAGCACTCTCCAGTCCAGAGGCCTGCTGCTCTGAAATTCTTCTAAGTGATGAATAATAATGGTGTTTCATTATTCTAATAAAATTACTTTTGAAAGGTTCGCAGTCACCCCTATAGAAACCAACTATTAGTTTGGAGAATTTCTTTAGAGAATTACCTTGGAGAACTTTCATACCTATCCCCCCTTTCTAGGAGTGCAGAGGAGGTGTAAATTGACTTCAGTCACCACTAACCAATGATTTGATCAGCTATATAATGAGGTACTCACCACCAAATAGAGGACTATGAAGTTTAAGAGTTTTGTAGTTGGTGAACACATAGAGATTTAGGGAGAGTATACACACTAAGTAAGGCAGTAGAAGCACCACGCCTTTTCTCTGTACCTTATTCTATTTATTGCTCTTGTCCTTTGTAATTTTGTAATTAATCTGAGGAGTAAATGAATTCTATAAGATGCTCCAACAAACTAAACATTCCCAAGGAGACTTGTAGTAACCTCTTATTTCGCACCACCCAGTCAGAATTCCTGCTACCTCAAGAATTGCCATTGGTGTCTGAAATAGAAAAAGGTCTTGCAATTCTGAAAACCTTGATATAAGAACCTTGTGTCATCTCCAGGACTGAAGTATTAGATATCCAATTAGTGTCAAACTATTGTTGGACAACGTAGGTAACTCACATTCCTCAGTAATATACATTGCAAATGATGGCTGCAGAATCATTAGCACAAAACTAAGATTTTTCTCGTATTATTTCTCATTCCTAAATTACTTATATATTTTATATTATTCTTCTCTATTATTAAAAGTATACTATTGTCTTAATACACTTATTATTCTAAAAGTATCTGATTTTGAAGTCACAACATATCAACATATAGATTGTCTCAACATATTATAGATTAATCAAAAGCACAATGAAAATAAAAATAAAAAGTACACATGGTGGGGGCCGGGCAGTGGCGCTAAAGGTAAGGTGCCTGCCTTGCCTGCGCTAGCCTTGGACGGACCGCGGTTCGATCCCCCGGTGTCCCATATGGTCCCCCAAGCCAGGAGCAACTTCTGAGCACATAGCCAGGAGTAACCCCTGAGCTTTACCAGGTGTGGCCCAAAAACCAAAAAAAAAAAAAAAAAAAAGTACACATGGTTTCCAATGAAATAATAGCTAGGCTTTGTAGTGATAAAAAATAAAAGGTAGGTATCTAGCATGGGAGCAAATGTCTCTGATTTTTTTCTTCACCTATGTAGGACATCAAGATTTAGGGGTTAAATCTTTAATAAGAACAGTATAGTTTACCAAAAGGTTTTGGGTAACTTGTGCATGTTTACAATGTTGGGACCCAAACAACTCAATGGGGCTTTTTATTTTTTCTTGGTTTTTAGTTTTTTGGTCATACCTGGTGACGACCTGGGTTACTCCTGGCTATGAGCTCAGAAATCACTCCTGGCTTGGGAGACCATATGGAATGCTGGAGGATCGAAGTGCAGTCCGTCCTACATTAGTGCATGTAAGGCAAATGCTCTACTACTTCCACCATCGCTTCAGCCCCTCAAGGGAGCTTTTTCCTTTGTTCTTCCTTTTTTGCCTTTTAACAGCATTCAGGAGAACAAAAATAGATTCCCCAAGGAGGAAAGTGCAAATTTATTACAACCCTAGAATTTGATCCAGACTCAGAAGAGAGAAGTGTGGGGCCGGGCGGTGGCGCTAGAGGTAAAGTGCCTGCCTTGCCTACGCTAGCCTAGGACGGACCACGGTTCGATCCCCCAGCATCCCATATGGTTCCCCAAGCCAGGAGCGACTTCTGAGCGCATAGCCAGGAGTAACCCCTGAGCGTCACCGGGTGTGGCCCAAAAACCAAAAAAAAAAAAAAAAAAAAGAAGAGAGAAGTGTTTGATAATATGTTTTCTTCTAGGCACACTTTTAAATAGATGTATTTTGTTGTTGCTAAGGTAGCACAGTTACAATAATGTCAATATTTATGGTTTTGATTTACAAAATTGCAGCACTTCCACTATACCCAAAGGGCCAAAGATCTTCCACAACTGTCCTTATGTATTTTCTAGTCCACCACTTCCTACTCAATCTCCCCTTCCACTCACTTGGTAACCTCACCTCTGTTGGAAAAGTCCCTAAGATTTGCTTGCGTTGGATTTTATAAGTGGAAATGCTTGAGACAAGAAATAAAGGCAAGGTCTCATGACGGCAGTTTACTTACTGGGAATATGAACTTGGTGGACAAGAACTACATAATAAGGAATCCCAATAACTTATCTACAAAAAAACACAGTATTTCTCACTTTTCTTCACATACTCGGAGCTGAGACACAGTGACAATGGTAACAATCAGATGAAACCACACACACGCATAAAAGCCTTTGATGCCAAAGAAATTACAAACATCATAGTCCAGCTTTGTCACTCTATATATCAGAGTTCTCATTAAATTGCTCACCTTTCCTGTGTGAAAGGCATCAACAGAATACCATCTCAACCTTGTTTTGTGTCCTACACTTGGGGACTCATTATTCATTGTAGCAAATAAAATAAAAATTTTATTTTCAAACTTTTTCCAAGATTATTTCTTCATCAAAGCACACACACAGGAGCTGGAGCGATAGGACTGTAGTAGGGCATTTGCCTTGCACGCGGCCGATCTAAGACAAACCTTGTTCAATCCCCAGGTGTCCCACATGACCCCCTGAGCCAAGAGCAATTTCTGAGTGCATAGCCAGGAGTAACCCCTGAGCATCACAGGGTGTAGCCCAAAAAGCAAAATAAACAACAACAAACAAAAAAAACAACCACACACACAACTATTTTTCTATGATTTTCTAAATTTGCTTTAAAAGCCATTTTCAATTGATAGTAAGCTCTTTGGTATTATGATAAAGATCAGTGTTGAATTACAATCAGGTGAAAAGGCTTATTGAGCTTTCATTTATTAACTTTACTCTCACGGTCCAGTTCCCACTATTTCCAGAGATGCTAAATGAATAGGTAGCACCTTCATTAAAGCATTCTAGAGCAGAGGTTTCTACATTTGGCCTCTTGGGCCTTTTTCAAAAATCACTCAACTATTCACCAGAAATCTATCTCTTTTAAACTGCCCCTAATAATATCCAATCTGGATTGGTCCAACATCCCCACGAGGGGAGAAAAGCACAATATTTCTCACTTAAATTACACTGTTTAAGAGTCTAAATGAAAAGGCACTTGTCCCTTTTTAATTTAATACCATCATTCCCTTTGCATAGCTTCAATATGTACTTTTTTTTTCTTCAAATGTTTTATATAGTAAAGACCACAGAACTTAACAGTATCAAGGACTGCCTGTATTGTTTAATATAATGAATGTATAATATAATGAACACCAACAACTCTCCTTAACCTCTTCTTGCTTAATTTAGAAATTCTCCAATGGGTTCTAATATAAATGACTCCTTATTTAAAGGCATATGTGCTCTCTGCTTAGATTAACACATGATAGTTCCCTTAGCAATATATACCTCAGTAATATATATGAGTTTAAACCCAATAGTTATATAAATGGAATTCAAATTTTATATTTTTATATATGAAAGTGTGAGAGTCCTCTAACAGAGTCGTGTTCTGTAAAAGTTCAGAGTGCTAAAAAAAGAAATAATCAGAAATGATAATTTCATATCATATGTTTCTATATTATATTTAATGCATTTCAATATAACTGATTTAATACACTATCTAAAATCTTAAAATAGCCTATACCAGTCAATAAATAACTGTAACTATTGACATCAAAATGTTGTCCTCTGTGTCATTAACACAATATTGTCTTTTGTGCCCTTAACAATGGTTATTAAAAGACTAACTTTTGGGGCCAGAGAGACAGCATGGAGGTAGGTCATTAGCATGGCATGCAGAAGGATGATGGTTCAAATCCCGGTGTCCCATATGCCCCCTCCCCCCAGGGCCTGCCAGGAGCAATTTCTGAGCCTAGAGCAAGGAGTAACCACTGAACACTGCTGGGTGTGACCCAAAAACCATAAAAAAAAAAAAGAATAACTTCTACTGTCTCTAAAATTTTCTTGGTTTCTAATGTTCATTTTTCAGTTTTGGGCTTATGATCTGTGAAAGTTTTGTAGTTGTCTGTGAAAATTTGATAGGAATAAAAGCAGATCTCGTGGGAATGGAGAGATAGCACAGCAGTAGGGCATTTGCCTTGCATGCGGCCAACACTGGACGGACCTGGGTTCAATCCCAGCCATCCCATATGGTCTCCAGAGTCTGCCAGGAGCGATTTCTGAGCACAGAGCCAGGGGGCTGGAAAGATAGCATGTAGGTAAGGCATTTGCCTTGCATGCAGAAGGTTGGTAGTTCGAATTCTGGCATCCCATATGGTTACCCGAGCCTGCCAGGAGTGATTTTTGAGAGTAGATCCAGGAGTAACCCCTGAACACTGCCAGGTGTGATCCAGAAATCAATAAATCAATCAATAATCTGTTTAAAATGAAAACAGATTAAAATAAACATTTTAAAATAAAAACAGATGTACCAGGTTCTAGTGATATTAAGCAAAAAATTCAGATCTCTGAACACAAACCTGAAGACCTGACAATGTACGTCACTCCATTGAAAGGGCAGCCCTGTCACAGTAACGACCAGTCAGTTGCACAAAGAAACACAATTCTAAACCACGGCCTCCTAGCCAACTGTGACTGAAAGATGCTATATATATTTAAGAACCATATATTCTTTGAATAGATTTTCATATGTGCACAGCTACACATCTTAAATTTACCATAACAAATGAAAGAAAAATAAAAATGTGAAACAAAATATAAAAATGAAAAAAATAAATTTTAAGAAGTAAACTACTATCAAATCTCACACAGAAATCCATTTTTTTTTTTACTAAAAATTGAGTTTTGGGGGGGCTGGAAAGATAGCATGTAGGTAAGGCATTTGCCTTGCATGCAGAAGGTTGGTAGTTGGAATCCTGGCATCCCATATGGTTACCCGAGCCTGCCAGGAGTGATTTTTGAGAGTAGAGCCAGGAGTAACCCCTGAACACTGCCAGGTGTGACCCAAAAATAAAAATAAAAAAGAAAGAAAGAAAAAATAAAAGAAATTGAGTTTTTACAATAAGCCATAGAGATGTAATGTATAGCATAGAATTCCAATTAGTAATATATTACAATTACAATGTATTCAAAGTTCTCATGGAGCAGAGGGAAGGGCAAAGAAAATATCTCAAAAGCCCAGAGATACATAACTTGCTTGTATGAGGGCCAGTCTCTGAGAACTAAGATTTCTCTATTTTTCTATTTCTCTCTCCCTCCCTCCCTCCCTTCCTCCCTCCCTCCCTCCCTCCCTCCCTCCCTCCCTCTCTTTCTGTCTGTCTCTGTCTCTCTCTGTCTCTTTATCTTTGTCTCTCTTTTTCTCTCTCTCTCTCTCTGTCTGTCTGTCTCTCTCTCTCTCTCTTCACACCCCTATTTACAAGGCAAAAAAATAAAGTAATCAACCATTTTAAAACTCAAGACAAACTGGCTATAAAGAACAGCTTTAACCTTAGAGATTTATACAAGAGTGTGTAACTTAGAAAATCTTGTGAGTTGAAAAATTGTTGTAATGGGTTAGTTTGAAACACAGGTTACTGGAGAATAAAAGATTTTATCCTATTAGTGATTAAGGATTAGAATTTATTCCATTATCTAAGCAGGGAAACTAATCTTTCAAGAGTTTCTGACCAAAGTTATTTGTACTATTAATTTCCAAGATGGTTGAAAGGCAAAAGGACCTTCAGGGAAAACAAAAAATACCAAAGACCACCTGCTAGCTTTTCCTTGCTTCTACTCATTAGAAATATAGAAATTAGGCCTCACTTCCTAAACACCTTCCTTTTAAGGTGTTTAGGGAAGACAAAGCAGCAGTTTCAGAAGCTCCAAGTATCTTTAGGAACTTCTGGAAATTCCTTTTCTAGCCCCTTTCCTCCTTCAACTCAGGGAATTTATTGTCTGTATGCTAATGAGTAAACAACTGATAATGGACCTGAAAAGAGAAAGTGGGCCTCTTCAACCTTACTTTTTTTTTTTTCTCTTCAACTTTCTATAGTCTAAGAGCAGCCACTTTAATTTTAGTGGTTTCTAAGAATGAAGAATTGCATGGAAAAGTTGCAAATTATTGTGATTAAGTTTTTTTTTTTCTTTGTGAACCAGAGCAGTGCCATTACAATGTCTGGGCCTGAATCTAGGAAAACAAAAACAGAGACCAGATCTTCCCAGTGCCTGGACGGAGTTTAGGAAAATTTCCCCAGGGTCTCTGAGAGGACAGGGACTGGATGACAACATACAAAGCTGGTAAACAAGATGCATGGCTTAATCTAACCTTACATGTCTTTGTGTGTTTAGCCCATGCTCAGGGCTTCAAACACTTTGACATGTGGATTCTCAGTTCTGAGTTCTTTTTGTTTGTTTTTGTTTTGGGGCCCACCCTGTGATGCTCAGGGGTTACTCCTGGCTCTGGGTTGGGGGACCATGTGGGACTCTAGGATCAAACCAAGGTCTATCCTGAGTCAGCTTCGTGCAAGGCAAACACCCTACCACTATTGATTAGGTCTTTTAATTACTTGCTTTATAGTACAATTTAAAGTTGGAGAAAGTAATGCCTCTCATCTTCTTTCTCCCAAGGATTGCTTTAGCTATTCATGGACATCTATAGTTTCAAATGAATTTCAAGGAGTGGATCAAAGAGTGTTTGATCCAATTCATTAAAAAATGTCATGGGTATCCTTAGAGGGATTATATTAAGTCTGTACAATGCTTTGGGAAGTCTAATCCAATGAGCAGGTTATATGTTTCCATTCCCTTGTTTCCTCTTTTATATTTTTTTAATTGAAGCAGTGTTTTATAGTTTTCTTTGTATAGGGCTTTCACCTCTTTAGTTAAGTTGACTTCAAGGAACTTGATTTTCTGAGGCAGAATTGTGAATGGGATTAATTTTGTAATGTCTTTTTCTTCTCTTTCATTATTTGTATATAAAAACGCTATGGATTTTTTGAGTGACAATTTTGTAGCCTACCACTTACCTATACAAATCTATTGTTTCTAGGGGCTCCTGCAGTGGCGCAGCAGTCAGGTGATTGCTTTGCAAACTGCTAAGCCAGGACGGACCTGGTTTCAATACCCAGCGTCCCATATGGTCCCCCAAGCCAGGAGCGATTTCTGAGCGCATAGCCAGGAGTAATCACTGAGTGTTACCTGGTGTGGCCCAAAAAACAAAACAAAATAAAAAACAAAAAAAAACTCACCCAAATCTATTGTTTCTAGAAACTTTTTTATAGAGTGTTGTGAGCCAATTCTGTTGCAGTCTTCAGCACCTGCAAACAGATCCTTCGTGGAGTTCAGGGAAAAAATTCCACGGGGAGAGAGTGGGTACACAAAATGGCGAATGACGGAACAATATTATAGAAATGAAAATGAGACCACACAGAATGTATGGGTACTTACTTCTAAAAAGACGAAAACAAATTTATTTTTTGAGCTGGCTGCCTTTAAAAGGTTGAGGCTAGGAAAGCAGGGTGCAAATTCTTGACATCAAAGAATGGAGGACTCTGGCTTAAATTAGCATATTAAAGAACCGATACTGAAGGTGAAAAGGCAGTTTGTTTTGGGTTCGCTTTGTTTTGGGTAAGCAGAAGGGAAACAGGTAATTTTCAGGGAAGTGGGAAGAGAGAGAAATGTTTTAGAGTTTTGGGAGAAAACTGAAAATTACCTTGTTTTGAGTAAACAGGGGAAAACTGAAAATTGCTTTACTATGAGCTAAGTTTTGGGAAAAACCTGATCTTGGCGCCAAAGTAGCAAAAATTACAGGGAGCTGTTAAGTGGGAGACTTTTGGCGGGATTTGTACTGTCCTCCTTTGTTAGAAAGAATTTACTAAGGCCTGATTTTTAATATTGGTTAAAAATAAAGAGAGAGAGAGTTACAGCCACTTTTGGAATTATGGCCAAACAATCCACGCAAAGGGTCAAGTGATTTTGACTGCTCTAAGCGGGCCTTTCTGGCAAATAATTCCTTTTCAGAAGAGCACTACACTTACTGGTGTGTGCCCCTCCTGACAGTGAGAGCATGACTACTTCCTTTCCTCTCTGGATGCCCTTGATATCTTCTTTTCTTCTTCTTCTTCTTCTTTCTTCTTCTTCTTCTTCTTCTTCTTCTTCTTCTTCTTCTTCTTCTTCTTCTTCTTCTTCTTCTTCTTCTTCTTCTTCTTCTTCTTCTTCTTCTTCTTCTTCTTCTTCTTCTTCTTCTTCTTCTTCTTTTTCTTCTTCTTCTTCTTCTTCCTTCTTCTTCTTCTTCTTCTTCTTCTCCTCCTCCTCCTCCTCCTTCTTCTTCCTCCTCCTCCTCCTCCTCCTCCTTCTTCTTCTTCCTCCTCCTCCTCCTCCTCCTTCTTCTTCTTCTTCTTCTTCTTTTTGCCTAACTGCTATTGCTATACTAAGTACTTCCAGTATCACTTTGAACAGAAATGGAGAGAGGGTGCAACCTTGCTTAGTGCCAGATCATAGAGAAAATGCTTTTAGTTTTTCTCCATTAAGTATAATATTTGCCCTGGGCTTGTCATAAATGACTTAGACTATATTGAGAAAAGCTCCTTCCATTCCCATCTTGTTGAGAGTTTTTATTATGAATGGATGTTGGACCTTATCAAATGCTTTTCTCTGCATCTATTGATATGATATATAATTTTTTTGTTTTTGTTTTTGGGCCACACCAGTGATGCTCAGGGGTTACTTCTGGCTATGCACTCAGAAATCACTGCTGGCTTGGGAACCATATGAGATGAGAGATTGAACCCAGGTCCATCCTGGTTCAGCCATGTGCAAGGCAAAAGCCCTACTACTGTGTTATCACTCTGGGACCATTGATCATATAATTTTTATTTGCACATTTGTTGATATGATGCATTCTCATATTGGTTGACTTGCTTATGTTAAACCATCTGTGTATCTCTGAGATGAACCCTACTTGATCATGGTGTATGATGAGCTATTGGGTCCTATTTGCTAAGATTTTTTTGAGGATCTTTGCATCTCTGTGCATTAAGATTATTGGTCTGTAGTTCTCTTTTGTATGGCATCTTTGTCTGCTTCTGGTATCAAGATGATGTTCACTTTGTAAAAACTATTTGGGAGTGTTTCTGTTTCTTTGAGTCTGAAAAGAATTGGCAGTAGGTCCTCTTGAGAGGTATGAAAGAATTTGCTAGTGAATCCAACTGATTCTGGGCTTTTGTTTTTGGGAAGATTTTAATTACCATTTTAATTTTGTCTATAATGATGGGTCTATTCAGATATGTCAGATAATTCTGGTTCAATATGAGGGATTTATAGAAGTCCACAAATGTATCTATTTCTTTCAGGTTCTTTTGTTTTGTGGCATAGAGTTTCTCAAAGTAATCTCTGATTACCTGTGAATTTCTGTAGTTTCTGTAGTAATCTCCTCCTGTCCATTTCAATTCAGTTTATTAACTTTCTCGCTCGCTCTTTGTGAGTTTGCTGGTGGTTTATCGATTTAATTTATTTAGTCAAAGAACCAACTCTTAATTTATTAATCTTTTGGATTTGGGGGAGGATTTCTAGTTCATTAATTTCTGCTCTGTGCTTTGTTATTTCCTTCTGTCTATTTTTGGTACCTTTTGTTGATTCTTTTTTAATTTTTTAAGCTGTTTCAGTAAGTTATTTATGTAGGCTCTTTCTTCTGAAGATATTTGCAAGGCTATACATTTTCTTCTTTCTACCACTTTTGCTGTGTCCCACAAATTCTGATAATTTGTTTCTTCATTCTAATTTGTTTCCAAGAAACTTTTGGTTTCCTCTTTGATTTTGTCTCTAACCCACTCACTGTTCAGTAGTGAGCTGTTTAATTTCTAGATGTTAAAGTTCTTTCTCTGTCTGTAATTCACTTCTAATTTCAGTGTATGATAATCTGAGATGGTAGTCGATATAATTTGTATCCTCTTGATTTTATGTTTGTGGCCCAGCATATTGTCTATTTTGAATAATGTCCCTTTTTTTGTTTGTTTGTTTTTGGTTTTTGGGTCACACCCAGCAGTGCTCAGGATTTACTCCTGGCTCCATGCTCAGAAATCGCTCCTATCAGGCACAGGGGACCATATGAGACCCTGGGATTTGAACCAATGACCTTTTGCATGAAAGGCAAACACCTTACCTCCATGCTATCTCTCCTGCCCAAATAATGTCCCATTTACATTGAAGAAGACTGTGCATTCAGTTTTGGAGGATGGAGAGCCCCATGTCTGTGTGTATATACATATGTACTTATATATTATCCTTTGATTATTAAGAAATCTCCATAACTATCTCTGATAACCTTTTTGATTGTATTGTCTGATATTAGTATGGTCACCCCAATCTTTCAAAAGAAGTTGTTTGTTTGAATGATTGTTCTCCAACCTTTGACTTTGAGTCTATATTTGTTCTGGCTATTCAGATTTGTTTCTTGCAGGCAGCAGAATGTTGGATTCATTTTGCCACTCTATGTCTCTTAATGGTGCATTTGGTCCATTCACATTGAAAGAAAATTGTCATGGGATTGTGTCATCTTATTGTAGGTGTTTCTTGTGTTTATTGGGTCTGCCTTGGCTTTGAAGTAGATGCCTCACCTCCTTTTTTAAGGTTGATTTTGAGTCTTTAAAATTTTTAGTCTGATCTGTTGTTTATCCGTGAAGTTGTATATTCTTCCTTCAAACCTGAGTGAAAGTCTGACTGGGTAAAGTATCCTCAGTGAAGCATTGATTTTATTAAATTTTATAACTAACCCACCACTGCCTTTAGGCCTTGAGAGTTACTGCTGTAATTAAGAATGCCTCTTTGCATATAATTTCCCTTTTTAATTGTGCTGCTTTCAGTTTTATATCCCTATCTGTGGTTTTCATCATTGTGACTATGATGTGTATTGGGGTACCTTTCTTTGGATCATTTTTAGCTAGCTGGTAGTCTTTGGGCATCCAGAATACAGTTGCATGAACTCTTTATTTCTGGGAATTTCTCAGTAATGATATCTTTGACTGTTGTTTATTCATTAGGGTTTTCTTCCTGGGTCTCTGGGACCCCAAAGATTCTTATGTTGTCTCTATTGAGCTTATTCCAGATATCTATTGTTGTCTGTTTGCTTTCTTTGAAGATTTTTCCTGGCCTCTTCTGTTTGTGGAGGTGTTAAACAGCTCATTTGTTATATCACTGATTCTGTCCTAAGCCCCTGTTACTCTGCTGGTGAGGCTTTCCAGTGAGCTTTTTTTTTTTCATTTCACCTACAATGTTTTCAGTCCTAATATTTCTGTTTGAAGTTTTTCATTTCTACTCTCATATACTTTTGAGTCTTCTGATCCATTGCTTATCTAAGTTTGTTGATCATTCATAAAATTTCCTATCTAAAGTCCTGATCAGAAATGTAATATAGGTAAATGCCAGGTGTTGGCTTGGTCTCCAGAACTAACTTCTTCAGTCACTAAGTGTGTTGAGGTTCTGCATAGTTTTCCCACTAAACTTTGATGTATGGTACTCTTTAAAAAAAAAACACCAACTTAATATCTTTGTTTAGCACCATGATTACAAACATGTTTGTAGTTGGGTTTCAGATTTATGTACTCTTATTAAGTGTTGTGATACAGTTATTGACGGGAAGAAATGCATAGCCACAGAGTGAAGTGGAGTGGCTAGTCTCACTACACCGAGCTCAAGCTGGATTTGTCCTGAAAAATCCGGACGACCCGACCCCCCAGTTGCCCAGCACAGAATAGTGAAAAAGGCACGTGCTCAGCAAATTGCAGGCAAGTTCCAAGTTTAATCTGATCGATCAGAGGTTCGAAACGTGCTCAGAGCAGAGCAGAGGTTGCGAACCCCAAAGTCTGAAATCAAGGGGTTTTTATACAGTTTTCAGGTGGGCTGTGTTATTTTTACAGAGGAAACAGGAATGGGCTTTGATATGGGGGAATCCGGAGGTTTTGGGGGTAGGTGTGAGTAGGGTCCAGACTTCAAGTCTCCAAGTGAGCGGGATCCAGACATTAAGTCTCCAAGATGTCTTCAGCACAATTAATGCAGGGTCTGTAAAACCATGGGGAGCCAGCAAATGGATCAGCACCTGTAACTCAGTAGATAAAAGACAAGCAGGTAGTTAACACAGAGGGGAGGTTGAGGGGGGAACATTGCATTGCATGAGAAAGAGACAGACAACTCCCATCAGGAATGTGTAGGGGAAAATATGTTTTTCACTTCTTTCATTTCCCACTCCTTCTTGTTAATAATTCTATTCTTAGAATTAACACAGAAGTAACCGAAGTAACCACTGCTAGCCAAGAACATTGAAGGGATTTTGGGCAGACGTCTCTTCTGTAACTACTTCCTGCTGAGGTGGGGCGGAGTTGGTTTCAGGGGTTAAGTTCAAGGTGCAGCAAGTGGTTACTCAGAGTTTTGTGGGTACTTCCTGATATTGCTGTCTTAGCACCATTAGCTTAACTTCCCCCACTTGAGTGCGGATAAAAGTTACAACTCTGTTTACGATACAGGGTTCTACTGCAATTATTAAGAGTACACTTAGCAGTGGACCAAGTAGAGGCAGGAGGTAGGGGAGGATTCCTCCCCATAGAGACCATAACGGTTGATCATAGAGTTCCTCCCTTCGCTTTGCTAATTCTTCCTGGTGTTTCTTTATTCTGTCTCGTACTATTCCGGATTTATTAACATAAAAGCAACATTCTTCTTGTAAAGCTACACACAATCCTCCTTTCTCGGCTAGGATTAAGTTTAGTCCCCTCCGATTTTGCAGGACCACCCGGGCGAGTGAGTCATGCTGGTCTTGTAGGTCCTGGATAGACTTGTAAACCTGCCGGATGTCTGAGGCCAGTCGATCAGATAACTTATTATACCGGTCCAATGAAACTCCTAACCCTGCAGCTCCCATTCCTAATCCTCCGACCACACCTAACGCAGCCAGCAGGGGTAGTAATACTACAGCCCTACGAGTTCGAGTTCGGTGTCCTCCCAGGAGGTCTATGCTGGGAAGAGGGACTGGTTCAGTTCCTGGGAGAACATCAATGTTGGGTAGCAGGAAGGCAGGTGCACAAATGCCTGTGCTATTTCTGGGTAACACTGGATAAGCCAAATTTCCTCCACAGACCCAGACCTGTCCTGGGGGGAGGCATCCCAAGTCCAACGAGACTTCGGAGATGTTAGAGCACCTTGTTGTTGGTACTTGCCCTAAATCTATGGTTAGTGAGTAATTTCTAACATAGCAAGTGGAGGAGTCAAATTCCTGAGGGATTACCTTAAAGGGCTTGGTATAGGTGCAGTTTGAAAAGCTACTTATATTTGGTTTAGGCACAGGTATTGCTAATGGCCAATCGTTACTCATTTTCATGCATAGCCAGCAGTCAGCCGCTAAGCTTGGGTTGGTTTGATTTAAGAGCTTGTGAGTGTACTTTAGAATGTCGTGTATATTTGAATCCAGATCCTTATTTAGCACCCTAGCTTGAAGGGAGGGGTGCTTGGGCCAGTTTGGCATTAGGTTATAAACTTCCTTTTTGGCCCATTCTATGGCTTCCTTTTCTTTTTCTTGATCTGTGGGCCCTCCCCCATCTGATATATGTAAAGGGGCCTTTAGAGGCCAGCAGACCACATCTCCAATATTTGCTAGACAATGTGCTGCCCCGTATGGAGTTTTAAAAGTTTCAGGACCCCATTCACCTCCAGTGCTCCCCTTGTAGGTATCAGTTAGTTTCGCCACCAGGTAGAGTTGGCCATTTTTAACGCACTGCTGATAGGTTTTATAGCACCGTGAGTGTACCTGAGTTAGCTCTACACATCCTGGGGGGCAGGTTCCTTTCGTGTCCGGGGGAAGGGGTTGGGGTTTTTGCTTACATACCCACTGAGCCTTGATTTCACCTGTGGAAGCTGTTGGCTTGAGCTGGAGATAGGCCGTTTTAGTGCCACAGTCGACTGCCTGTGTAGCTCGGTACTCAGGTTTGAACTGATGACCTCCGGGGCAGTTACAGGGGTTACCGTAGAGAGTCCTTAGCAGCTTTTGGTGTTCCACTGGCCGATCAAACCCCCCTAAGACTGGGGGCATTAGAAGTAACCACAGGAGTTGAGGCAGGAGGAGCAGTTTGCTGGCGTTTAAGCCGGATTTTGAGCGGGTTTTCTGCTCGCTCCACTGCCCACTCATTCTGATTAAATTCTATTGGTGCTGGCTTTAAATGTGAGGCGTGTATCCACGCCGCAATACCGTCTACCTTAACTGCAGTAGGGGTCGTGAGGAGGACAACATACGGTCCCTTCCACCTGGGTTCTAGTGTTAGAGCACGATGTCGCCGCACGAGGACTGAGTCTCCTGGCTTGTAGTTGTGTGGTACTGTCAGGTCCCCGGGCTCGTATGCCTGCTGAAGATTTTTCCAGATGCACTTTTGCAGCGTGGTGACAGCAGCCAGTCGGGCAGCCAAGGGGGAAGAGGAAGCAAGAGAAGGTTCATAAGTATCAGTTATAACTTTTACTGGGGGAGGAGCCCCATATAGGATTTCAAAAGGGGTTAAACTACACTGGGAGGGGAGAGGGGTGTTTCGAGCCCGGAAAAGGGCTGAAGGGAGGAGGGAAATCCAGTCACTTACGCCAGTCTCTAGAGATAATTTAGTTAAAGTCTCCTTAATAGTTCTATTCATATGCTCTACCTGTTCTGAGCTGTGGGGATGATAGGCACAATGTAGCTTCCAATTGATTCCCAGAGCCCTGGCCAATCCCTGACTTACCTGGGCCACGAAAGCAGGTCCGTTATCGGACCCGATTACCTGGGGAAGTCCGAACCTGGGGAAAATATCATCTAGAATTTTCTTAGATACCATTTGCGCAGTTTCATTTTTACAGGGGTAGGCTTCTACCCAGCCGGAAAAAGTGTCCACAAAAACTAATAGGTATTTCAGTCCATATTTGGTGGGCTTGATCTCGGTGAAGTCAATCTCCCAGTGCTGTCCAGGTCGTGTTCCTCTTAATCGTTTTCCCATTTGGATTCTTCCAGGGTAGGCATTTACCAGCTGACATGGCTGGCACAACTTAACAACTTGTTCTGCAAGTCTTTTTATTTCCTCGGGGCGCGTGTCCCCCAGCCAGTCTCTTGCAATTTCTAACATTTTCCTGGGCCCTAGGTGGGTGAGGCGATGGAGTGTTTTTAGGTACTCTTGAATTCTTGAAGTTTTCTCTTGTCTAGGTACTTCCTTGAGTGGCAACAACCTTCTTGCCTCTGGGTCAGGCTCTTTTATTTCTTCCGGATCTAGTTCAGCAATTTTTGTAGTTTTCCACTCCGGCTTGAGTGGAGGTATAGGGATGTCTTCTCTGACCCATACTAATGCCTCCTCCTGAAGTGGCCTTGGTCCTGCGACGGGGCAGGGCAGTAGTCCCTCAGCTGCAGCCTTTGCCTTTGCATCTGCTTTTCGGTTCCCTGCTGCTACTGCTCCATTTCCTTTTTGATGTCCGGGGCAGTGAACGATGGCCAGTTCTTTGGGGAGTTGAAGGGCAGATAATAATTCCAGTATTTCCTTTTTATTTTTAATGTCCTTTCCCGCTGAAGTCAGCAGCCCTCGTCTTTGATAAATTATGCCATGGACGTGGGCGGTTCCAAAAGCATACCGACTATCTGTGTAGATGGTGGCTTTCTTCCCCTTTGCTAATTTTAAAGCTTTTGTTAATGCAATTAGTTCTGCCCGCTGAGCAGAAGTTCCATCTGGCAGCCGTTGGGCCCAAACCACTTTATGATTGCTTACTACTGCTGCTCCGGCTCTTCTTTCTCCTCCTTTTACAAAACTGCTTCCGTCTGTAAACCATATCACATCTGACTGCTTTAACGGCTGGTCCTGGAGATCTTTTCTGGTACTGCTTTCCTCAGCCAGTATGTCTTGGCATTTGTGCAGTACCGGCTCTGCTTCTTCTTCAGGCAGCAGAGTGGCCGGGTTTAAGGTGGCGGGTACTCCGATATGAATTCTGTCTTTGTCTAGCAGAATACTTTGATAGTGTGTAATTCTTGCATTTGAGAGCCACCGGTCCGGAGGCTGGCGGATGATGCTTTCCAGTGCATGTGGGGCTACTATAGTTAGCTTTTGCCCAAGGGAGATCTTGTCAGCATCTTTTACCAAAAGGGCCGCGGCTGCAATTGCCCTAAGGCACTTGGGCCAGCCACTGGCTACTGTGTCCAATTTCTTTGATAAGTAGGCAACCGGTTTTTTCCACGGCCCGAGTGTTTGGGTTAAGACGCCTCTGGCCACCCCGCCTCTTTCTTCCAGAAATAAAGTGAATGGCTTACTCACATCAGGTAGAGCCAGCGCTGGGGCGGACAGCAGGGCCGTCTTGATTGCATCGAAGGCTTGTTGGCAATCAGGAGTCCATTCAAATGCTGCATCTCCCTTTGTCAGATGGTATAGAGGTGCTGCCAGGTTGGCAAAACCCGGAATCCATAAACGGCAAAACCCTGCTGTTCCCAGGAACTCACGCAGCTGTCGCCGTGTTGTTGGTGGCGGGATTTGGGCAACTACTTTTTTCTGAGCCTCCGTCAGCCATCGTTTGCCATCACGTAGGGTATATCCTAGGAACGTTACCTCCTGTCTGCATAATTGGGCCTTCTTGGCAGAGGCCCGGTATCCCAGCTGGGCTAGCTCTTGTAGCAAATCTAGAGTGGCTTGCCTGCAACTGCCCTCGGTTTCGGCAGCGATCAGCAGGTCATCGACATACTCTAACAGAGTTACCTGTGGGTGTTGTTCGCGAAAAGCACTTAGGTCCTGATGCAAAGCTTCATCAAAAATGGTGGGGGAGTTTTTAAATCCTTGCGGGAGTCGTGTCCATGTCAGCTGGCCTGAGATGCCGGCCTCCATGTCTGTCCACTCGAAAGCAAACAATGGCTGGCTAGCTGGGTGCAAGGGTAAGCAGAAGAAGGCGTCTTTCAAATCCAACACAGTGTACCAAATTCTGTCTGGACTGAGGGTACTAAGCAGATTGTAGGGGTTGGGCACCGTAGGGTGAATGTCTTCCACCCGGGCATTAACTGCCCTCAAGTCCTGTACTGGTCTATAGTCCCCGGAGCTAGGTTTCTTGACAGGGAGGAGTGGAGTATTCCATTGGGACTGGCATTTTACCAGAATTCCTTGCTTATAGAGCTTTCTGATGTGGGGAGTTATTCCCTGCTTTGCTTCTTGACTCATGGGGTATTGCCTGATTCTTACAGGGGTTGCGGTTGCCTTTAATTCCACCACTACTGGTGCCTGTAGTTTTGCCAGCCCTAGTCCAGCAGTCTCGGCCCATGCTGCTGGTGCTATTTCTAACCACCAGTCCAGATCTGTTTTGGAGGTATGGATTTCTTTCTCAAATATTCTATACTCGTCTTCAGCTCTCATGGTTAAAATGGATGTTCCAATAGGTTGGACTTTTGGATTCCTAAAAATTACCTCAGGGCCTGTTTCCTCAAAAGTAATTTGTGCCCTTAATTTAGTTAATAGGTCTCGACCCATTAAAGGTGAAGGACAGTCTGGAATGACCAGGAAGGAGTGCTTTATTTCTCCTCTCCCCAGATCCATTGTACGACTAGTAGTCCAGGGTCTGTACTTGCTTCCATTTGCTCCCTGTACTAAAGTTAGTTTGTTTGCCAATGGCCCTAGTGGTTTCTTCAGGACTGAATATACTGCTCCTGAATCTAACTCAAAATCCACGGGAGTCCCCTCCACTTTAAACTTAGCCCTGAGCTCCGGGAGGGGATTGGAGCCCCGACCCCCTCATTCGGAGTCTATTGCTAGGGTCTTTGTTGAGCGAGGTTTCGGGGGTTGGGAGCACTCCCGTGCCCAGTGCCCTATCTGTCCACATCGAACACACTGGTCCTTCTCGAGCTTGCGCGGCTTCCGTTGTGATCCTAAATCGCGACGCGGGCCTGAGCCCCATCCCGGGTTCTTACGTGGGCCCAGGTCCCTGTCTGCCCTTTCTGCACTGACTGCTACGGCCAGGGCTCTTGCTATTTGCTTAGTTCTCCTGTAATCTCTCCGATCTTCCTTCCGCTCTCTCTCTAATCTTTCTTTCTCTTCCTCTTCCTTCTTACGCTTTTCTCTCTCTTCTTCCCACTCTCTACGTTCCTTTTCTAACCTTTCTTCTCTCTCTTCTTTTGTTTCTCTTTTCTCATATATCTTTTCTGCCTCTTTTAACACATCCTGCAAATTTTTGCCTTGTATGTTTTCTAGCCGCTGTAACTTCCTTCTAATATCTGTTGCTGACTGTCCTACAAAAGCCATGATTACTGATGCCTGATGGACCTCAGAAGCAGGGTCAAATGGGGTATATCGCCTATATGCCTCCATTAGTCTTTCTAGGAAGACAGCTGGTGGCTCCTCTGGCCCTTGTATTATTTCTTTTACCTTGGCTAAATTTGTGGGTTTCCTAGCAGCTTCCCGGAGACCTCTCATGAGTGTCTGGCGATAAGTGGACAGATGTTCCCTACCTCCAGGAGCGTTGGGGTCCCAGTCAGGTCTGCGCAAAGGAAAGATGTCATCTATTTCATCAGGCCTGTCGGTGATTAAACCACCATTCCCAATCACATTTTTCCGTGCTGCGGCCAGGATTCTATTTTGTTCCTCAGTAGTAAAGAGGGTTTTTATCAGTTGTTGGCAATCATCCCAGGTTGGTTGATGAGTGTTCATTAGGGAGTCAAAAAGGTTGATTAATTTAGTAGGGTCCTCTGAAAAAGAAGGATGATTTAGCTTCCAATTGTACAAATCAGAGGAGGGAAAAGGCCAGTACTGTAAGGTAGGCATATTTCCACCATGCCCATCGGGCAAAGGAACGTTGGGGACCACTGGTCTTAGTGGCATTATAGATGCTGCAAGAGGGGCAGAGCTTTGTCCTCTTAGCTGGCTCCGGGTCCCTGCAGCTGGTCCTGTGCGTCCATCCCCTCCCTCTGAGTCAGGGGGGGAGGGTGGATAGTATGATTCCTGTCCGTCTGTTGTTAAAACAGAAGGCAGGCAAGGGGCCCGGTCATGCCCCTTGGTTAATAGTGGTGGTGGTGGCTGGGGAGGGGCAGTGGGAGCTGACAGTGTGGATGGTTCCCCTCTCCCAAATGCAGGCGCTGCGGTGAGCCGCCGCGTCCCCTGGTCTGCACTTCCTGCATTCCCGCAGATCGAGGCAGGCGCTGGGGTGACCCACCACGCCCCCCCGTTTGCCCTTCCCTTCTCCGAACTTTCACAAGTTGAGGGAGACGCAGGTTGGGCAGACGCTCCCGCTCTGCAGACCCGGGAAGCGGCCACGCCCCCTGACCTGCTCCCTGCTTCTCCGAACTTTCGCAAGTTGAGGGAGACGCAGGGGAGACAGGTGCCTCCCGTTGTGTGGATGCAGGCTGGGCGAATCTCCGTTCTGTGGGCCTGTAAGGGGGGGGCTCGAAAAGAAGAAGATCAGTTGTATCTGGATAAATGTTGGGGAACTGTGGTGGGCATAGAGGTGAGCCGGGAGGGGCTGGCTTCGTTATCTCCTCCGGGGCGCCTCCTTCTTGGGTTCTTACGAGAAGAATGCTATGGTTAGTAGGTGGGGGTAAGGAAAGCGCTCAGGGTCAGGCGGCAAGGCGACCAGGCTGTCGGGAGCTGTTGGAAACAGAAAGGGGCGCATCCATTCCGGGGGGCTTTCACACAAATCTTCCCAAACAAGAATATAGGACTCCTGTTCTGGGTGTCCCTCGGGTTTGGCGCGGTAGATAACGCTTTTTACTTTCCGTACTGATGGCAAATGAAAAGAGCCTTCCTTAGGCCACCCTACACCAAAGGAGGGCCATTCAGAAGAGCAAAATGCCTGCCATTTTCTCTTCTTTATAACCCAAGACTGTTTTTTTGCCCTTTTATTAACTTCTTTCCAGTGCTCTAGTGTAAGAGCAAGTGGTGTGGATTGTATCTGTCCCATTGCTGCCTGGTCTCACCAGCCTTATGCACAAACAGCTGTTACCAAGCCTCTCTTTCACACAGCAATATATCAAGCCCTCTTTCCACACCTAACAGTGTAACAACCAACAAGGAATAAAAAAAACACAATACAGAGTCCGATTTGGAACACGAAAACAAGGGTAGGGTGTTCCGTAGAGAGAAAACAACAAACTGGGATGAGTGTACCAGAATATGAGGCTGGATTAGTCCAGTTACAAGTAAGAGGACAGAAAGAACTAGTCACAGAAGACATAGAAAAAGAGAATGTCCGACCACTTGAGGGAGAAGTGTATTGCTTAAACCAATGTGTTCCTAACCGGAGCTCAGTTTGTCTTGCTGGAGGGCAAGTCTATCTGGAGAGACTTGACTGAGACCCTTTATTCTTCACCAGGATTTATCTATCGGACCACGTCTTTTATGGAGAAGACGGGGTACCTGGCTCCGGGGGACTTTTGCGGTCGGACTCAGTAGCGTTAGTTTAGATACAGTTAGTGAGAGATCTTAAACAGAAAGTTTTTCGGCTCAACAATTAAAGGACGAGCCCCAAGGGACTCACAATAGAGAAACACAATGACGATATCAGAATTGCCAGATATTCAACTCAAATCGCAAGCCAATATTCCAACAACAGTTTCAAATTCAATAATAGCGACAGAAAGCAAACCTACGATGCAGACAAACCTTTACACAGACAGACCTCCTTCCTGCAACCAGGGAACGTCTTCCCCGTTGCTTTAAATCGCCTCCTAGGCACCCTGGTGCGCGCGGCCAGGGATGTGACTTTGCGTTGGAGTTCGTCAACTCCTTTGCCACTCGGTATACGCATCGAGTGGGAACCTCAGTCTGGGATTCCAAAGTCACACACTTCCACGACTAAGCCCCTTAGTCGATTACCAGGTCTGTTTGCAATAGCGCTTCCCACAGATAAACCCAGAGCAAAGCACACGGGGAACTAGAGAGTGAGCTAAGGGGAGGAGGAGGGAGAAGGGATCCCAGGGAACTCACCAAGCAGACCTTGTTCACTCGTCCGGCTCGGGTGGGGTGTGTAAGGGTCTCCTGGCTGGCTCGCCAAAAATGAAAAATCCGGACGACCCGACCCCCCAGTTGCCCAGCACAGAATAGTGAAAAAGGCACGTGCTCAGCAAATTGCAGGCAAGTTCCAAGTTTAATCTGATCGATCAGAGGTTCGAAACGTGCTCAGAGCAGAGCAGAGGTTGCGAACCCCAAAGTCTGAAATCAAGGGGTTTTTATACAGTTTTCAGGTGGGCTGTGTTATTTTTACAGAGGAAACAGGAATGGGCTTTGATATGGGGGAATCCGGAGGTTTTGGGGGTAGGTGTGAGTAGGGTCCAGACTTCAAGTCTCCAAGTGAGCGGGATCCAGACATTAAGTCTCCAAGATGTCTTCAGCACAATTAATGCAGGGTCTGTAAAACCATGGGGAGCCAGCAAATGGATCAGCACCTGTAACTCAGTAGATAAAAGACAAGCAGGTAGTTAACACAGAGGGGAGGTTGAGGGGGGAACATTGCATTGCATGAGAAAGAGACAGACAACTCCCATCAGGAATGTGTAGGGGAAAATATGTTTTTCACTTTTTTCAGTCCTATTTTAAATCTTGTGCAGCTGTCCTGAGTACCATCAAGCAGACGTCCCCTTCTGCTTCAGTCCTTGGCAGTGGGGATTACTTTTCTACTGATGCTGTCTTTGGCATCACCAAAAAAAAAAAAAAAAAAAAAAAGAAAAACCCATAAGATTCTTAAAGATGAGTATCTTATAGTTAATTTACAATACGAACAATCTTTTTCATAAATACAATGATATTTGGTTGTGAACATCCAAAAGCCACTGAAAATCTATAGAATTGAATTAAGCATTTATTCAATGATAACATTGAAATATTATTTTATTTAATAATAAAATACATTTTACTAAAAATAATAAATTATACTATTAAATATTACTGTTTAAAAATATTTTAAAAATGTCTAGCAACTTGTTTTCAAATTTCTTGAGAGATTAAGATCAAGCTCATTAAGATAAAAGATTAAACCTGTAAGATGATGGGGGCCGGAGAGATAGCATGGAGGTAGTGCGTTTGCCTTGCATGTAGAAGGACAGTGGTTTTAATCCTGGCATCCCATATGGTCCCCCCAAGCCTGCCAGGAGTGATTTCTGAGTGTAGATCCAGGAGTAACCACTGGGTCATGGGTGTGACCCAAAAACAAAAACAAAAAAACCCTGTAAGATGTGGCAATAATTAATGTAGATGTGTATTTTAAGCAAGAAAGATAATGAATGGAGAGATGATTATTGGAAAAGAAAGGGATTCTGTTAAAGTAAAACCAGTTGGTTGTAAATTGGAATGAAGATAAGTTACAGGTGAGAATGAACATGTAGAAGATTGAGGGTTGTATTAAAAAAAATAAATATGGTTTCAATTCAAACTGCAATGTTAGAAGCATATATTTGAAGTATATCTACAAAAATGTTCTAATGTAAGGTACTTTTGGAGGTCTATGACAAAGTTTCTTAGATACTCCAGACTCATATTACAGTGATTTTAGAAAATTGGCATTTACAGAAAATCAAGTTTTTCTAATGGAATTTAAAAAATACATAAATCTAGATAAATCCAGATCAATTTTCAACCTACAAAGATCTTCCAGTTTGGGGTACAGCCTTCTCAGAAGTGGCTTTCATGTAAACTGCTTTGTTTTGGCTCACATGGATCCTGCCCTTCTTGAGCCCTTGGTGGTCCTAGAAATGTCCAAAATAGGGGCTGGAGAGATAGCATGGAGGTAAGGTGTTTGCCTTTCATGCAGGAGGTCATCAGTTCGAATCCCAGCGTCCCATATGGTCCCCCGTGCCTACCAGGAGCAATTTCTGAGCATGGAGCCAGGAGTAACCCCTGAGCACTGCCGGGTGTGACCCAAAAACCACAAAAAAAAAAAAAAATGTCCAAAATAGATAGGACCTTTCTAATCATCTTGTCGGGGTTGTTTCCTCCAGGTTTGAGACCATCACACTAAAGGTGGTGAAGAACATGGAATCACAGATGCAGGTAACTGAGGCATAGTACTGACTAAGGCATGGCATTGTACATCTAATGAACCCTCTTTTGAAGAGACCTTGAGAGCACTGGCCCCTAGACGATGGCCCCTTTTCAAAGGAAGAAGCATGAGAAAGTCAGCATTCCCACCACCACCCCTTTTTTATTGGCTACACCGCGTGAAGCCCAGGGGTTACTTCTGGCTATGCACTCAGAAATCGCTCCTGGCTTGGGGGACCATATGCGACGCCAGGGGATCGAACCGCGATCTGTCCTAGGCTAGCATGGGCAAGGTAAATGCCTTACCACTTATGCAACTACTCCGGCCCAAGCATCCCCTTTTATATAACAAAAATCTTTGGAATGTAAGGCTTGCAGATCAGGCCGTTCCTACCTCCACAAGGAGAAGGGCCAGTCAGATCAAAGACACAGATAACAGTTGGAGCTGGAAAAGAAAAACAGAATGTCTGCCCATACCATGAGTCATAAGGACTGATCAAGATGAGAACCCAACTGACCTGTTTGCAGGGTCACTAGGGAATTTACAACCAAAGACACTAAGCACATGTCTTTTCCAGTCCTATTCTATTTTCTACCAGATGCAGCTATATAATCCCACGGCTGCAGGTGGTTGTAACTCTGGCAGCCTCTGTATAGACTGTCAGATCTTGCCTGGGAATGCAATCTCCTTCCCCCAATAAAGACCTTGGTTGGTCAAATATCTTTGTCTCTGACTC
The DNA here is from genome assembly GCF_024139225.1 of Suncus etruscus. Taxonomy (NCBI): domain Eukaryota; kingdom Metazoa; phylum Chordata; class Mammalia; order Eulipotyphla; family Soricidae; genus Suncus; species Suncus etruscus. Next base: position 38,419,897 of record NC_064858.1, read on the forward strand.
TTCTATTCTACCACCTTTCACTGAACTTTGCTCTGCTGAAACTTCTCTCAGAGGGATCCAGCCTTCTCTGGGCCAGCAGTAGTACCAAATCTTAATCAGGCCTTAAGACAGTAATGATCTTAGTAGCTTAAGGTCAGTGATAAAGTGACTACTTCAAATTCCATCTCCTGGTTTTATTATATCCCCCAAACTGTTTTACTTCCCAAGAATCTATTGCCAGAAAGAGTTATGAGGGAAGTTTCTACCTACTTGCCTGCTTCAACACCACATATTTTCATAATTTAACCCATGTAATTTTAATCTCTTAGAAAATAGTAAGCTTTTAAGGTGGGGGAGGCCCTTTCTTGATGGTACACAAGGTTTATTCCTGGCTCTGTACTCAAGTATTACCCATGGTGAAGTGGGGGGGGGGCATATGGGATACTAGGGTTCAAGGGATACAAGTGCATTACCTGCTATACTAAAATTCTGGGTCTGAAAATAATAAACTTAAATGAGTGCATAGTAAATGGAGAAATTTAGTTTCTATGTTCAGACTACATGACAAATTTTGTTCATATTGAATTTCCTTTCACACAGTCAGATATTTACAGTTGATTAAAAAAGAGAGAGAGAGAAAGCAACCATTTGGTAACATAAGATTTACAAACTTGGTTAGCAGTGAATTTTTTTAAATATGAAACACTTCACAAATTTGCGTGTCATCCTTGCACAGGGGCCATGCTAATCTTCTCTGTATTGTTCCAATTTTAGTATATGTGCTGCCGAAGTGAGCACATCAGTGAATCTTAATGTAAGATCTGTCTCATATTATCTTATTAAGTGCTTATCTCTTTGGAGTGAGAAAACAAACCTTATCAGCCCTTATAATTGCCAAGTAGGTGAATTAAGCATGTTGATAACCTTTGCTATCTTTCCATGCAAAAAACAGTCAGTATGTTATCCATAGAGCATTATGAAATATAAATTAAATTAGTAATGCATTAATAATGCATACAAAGGCTTAACATTAAGTCCTAAAAATATAAAATATAATAGCAATTAATTAAAAATATCTGTTGTTTTCTATGACATTTTAACAACTATAGAAATTCTTTGTAATGAATCTTTGTCTTCACCTTCCTTCTTTTTATGGTTGATAATGTTATTTAGATTTTATACTAATTTTTTCTGAATTTTTATTACTTATTTTAACAAGTAATAAACATGCTTTACATAGTAGCTCATAATACATTTGCTTTTGCCATTGCATGTTTCAACACTAATCCCACTACCAGTGTAAAATCCCCACCATCATTGTACTGAGATTCCTGCCCCACCTCAAATCTTTCCCCTTGGCAGATATGACCTAATTTACTTACTATTGCTTATTTAGAACTAAATGGTAATGGAACTATTAAAAAATCTATAGTAAAAGATAATTCGTGAAAGTTTTATCTCACAATGAAATCATTAAATCATTGTCTGAGGGTTTGTTTACTAAGCTGTGTGTTGCTAGTTTATCATTCTGTTTTTGGCTTTGTTAACCTTAGGTGACTTCTATACTATTCTGACATCTAATTTGGTATAATACTAATGAGCTATTAATAGTAAACATTTTGGAGAGTGGGAAAAATCTGGGACAGACTTTGCTTTCCTTGCCAGAGCCAAGGCCCACAGTCCTAGATCTCTCCAGCCATTTCCCTAGGTGGCAGAGGTGAGTTGAGAGAAAACAGCAGATTCCCTTCTTGGGGCTGCTGTCTTTCTACCTTCACTTAACATATATTACTCAGGGACCTCTAGAGACATTGAAATGATAAATTATTCATATGTTTATAATATATAAATATAAAATCCTGGTATTTGAAAAATATATTTATTCTTCTCAATATTACTGTATTTTTTCTGCGTATAAGACAACCCCCTAATTTTACAGTTAAAACATAGGTTTAGGCCTATATTCCCTATATCAGACAGAACACTCCTGTGCTACAACTATATGCACCACAGTGAGCCAATCACAACAAGCAAAGGTTCAAAGGTTATACTGTAATAGACTTCCTCTCTGACTGGCAAATCTGAACAGGCTTTTGACAGTGTAGATTCGGTTCCAGAACATTGTCTAATTTGCATGCATAAAAAGCCTGCTTGGATTGGCTGAGTTAGAGAGGCGGTCTGAGCAGCCTTGCAGTGATTGGTACAGGATTCAGTTGGAAAATTCGTTTCGTGGCAATATCCAGACAATTTTTGTTTAGCAGCATATCGAAATGTTTTTCGGGATATACTCGGCATATAAGACGACCCCCGAATTTCTGTTGATTTTTTCATTTCAAAAGTCGTCTTATATGCTGGAAAATACAATATATAAAAACATATATATATTTATATATAATATATAGTATATATACAATATATAAAAATATATAAAATTTCTTCTAAAGACAATTTTAATAAAACTATTAGCTCACCCTATAATAATCACATTATAATATCTATTTTTCTAAGTCATATTTTAGGTAATAATTTTATAAAATGTTTTTATGTAGGCATTGACAAAAGCTGATAAGAAAAATTAAGATATCTGATAGTTCATAGTTCATAGATATCCTTCCCAGAACATACTATCTGATCTTGATGCTCCATTATCAAATAGAAATTATACTGGATTTTTTTTTAATTTGGGGGCAGAGGAAAGAAGAATAATCTTTTACATGACCAAACATGAGATTGGGATAAGCAATAATGACTTTGTATAATGACTTCTAGTAAATATTTGTGGATAACAAAGATTGGTGAATGCAGTTAGAGAAATAAATACACCAAGAACAATCATGACAATGGTAATGAGAGAAATAGTATGCCTGTCTCGAAGACAGGAGGGGAGTTGAAGGGAAATGGGGGGCATTGGTGGTGGGAAGGTTGCACTGATGAAGGAGGCTATACTTTTTTTATGACTGGAATCCAACTACAAACATGTAGTAACCATGGTGCTTAAAGATATTAGTAAAAAATATTTTTGTGGGGGCTGGAGAGATAGCACAGTGGTAGGGCATTTGCCTTGCACACTGTCAATTCAGGACAAACAGTGGCTCAAATCCTGCATCCTATATGGTCCCCCATGCCTGTCAGGAGTGATTTCTGAGCGAAGAGGCAAGAGTAATAATCCCTGAGCACCACCGGGTGTAACCCCAAACCCCAAAACAAAGAAACAAATTTTGTGGATAATTGAGTAGCTGTTTTTTTAAAATGCAAAGTTATAAACTGACTACATGGTGAAAATAAATTAGAAAAATATTAATAATCCAAATGCAACTGCAAATATTATAGTCAGTGTTTTTTAAAATTCTCATCATTATGGTGCCACCCCCACCCCACCCCCCACTTATCACCTCTTTTCCTTCCTGTGCCCCATCTCCATCCTAACTCTAAATACTTAGTCTGGCTTGGAATTTCATTTATGTGATATGTTCTTGTGGCCTCCTTGAAATATCTTGGGGGGCCACAAGAAACTCATATAGTTCCTGGTTGAGATGCTACTCTAGAAGAGAAATTACATAGAAAAGTTGAAGAGGAAATAAAAAACATCACTTTTTACCCCTATTTTCTTATTGCATTTGTTTGAGTAGAGGTGTTAGGCTGAATCCAAAGAGACATGAAGGCAACAGGAATAGACAGTTAAAGACTAGAAAGTTTATTAGTAAGCTCAGTGCTGGGCCAAAAAGGCACTGAGGTTCCTAAGCAGTCTTTTAGCACACATTATATACTTTCTTACCTAAAGGCAGAGGCAGGGACAAAGCCACATTCCAACCTCATGGTGGGGTTACAGAAAAATAAATAAATAAATAATAAGGTTGGAGTACCTGAGACATCCTGAAAGCTTTTTTTTTTTTTTTTTTGCTTTTGTTTTTTGGGCCACATCTGTGGTGCTCAGGGGTTATTCCTGGCTTTGTTCAGAATTCAGTGCTGGAAGGTTTGGAGGACCATATGCAGAGGATCTAAAGCCCTACCAGTTGGGCTATTGCTTTGGCCCCATCCTGAGAGCTTTGTGACACTTATACAATCTATTTATATACAATATATTATATATAAATCTTATTCAATCTACTCTTATTCTCATGTGCTTGAGTGCTATTAGTCTATGTGAGATCCCTTTTCTCATGGGCAATTGCTCCTGGGGTGTTTTCTTTATCTCTTATTTACAACCCACCTGAGGAGTGTCTCTTCTATGTTGCATATCCTGTTCCCCTTTTCTAAATTTTTCACTGGGCTGAGTTATGCTGCTACTGAACAGCATAACATAATTAATTTTGAACATTCACAAAATAAACAATGCATGGCAGATAGGATATCCTGACAAGTTTAATATAGTGTGTCCAGTTTAGGTTCAGACAGCTCTAATTTTGGCCTCCAGTCAATTCTGACTTTATTTCAAAATTGTGAAGCTATCTTGTCTCACAGAGGCTGTAAAACAAGAGGACTGAAGAGTGTATTGTGGGCCTCCTGATTCTTGGCTCACCCAGGTTCCGTCCCCAGCACCACTTAAGGCCCTTCAGCATAGCTAAAAGGAGTAAGCCCTGAGCACAAGACAGATGAGATCCGGAAACAAACCAAAGAAGTGAGCAAAAACCATAAAAAACAAATTAAATCAATTCTTGGGGAGGCATCGGCAGGTCAACAAAAAGTGCGAAATGATCATTAAGGAGCAGCTATTCAGACAGGAATATGGAACAATTTACTGATGTGAGTTTACACACACACACACACACACACACACACACACACACACACACACATTTTGGGGAAGAGGAAACATTAAGTCTGCCTACTATGTACTTTGCATAGTACAGAACAAAACATCTACTTATATAAGTCTGCCTTGTTTAATTTTCTGAAGGTAATGTACTCACAACAAAGTGAAGAATCCAATGTCTTTTTAAAAACAGATATGTTCCTAAGAGTCTAAGATAAGAGGTATTTTACTTAACTCCCAAAGAGTCAGAAGAGGGATGTAAAATGTATCAAGCATCTCCCTCCTTTGGGAAAAGATAAAAAGACAAGAATCAATGAAGAAAATGATTGCACCTATTTACATCTAGCCTGCAGCGTTTTGCTCTTTGTCTGGGCTAGTGAGTCACTCAAGAAATGTGGCCTATAAGGAAAATGACTCAGCTTGTTAGGAAGTGGGCATGGCTGCCACCTGGTGGCATCACTGTAATAAGCAAGTGTTTCAGAAATGACGCAGAGATGGAGGTATGGTAGGTTGGGGCTTGCTTTTCTGCTTTTCCCCCAATCAATTCTAAGAACTGTTTTTTGTTTGTTTGTTTGTTTGTTTGTTTGTTTTTAGAGAATCCAGGTTAGCTCAATACACCCCGCATCACTTTCCTGACTCATATCATCTCCTGTATGTACTAAAAATGTCCTAAACATTGTCAATCAAGAAAAAAATTAAAAATTAAAACTAAGGGGCTGGAGCAATTACACAGTGGGTTGCATATTTGCCTTGCACATGGCTGACCCAGGTTCAATCCCCGGCATCCCATACTGTCTCTTGAGCCTGCCAGGAGTGATTTCTCAGTGCAGAGCCAGCACACTCTGGGTGTGGCACCCCAAAAGAACAAACAAAAACAAAAAACACCTAAATTAATACTGCCAGCCTAAATCATCAACAATTTAGCTTAAAATAATCTTAGCATGCAATTGCTATCTAGAAAATTGCAAAGAACATAATTCTCATAATCATTTATAATGTATTATTATATCTAGTAGCAAAATCTTTAATGTTATTTGTTGGTTTTGTTTTTGGGTCACACCCAGCAGTGCTTGAGGGTTACTCCTGGCTCTACGCCCAGAAATCACTCCTGGCAGGCTCGGGGGATCATATAGGATGCCGGAATTCGAACCACCATCCTTCTGCATGCAAGGCAAATGCCTTACCTCCATGCTATCTCTCTGGCCCCTTTAATGTTATTTATAAGGAAAACTTGGATTGGCTCTTGTCCCAAAGTTAAGTTGAAGACCAGGAATGGGGATGGAAAAACTATTCTCTTCATCTAGATTTTTCTTTTTTTTTTTTTTTTTTTTGGTTTTTGGGCCACACCCTGTGACGCTCAGGGGTTACTCCTGGCTATGCGCTCAGAAGTTGCTCCTGGCTTCTTGGGGGACCATATGGGACGCCGGGGGATCGAACCACGGTCCGTCCTAGGCTAGCGCAGGCAAGGCAGGCACCTTACCTCCAGCGCCACCGCCCGGCCCATCTAGATTTTTCTAAAAAGCTCCAAGGTGTTCTAAAATTCCTTGAATGGCTCTTTTTATAATCTCTACTTTTTTACTTTTTGTTTGTTTGTTTTTTGGATCATACCTGGCAGCCTTCAGGGGTTATTCCTGGCTCTACGCTCAGAAATCACTCCTGGCAGGCTCGGAGGACCATATGGGATGCCGGGATTCCAACCACCATCCTTCTGCATGCAAGGCAAACACCCTACCATACTATCTCTCGGCCTCTATAATCTGTGCTTTTATGGGCATTATAGTTTCATTTAACATCCTAGAAGTAACATCTTCAAAAGTGAAATCTCCCTTTTAATATCTGGGGAGGCACTAATTGGATTCTAAATACTATTTTGTTTTACCTAAATCAGCAATTTTTCCATCTTTGGGGGGAGCTAACAGTCTAATAAGAGCCTACAAACAACATGTAGGAAAATGATAGGTCATCAGTGCGAAATGAAAAAGACAGAACAAAGGACAGAGGGCACTGCTTAGTGACTGGAGGTTTTTGAAATATTCAAGAAAATGCTCAGGGCAGACTGAGCCAAATGTAGGAGGTAGGGGCTTGTAGGACCCTGAGATTTCTTCTTTCCCATGAAAGTTTCTGCTTTTTGCTAAACTGCTTAAAAAGCGTATTATCAGGGCCGGAGTGATAACGCAGTGGTAGGGAATTTTGCCTTGCACACGGCTGACCTAGGATGGACCTGGTTTCTATCCCCTGGCATCCCATATGGTCTCCTGAGTCAGGAGCGATTTCTGAGCACATAGCCAGGAGTAACCCTGAGTGTCACAAGGTGTGGCCCCAAAACTAAAAAGGTTATTAGCTTCTGTATACTTCCTTTGTTAGCTTGTAGGTCTATAGGAATATGACCTTCAGATAAGAGTTGGAGAAGAAAGGAGGCCACCATTGGAACCAGCTGGCCAGGATGTCCCGTGTGGGTGTAAGGATGGGAGATAGATAAAAGGGGACACTTTTATTTTATTTTTTTTTGGTTTTTGGGCCACACCCTGTGACGCTCAGGGGTTACTCCTGGCTATGCGCTCAGAAGTTGCTCCTGGCTTCTTGGGGGACCATATGGGACGCCGGGGGATGGAACCGAGGTCCGTCCTAGGCTAGCGAAGGCAAGGCAGGCACCTTACCTCCAGCGCCACCGCCCGGCCCCCAAAAGCGGACACTTAAGTCAATGTCTTTTACCATGGAATTAGGCTGTCTGAATTTTAACATTAAGCGGGACCCAATGGAATAGAAGATGTATTCTTTGAAATGTGGCAGGTACCAATAGGAAAGTAACCGGGTGGGTTTAGATTGATGCTGAACATCTATATAATCTGAGTGTAATAGTGACTTGAGATCCTTGACTGGAAGAAGGCTCTCAGGTGGAAGTTTTGGACCCTTAGCAAATAAATCACCTCTGAGTTTTGCATTCTCATGTCTTTGTCTTACTTGCCAACTTCTCTCTCTCTCTCTCTCTCTCTCTCTCTTTCTCTCTCTCTCTCTCTCTCTCTCTCTCTCTCTCTCTCTCTCTCTCTCTCAAACTTGTGCCAACGAGCTTAGTACACAAAATGTGGCTCATTTTTTTATTCATTCATGCAACTATATGAATAAGGGATCACCAAAAGGATCATTCTATGGTAGGAAGCTTGTCATAAATAGCAGAGAACTGCATTTAAGGCAGAGAAGGTACCACTATGACAATGATAGTTGTAAATGATTACTCTGGATAAGAACTGCGTGCCGTACAGAGATAAAGTGATAGCCATGATACTCCTTCAACAACAAAATTGCAAATCACGGTGTATAAAATATAAAAACAAAAAAAGAGAGAGAAAAGAAGATCTGCTACAGAGGCAGGCAGTGGGGAAGAAAGGAGGGAAATTGGGGACTTTGGTGGCAGAAAATGTGTACTGGTGATAGATCTTTTTTTTTTAAAGCCAGTCAAGTTGAGCAGTGGGGGGTTTATATACCAACTTTTGTGATACTAAGGCTGCCAACGGAAAAGCCTAGATCTGACTTTTTATTGTACACATTCAGCCATACATTTCATTGTATAAATAACTTTGCAATTGTGAAAAGAGACAACTGTAAGCATAGTGTTTAAATGAATTAATTTTTTTAAAAAAGAAAAAGTAGAGGCTATCATCCCTTTTATTTCTAATGAATGATGCAAGGCAACAAAGAACCTAGAAGGGTAAAAATCAGAAAATGAGTTTCAGCTCCCTTCTCTACCTGAGATGCAAATGTTTGGTGCTCTGTACCTTTATAGAAAATTTCCTAAAGATCTTAGCTACACTGCTATGCTGGAGTTAGAACTGTCCAAACAGATGGTCTCTGCTGGAAAAAAATTCAGAATGAAGACATAGGTTAGTCACTGTGAACGCATGCATGCCTACACAGCGGCAGACTGTAATGGCAGTTGGTTATGAGGTATGATCATTTCCTGTTACTTCAAACCTGAACCATCTGGTCATATGTATTTAGAGCATACTCAGGTGGCAACAACTATAAGAAAAATAAATACAGACTCTAGCATAAAAACAATTAACCTTGACATCAGCAGCCCCCAGCCTCTTTCTCTCTCTCCAGCTTTTGCATGAGGACTTGAAGATGTGCTTCATTTTTAAATTAAGTTATTAAAATAGCTGAGAAATGCAAGTTCTGGAACCCTGAGTCATGTGCAGAATTTGTGCCATGAGCTGAACTGACTGAAGTGCAGGTCAGGCCTTGGCAATTAGAGGTGGGGAGCTGAGTGGTAGACAAATGAGTAAGGAAACATGAGATCCTCCACAAGGCAGTCAGTGACACTGGATGCAGAGTGCTTTGAGTTGACAGAAGAGGGGGCTTATTCTGAAATAACTGGAAAATCCAGATGGTGTAAAAAAAAAAAAGAGGAGGTGGGGAACATGGCAATACCCTATGAAAACATGTCAGAGAACAATGAACAACAATGGACAACAGCTTTATTTAATCTCAAAACTAGATGGAATCAATTCAAGTGGTGTGATGACAGAAAGGACTGCATTTATTCATATGTACAAGTGACTTTGTTATACACACACACACACACACACACACACACCTCACAATCAGAGAAAACCTACTGATTTGGGTGAGCAACAACAGAGAAAACACATATATTTATTTAGCTGGCAATGAAGGGACAATACTGTGCCCAAGTCAATAGCCCAAAAACTGGGCACCACACTGCAGAGGGAACTGGGACAACACAGTGTACAGGACAGCTGGCACACTTATCTCTGTCCAGTTATCTCTGTTCAGGATTGAACCCTGTTTGTTTTGCTCTTTTGCAATCTACACTTCTGACTGTGCAATAGAGGTCATAACTTTTTTTCTTAAAGTGCACACAGAACAATTTTGTGTTGGGGAATAGATTAAATGAAGCCAACCAACCAGTTATTTAGGAGTGCCATCGTTTTCCTGGTTCCTACCAGAACTAGGTTAAGTGGCAGCCTGAGCGTGGTGTATCTGGATGGCACAAGCACTCTTTACGAGATTTAGGGAGGTGACATACCCAGAAGTGCTCAGCGCTTATTCCTAGCAGTGCTCATGGCATCACATGGAGATCAAATGAGTGTTAACCAGTGCAATGCAAAAGGGCCCTACCTGCTGTATTATCTCTCTGGCGTGGCACTCCCTTGATGACAGAAATATGTTCCCCAGTTTTCGCCCAAGTTTATAAATAAGCATATGATATTTTGCACTTCAAGGACCTTGAAATATAAGAGAAATAAAAGAAACTTAAAATGGGGGGCAGAGTTACAGCACTGAGATAAGTCATACATAGCCGATCTAGGACGATCTGGTTCAATCCCCCGCATCTCATGTGGACTCCAAGCCTGCCAGGAGTTATTTCCGAGCCAGGAATAACCCCCGAGTGCCACTGGGTGTGCCCCCCCAAAAAACAAACAAAAAAACCTAAATAAACAACAAAAGAAACATTAAATAAATCAGGACAATAGACCTAATTTTGGCAAATCTGACTTATGTTAACCTGCAAATAGCTACCTTCCAAAATAGGCCCTAAAACTAAGGGCTCACTCATGTCAGATGTTAATGTCATATTGGTCTCATGGTAATAATATTAAGCAGGGGCTGGAGCAATGGCACAGTGGTAGGGTCTTTGCCTGGCATGCGGCCGATCTAAGATGGACTTTGGTTTGATCCCTTGGCGTTCCATATGGTCTCCTGAACCAGGAACAATTTCTGAGCGGATAGCCATGAGTAACCCTTGAGTGTCACAGGGTGTGGCCCAAAAAGCAAAAAAATAATAATAATACTAAGCACACTACTCATGTGGGTTCCCAAAAAGTACCACTACAGTATCTGTTTATCTTTTATGGGACATGATCCCATTAATAAAAGGTACTTTCCTCAATATTATTTTGTTTAAAACTTGACTTAAAATGGGTAAAGGAAAGAAAATGCTAGCCCAGTAGGGAAAAATACAGTAGTAGGAAAATTCTAATATACCAGATCTACTGGATCCTATTCAAACCAAAGCACTAAAATATAAAGCCTGTTTGGCTTCTCAACTTAGAACTTATTTAAACCTTAAGTTTCTCTAAAATACAAGGCTGGTTTATAATGGCAGGTATGAATGAGGTTAGAGATAGAACAGTGCTTAAGATTCTTTCCTTGATTGTGGCTGACTCCAGTTTAATCTCTGGTACTGCATATGGTCCCCAATCACTTCCACAAGTGTCCTCCAAGCAGTCAGTAGTCCCTAGGAATTCCTGGGTAGGACCAGAGCAATAATAGTATAGCAATATGCTTGCCTTATATGTGTCTGATCCAGATTTAATCCCCAGCATCCTATATGGTCCTGTGAACCTGCCAGAAGTGATCCTTGAGTGAAGAGCCAGCAATAAACTCTGAGCCCCATAGATTATACCCCAAAACAAATAAAAATAACACCAACATGATAGCCTATGTATATGTTTCATCCAAGGACATATTTATTTTTGGTTTTTGGGCCACATCTGGCTCTCACTCAGAAATCACTCATCAGACTCAGGGAACTCTATGGGATGTAGGAATTCTAACCTGAGTCAATCCCAGGACCTATGCATGCAAGGCAAATGCCCTACCACTGTGCTATCACTCCAGCCCCCAAGGATATTTTTTAAGTAATGTCCAAGGATGAAAGCTTTTAGCAATATCCTGCATCCCCTCTTGCATAATAGAAACTACTTCCCATGGTATATGGGCTATGAAATGCCATGTTTTCTTTAAACATTTGTCCCGTCTTACCCTAAGCACTGGGTGGGTAACTTGCTAGTTTCAAAATATTCCTGTCATCAACCAGAGATAATATAAGGGGTAATTCACTTGCTTTGTCTGTGTCTACCATAGTTTCGCAAGCACTGTCAGGAATCTCTAAGCAGTCAGGTATGACTCCCCCCACCAAAAAGAAAAACTATTTATGTCATAATTCATATAGCAAATTCCACTTGCACTAATAGAAACAAATCCCAATTGCTAGCCACTGTCAATATTTTGATGTCAGTATTAAAATTCCTTAATTTTTTCTTCATAATTTTGTATGCTGTTGGACTTGAGCTTCCTTTCCTGCTCACAAAATGACCTTCTCAGGATAGTGGATAATATGACCATCTACTTCCTATCTGTTGACTTCTTTTATTTCTTTACCTAAAACCCTATAGAGGCATACTTGGGGCATACCACTGCAAGAGATTAGATGACTAAAGGTTGAAAGACTTTCTTTTTTTTTGTTTTTTTTTTGTTTTTTGGGCCACACACAGCAGTGCTCAAGGGTTACTCCTGGCTATCTGCACAGAAATAGCACCTGGCAGGCACGGGGGATCATATGGGACGCCAGGAATCGAACCAACCACCTTAGGTCCTGGGCCGGCTGCTTGCAAAGCAAATGCTGCTGTGCTCTCTCCCCAGCCCCCAAAAGATTTTCTGAAGTTGTTGTATCTTGTCAATTTGCACTCAAATGGCTCACCCATATGGTCCCTGACTGATAGGAAGCCTCAGTCAGAAGATGAAGCAGAGCTTGTTCGGACACCAAGAGCTGAACCTCAGTTCCCTTTGCTGCTTCATAGGAGGTGGTCTCATTCTCACTAAGACACCACGGAGCAGACAGGGTAGGGTACAGACAAGAATAGGCACCCAGAACAGTGCCTCAAATTCCTGTGGGCAGCAGAATCCTGAGGAGTTGGTTCAAAGTACCTCCTATATTGAGATCATAACTTGACTAAATCTGGGACAAGGCTCGACATCTTCATTTCTAATAAGCACCACTCATATTCCCATATTAGGATGGAGGTACTCTTTCACCTCCAGCATTGAGAAATACAACATGGCAGCAAAACTTTCCATCTGCTGAGCAGCACATTGTGGCCATACTGCCGAGACAAGGTCCTGCCCACTAAGATGTTCACCTTAATATGATTCCTGATCAGGTAAGAGCTGATTAAGCAGGCAGGGGAATGACTCAGTACCTAAACACCTCCCTATGTCAGTCAGTCCATCACACAAACACACACAGGCAGGGGAATGACTCAGTACCTAAACACCCCCCTATGTCAGTCATTCACACACACCAATGTGCATGCCTATTTCTGAGTATTCTTTCCTGCTGGCAACCCCACAGTCTTGAGTGTACACAGACACACACACACACACACAGCAATGTGCCACACCCTGGCGACCCCATACTCTTCAGTGTTCACTCACACATACAGCAATGTGCATGCCTATTTCTGAGTGTTCTTTCCTGCTGGTGATCCTACACTCTGAATTTTCTCCCCACTAAATAAAGGCAACACTTTGGAACTTAGGCTGGTTTTTCAAAGTATGCAATTATTTTATTTCCTTGGCCTGACAGCATTGATTTCATTACAGAGGAACCTGCAGTGGACGGAATGAACGGACAAAGTCCCCCACATGTGTAGACCTTTTTCTTTAGCAGAAATGAATTGAAATGTCATGTGTGTGTGTGCAACTCTTGCACCCCACGCTGGCCCATGCCATAACCTCTACAGAAAGTAAAAACTAATCAAAATCATCAGAATCCCCTGAATTACTGGGGGGAAGGAGGGGGCATTCTCCACAGTTTGCATAACTAGCAGCTGCAGTAAAAACAAAATGGAAGAGAAAACAGAAAAGCAGCTGATCATCAGTTAGTCTTTCTGTGCATGAGACAAGGAAAAATAGCAAGAATTCTGGATTGGGGACATGAGGGTGAAACCAAAGCAGGTGTAGCCTGCCCTTGCCCTCTCCATGAAGCAACATTTGGACAATGCTGGAGCAGAGGGTACTGCCTATATTTGGACATGGTTGAGATTCATTCAGGTCTCAGGCAGGTATGGAGTAAAGGGCCTCAAGGAGAGAGCAGGTTAGACAGAGATGCTCAATACTGAATGCATTTCAGTATGTAGACTATAAACTACCTTCCTAATCATTGATCCTTTGTGCTGGTTCCAATTTTCCAATAGCTCAGTGTTCCATCTACATTTCTGTATCAAATATTCATTACCAAGCCAGATCAGTACTGTGATGTTTGTGGATGAGTTTTTGAATAGGTTGAGGGGCAGGAGGTATTGAGATTGCTGAGATCAAGGGTCATAAAGCCTGAATTATGATGATTTCATTTGGTCCCCAATTATGGTCCCCTCAAGTAATCCTAAAATATCCCCAAACCCTTTCTCTACCAGTTGTGTACAAATTATACAAATAAATCTGCCCCATGATTAGGGAGAACAGGAAATGATTGGTGGTCCACAATTATCTCTGGCCCCAACTTGCCCATTCTTGATTCTTCCATAAAACCATAGTATCATTGAGATTTTATTCTCCCCTTCGATTAGCAAAGCCAATCCGACAGCTCTGTCTTGACATGCTTTCTCCCTGGGCTGAGAAAGCAGCAAAATATATCAATTGAGCATGTAAAAATAGGATGACGGTGTGTGTGGTTAGTGTTTCCAAATGTCTTCCCCTTCTGTCTCCTCCATGGTGGGAGCCCCCCCTCTTGTCCCCCAAGTTCCACACACACCCCCCTCCACTGCCCCCAAGTCCAGGTGCTCCCATCTGCCGGGCTTCCGCCATTCACTTCCCATAGACACTCTCATCACTGTAGGCCACATACAGAAAATAGTCTTCCTCGTGGTTGTCCTAAAGAGAGAAAGAATAGAGTTTGGAGATCACAATCACTGGCTCTAGATTCTAAGATTCACATCAACTTGCAAAGTGGGCATGGAAGCTAAAATTTTTACAGAACTCAAACACTTCCACAGGGAACATCATAGTCCTCAATAGGCATGGATGGGAGTGTGATTAAAGTGTAGAAACTCTTTCTGGCAAAAGGAAAACATATATACTGAATATATACTAATGAGAAGTATATGTTCTAAAATAAAAGATTCTACAATTCATTCATGGGCAAACTGAAAGCAGCACCAAGACATCATTTTAGGAGTGATATATTTATAACTCAAAGTGACGAATAAGACAAAACTATTTATTATATTTTCTCATTAGATTTTGACAGTTAAAATCACCTAAACCAAAAATGATTCTTTTCAACTGAGTTTAATCTGCTAAAAAAATAGAAACACATTTTTTTTAAAAAATAAAAAAAAGAGAAGAGAAAAAAGGCTTGATTTCAAGTGTCCTCACAGGACAGCTTAATTGACTTTTTTTTTTTTCAATCAGAAACTATTAGCTGCTGTTTCAAAGCAGAGGATCTAGCATTAAAATACAGGTGAAGGTCTGGGAAAGAATTCAAAGGGAAAGAATTTATCAGTCTGCTGAACTCATAAAGGATAAGTGATATCTAATCTGCCAGAGGTTTATTCGGGTACAAGTCAAAGAGCCTCAGAAATAACACCTCCTGCCCCACTTTTCAGGTGTGTTATCAACAGTTACTGGAACAAAAGTCAGAGAAGGCCAAACTGGCCGTGGCTGTTGTGACCATTACCTCATACAGCTGGCCCATGGTAGCGCTCGTGGGAGGGATAGTGTTGTTGACAAAGAAGAATAGGGCGTCCTCGGGTCTCAGGTGAATCCTCTTCCGGATTAAAAAGTAGAACTGGCCAACTGGATAAAGATTTTAGAAAAGGCAGGCAATAATAAGAAAAAAAAAAGGATCAACAGAAGGGTAAATCTCTGGAAAAAAAAATCCTACAAGCATCAATTCCCTTTCAAATATCCAGCTTTATAGAGCATCAAAACAGATCCAATACTGCCCTCCAGGATGTATAATATAACAATATCCAAAAATGCCCGAATATTCCCATATTCCAAGAGATATCCCTGAAGAATTTATTCCTCAAGCATAATCAATTATCTCCATCTTACTCAATTTTGGATCTCATGTCAGCATATCCACTTAAAGTTTAAAGATTTCTTTGTATAGTATACTGACTTTAGTCAAACCAAATATTTGTCTATTTGTCTGAAACATACTTCTCTCCTACTTCTCACCCAAAGACAAACCAATTATGGGGAAAAGTCTATTTCACTCTGGTAATCCAGGCAGCTCACTCATCTCAATGAGATTCAATGCCCTGCCTTATACAGAACTTTCTGGAAAAAATTCTAGAAGGCTGATACTAAAATCTAGTAATTATGAAACAAATGTAACTCTCAGTGTCCATCAGCGTCACATGGATACTGAGATTATCCCATTAAGGATCATGGACATGCTTTGTAGTATCAAACAATAACTAAAAAATGATAATATATATCATTTATATAATAACTAAAAATGATAATTTTAGGGAACAAGGTATTCTGCTGATTGAGACTCTCTAAAATGTGACCCTACCAAAAAATTAACCTAGATTTCCTTCTGAAATATGTCACAATCACAAAGCTTTGTGATCACATAAGTGCTTTGTGTGATTGATAACAGGTCTTCACATTTTTAAAATCAAGAAAGATACTAAAAGGAAATGCTTAAGGGACCTGATAATGGAGAAAAATTACCATGTTACCATATTTCTCTGGAGAGTCAAACTCACATTTTCAAATCTATTTCCTCTCCATTTCCCAATCTAACACAAGCATGAAGCACTATGGAGGCTCAGCCCTGGAAGAAGGGCTAGGGTGCAAAAGAACATTACAAAGCTTGTAATGGTGGCACTGCCAGTAGAGCGTTTTCCTTGCACATGACTGACCCAGTTTCAGTCGCCAGCATCCCATATGGTCCCATAAGCTTTGCCAAGAATGACCCCTGAGCGCAATCAAGAGTAACACCTGAGTACCACTGGATGTGACCCCAAAAGCCCAAACAAACAAACAAACAAGGAAAGAGCATTACCAGTGAGGTCAGAGGGCACCAGGTACTTCCTCTTGTCCAGATCAGGCACCCTGGCTTTAGGGGCCTTTTCCACAATCACCTGGGAAGAGGGGTGGAAAAAGGGAATGAAAACTGTAGAATTTACCTAGCATTTCTTTCCCTCCACAACCTAGTTACTCTACTGAGTTGTTTAGGACCTCCCCACAAAAAAAAAAAAAAAAAACCTACTTCTTATTCCCCTTTAACAAAATACAAGGGCTATAAACTTCCCAAGTAAGGTAATCAGTTGATTATTATAATAAAAAAAATGACAGAGAAGGTACTTGATGAAAAGAGAATCTTGATTTTTAAGTAACTATAAGTTAAACTGTATAATGTGCACTACAGGACAGTTATTTTCTGGCATTTAATTAGATCATAAAGAATTTTCTTAGATGACCTGATAACCTTATTTTATGTTATTTATCAAGGATAGAATAGTGCAAATTTTATATTTATCAATTTTTTTTTTGTCTTTTGGGCTACATCCGGCAGTTTTGAGAGACCATATGGGATTCCAGGGATTGAACCTAAGTTATCTGCATCCAAGGCAAATGCCCACCTTATCTGCTATTGCTCTGGCATACATCTGTCAAATATTTTCAAGAGTTGGGTCTGGGGAGATATTGCAGCGGTAGGGAGCTAGCCTTGCACGTGGCCGATCCAGGTTCAATCCCCAGCAACCCATAAAGTCCCAGGAGTAGCCAGGAGCAGCTAGGAGTGATTCCTGAGAACAGAGCCAGGAAAGTAACCCCTGAGCACACTGGGGTGCCCAAAAGACTAAAAAACAAAACAAAACAAAAAACCAATTTCTAGAGTTACTGCAAAACATTTGTTCAAGGAACTGTGTCTCACTAAGTAAATTAAAGGCACATGATGTTAATATTGCAAGTCAATATTGACCATCTGTCAGAACTGTGATTTTCCACGTATATGTCAAATATGCCATACCTCAACTTTTATACTGACCATGTATTTCTTTTTTTTTGGGGGGGTGGGTGGGTGGGGGTTACTCCTGGTTCTATGTTCACAAATCACTTTTGGCAGACTCAAGGAATCACAAGGGATGCCGGAATTCTAACCACCACCCTTCTACATGCAAGGCAAATGCCCTACCTCCATGCTATCTCTGTGGCCCTGATCACGTATTTCTTCTCTTTTCTTTTTTTTTTTTTTTTTGGTTTTTGGGCCACACCGGCAATGCTCAGGGGTTACTCCTGGCTGTCTGCTCAGAAATAGCTCCTGGCAGGCACGGGGGACCATATGGGACACCAGGATTCGAACCAACCACCTTTGGTCCTAGATCGGCTGCTTGTAAGGCAAACGTCGCTGTGCTATCTCTCCGGGCCCAAGATCACGTATTTCTATAGTAAAAACTTGAGATGTAGTCAAGATTTTTTAATAATAAAATTTTATATTCATCATGTATTGCTGTAATAAATTAGCTGGTGATTTTTAGTTTAGAGACTACAATAATTCTGCGAAATTTTATGATTCACTCAAGTTCGATGAAACTGGAGTTTACTATGATAAAGCAAAGTAAGCCAAGAGAGGTTACCAGATTACCTCACTCATCTCTGGTACATAGAGAATCAAAAGATGAGCACAGGCAGCATAAAAATTATCAAACTAGGGCCCGGAGAGATAGCACAGCGACGTTTGCCTTGCAAGCAGCCGATCCAGGACCAAAAGTGGTTGGTTCGAATCCTGGTGTCCCATATGGTCCCCCGTGCCTGCCAGGAGCTATTTCTGAGCAGACAGCCAGGAGTAACCCCTGAGCACTGCCGGGTGTGACCCAAAAACCAAAAAAAGAAAAAAAAATTATCAAACTATTGGCCTTGGTGTATAAAACTGCAATTACCAAGCACTTTTGGGTGCTGGGAATAGGGTGGTTCTGTATGAAGTGGTGAACTTGAAGGACATAAGGTCAGTAATAGAGCATCTTGGGTATTTATTTCATTGGTGTCCAGGTGCAGAAAACATGTATATCAAGGCCATACATGTTAACACTTCTGCAACCACATGACCTAATCTATAAGCAAAATATTTCATTTAAAACGTAGAAATAAATTATAATATAGTGAATAAAATAAAACAAACATTCTAAGATATGGGAAGTAGAGAAAAGCTAAGAAAGCAGAGATAAAATACTGGCCAAGTATCCCTAATAGCTGTGACTTCAACACATCACAGAGCTCTGAACTTCAGCATCCCAGTGAGTGGAAGAAAAAATATTCTGAATCATCTTTCACAAAGTCATGGTATGGCTCTGACCATCTGGAGTCATGTATAGAACATCTTTGTGAAAAAGGTGTCTCAACAGTAATGGCATCTCTAAACACTAAGGCATGAATAGGGAAAGGCTTGAAACTTTTAAACCAATAGTATCAGATTATAAAATTCTCATTGGTGAAGGAGGGCAAAGCGATAGCACAGGGGGTAGAAAGTCTGCCTTGTACGAGGTGGACCCAGGTTGGATCCCTGACATTCCATATGGTCCCCCAAGAGTAATTTCTAAACACAAATCCAGGAATAACCCTTGAGCATGGCAAGGTGTGGTCCCAAAACAAAAAGGAAACAAAATTTATCTGGTATTTGGAGAGAAAGAAATTTTGTACCAGGAAGACCAGAGGGACATGACCACATTATACTATCTCTCAGGTCCCTAATTTGAAGCACAGAGCCATGAATAAGACCTGAGCACTATTAGGTGTGGCCTCAAAGCAAAACCAAATAAACAAACATAAAAAGGATTTTTTTTCCCTTCAAAATAAAAACTAGGCTATGAGATTATAAATATAATTAGAAATGTAAAATCCGAAATTAAAAAGAGCAAATGGGAAGACTGAGTGATCAGGAAGGCCTAAAATGAATATGGACAGATAGTAGGAGCTTGGTAAGAGCAAAAGAAACAGCCAGAACTAAAACTAAATCTCAGACATCAAAGCAGTCTAAAATAAGTCATATACTTAACCCCTACGGAGCAGCTGGAAGATCTCTCTCTAGGTCTTAAATTAAAAAAAAAAAAAAATCAATAGGAGAAACCAGGACACTGGAACGTGGTCACAAGGGCTTACAAAATGACCATGGAAGCACAAAATTTAAAGCCAAACAAGAGGTAAAAGACTAGAAGAGGGTATAAACATATATTCTAGGTCTGTGTATAAAGTGACTAAAATGAAAAAGGCTTAGTTTCTAAGAAAAAGCCTTAATATTTGGGAAAGGCGCATTTTAATATTTGAAACTTACCTAGAGCTAATAAAACAAGGCCTCATGCTTGGAAAATTTTGTACAGATTTTAGTCTGCAGATTACCTTTCAACCACTTTACTACATTGAATTTAAGTGTCACAACACCTAACAGAGTGTGCCTTTTAATTCATTAATTCTAGTTCATAAAACTTTTATAAACGGTTCAAGGGGCCCAAGAGTCAGAGTTTGAATCCCCCGTCCAATGGAGCAGCAACTTCAAATTTTTAGACTTAACTTCAATTTTCTGGGCTTCCAATCTTTCATCTGTTAGATGCGGATTCTAAGAATTAAGTGAATGATAACCCAGCATGGCTGCCAATAAAAATTGATAAGTGAGCAAGCCCCAGGTGAGGATGAAATAACATAAAAGTAGGGCGGGAACGGGAGGGGCATGTTCAAGCAGCTGAAGGACTGACTGTTCAGGGACCGACCGGGAAGGCTGCTCTTATGTTGGAGGTCTAGCTCTCCTAGAAGGCCAAAATTCAAGTTCCCTGGGGGCTGAAACCAAACTGAGTTAATGTCTCCTCTTCCATAGAGGAAAAGGTCTGTGAGGGGTTTCTATCGCTGGCCTCAATCCAAGGCTTCTTCTGGGAGCCATCTGTCAACTGAGCACTGGAGAAGAGCCCAGACAAAGAAACAGCTCATCAGAATTCCTTTACCCATAACTTAAAGATAAGATTAATATTCAAATGCCTGCCTGAAAAAATAATATCACAATTTTAAAGGTACTGCTTTTCCATTTTCCAAACCCCAAAGTGGTGGCTCTCCCTTATTTTTGGAAATGTCAGGCCTTTTCCATAATGTTAGAGAAATAAAAGGGGGGGAGGGTTGGAAAAACACCCGGATGCAGAAAGCCTCCTCCCTCCTCCTCCTCCTCCTCCTCCTCCCCCTAATTCTTTGCTCCTCTCCACCGCTCACACCAGCCTTAAATACATAATTCTGGGTCTGAAAGAGAAAGATTCCCTTACTGCTTCCAGGCAGCTGAAAAGTGGCAGAGAGAGGTCAGCTGCCCCCACACCTATTCTCCACCCCCTGGGGCCTAGAATGAGGCAATCTGGCTCTAGCGCTGAGAACGTGACCTTGTTTTCTGGGCCAAGCCAATGGGGCTCCCCGCACCCTTCCTAATCCGTAAATAATAGGAGAATTTACTGGCTTCTGCAGCAGCTTCCCTTGCCAGACCCAAGCAAGGTGGCCAGAGGAGCCAAAGTCAACACCTTCGGTTAAGAAGAAAGCAGCCATGGAGGACCCCTAATCTTACCCCTTTTCCTCCCACCAAAGCACGGCTGAACCCCACATGATCTCCTGGGGACACATGCATGATCCCAACTGAATCATCTTTGCACAAAAGGACCACATTTTGAGCCCAGCCCACACAGCTGCTCAAGACCGCTGAGTCACTCCAGTACGTAGGCTTGGCTCCAGGGGTGCAGTGGGTTCGAAAGAGGGGGGATAGATAAGGGCCTTGGGGACTTGGCTTTTCAACCAACTCCAAATCTGATCCAAACGCCCACCGGCCCTTTTGGAAGAAGGTGGAAGATCGAGATACTACAAAGGTCTCCCACTAATGCAGTGGGTCCCCCTAACCCTACTCCCCTATTTCAGCACCACCCCCAGTTTCTTCTTTCCTGGGGCTGCCGCCAACTCACAGGGACCCTGTCGGGGTATTTTTTCCGGATCTTTTCGCCTTCCTTTTTCCGATACTCAAAGGGATGGTCCTCCTTGTACTGGAACTTCATGATGGAGCGCAGGCTGGCTCGGATCCCCCCGGCGGGGCCTGGCCTCCTTCCCTCCGCTCGCCCTCGGCGCCTCTCCCGGCTCGCTCCCGGCCTTCGAGGGGCAATCGGGTGCAGAATCGGGGTCCCAAGTGTCAGCTGCGGTGGCGAGGCTGCAAAGCAGAGCTCGCTCGCGGCCTGGATCTCCCTCTAGGTCGGGAAGAGAAGAGTCAGGTAAAGAAATCCCAGCGGCGACACCCCAGAGCTGCAAACACAAAAACAACCCGGTGCTGCGTAGGTTGCTTATGTCAGCACGCCACACCCCCGACACGCCCCCGGGGTGCTGCACCGAGAGGAATAAGGGGGGGAGGAAAATTCTGGGTGCAATCCAGCCTAAGGCTTTATTAAATTAAATTGATGCTATAGTGTTGAATGCAAGCATGAAGTAGTATAATATTTGAATTTTATTCTAACTCTCATTTTATCAGGTTAAAAGCTAGGAAAATACAATATTTTTAAAAATGATCTTCCCTCTTTTTTGGTGTCTTTTGGTTGCTCCCCAAAACAAACACAGAATGAGAAGTCCATCTTTGCCCAGCTGGTAGGGATTTGGTGGCTAAGGGAGAAAAAAAAAGCCAATGGGTATCTTGAGACTTTTTTTTGGCTTGTATTTCCAGAATCGGTGCTGACATTTTTTTTTTTTTTTTTTTTTGCCCTTTGCTCCCTTCGGGGTCGCCCGCCTGGAACCCCGAGTCCCAGGCTGGCTTCCTAGAAGAGTGACCTCCTTCATCACAGCGTCATGGTGTTTGGGCGCAGGTTGCCATTTGCTCCTGGAGCCCGATCTCAACCGAGCGTGACTCAGGAATTTGGAACGAAGGTGAAGGACACGTTCGTGCAATCGTTCTCGGAGGGGATTTCAGCCCCGATTGCAAAGAGACTTTTACTGTATCCCTGTTCAAAATTTAGAAATGGTTTTCTTTTTTCTGCTAATTCCTAAATTGGCCGCATCTTCAGGAAGAGAAATATGCTATTTACTGCTGTTTATGTAACTAACTCAATAGTTCCCAAACAGCCTTTATGTCTAAAGTAAAAAAAAAAAATAGTTGATGTAGTGTCATTAAAGAATATTAAGTGTCCAGTGGTGAAGGGATATTGTTACTTAGTCTGCAACGCAATCATGAATAACTTTGTAATTCAAGGTGATCCAATAAAAAAAAAAAAAAAACTCACAGGATTTATATGAGTTCAAAGCCAGCATCCCATATGGTCTCCCACGCATCCCTTGGAGTGATTTCTGAGTACAGAATCAGGAGTAGCCCCTCAGGAGTAGCCCCTGAGTTCCTCCGGGTGTGACTTAAAAACATCAACAAAAAGAAATTCCGGCTTAGGATAGCTTTATAAAATCTGAAAGGCTGAACTAGATAATACTGTTGTCTCCCCCCTAGCCACTCACACACCCACTTAAGAATCCAAGGCCAAAAAAAAAAAAAAAAAAAAGAATAAACAGTAATCTAAGGCCTTGCCTAGAATGATTTCTGAGCAGGTCCCCAGGAGTAAACCCAGAGCACCTTTGAGTGTGGCCTTCAAAACAAACACAAAACAAACAAACACAAGGATCAAAGGCCTTTCCCTCCATTAACTCTTGGAAGATATTCCAAAGATTTTTGGAGGAGGCGGGCAAAAGAAAAATTAAAATTTTTAGAAAGAGAAAGGGATTCGTGGGGACTCTACGTCCAGGAGTTTTGAAAAATGTATCAGATAACCTCTCCTATCACCTATATTATTTTATAAAAGTCTCTCACGATAAAAACAAAAGCACAAAAACAAAAGAAACTTAAGTTTCTTTGTTGTGGATTTTGTTTTGTTTTGCCACACCCTGCTTTGCACAGGGATTACTCCTATTCTGGATCAGGGATCACTCTTGGCTCTGTGCTCAGATATTACTCCTGAGTCTACTCAGGGATCAGTCTTGGCTATATAATCAGGTATTACTCTTGGTCCTGTGTTCAGGGATCACTCCTGCTTGGCTTTGGGAATCATGTAGGATGCCAGAGAGAGATCCCTGTCAGCTGCATCATGGCAAAGGATTTTTATGCTGTACTATTTCTTTGACCCCCTAAATTACATTTCTGAAACCAGGGAGCTGAATTGCCAAGTCGTTCTGAGTTTACTAATTTTTTTCCAAGGCATCTTTTGGCATTTTTTTTTTAATATTTGAAAACTCAAGGATTATTTTTTATCACATTATTTAAATTGTTTCAGCCCTTATTTTTAAAATAAAATTTAAAATAAAAATTTAAATAGTTCAGCCTCATTTTAACCTTGAATCAAAAGAAGTCAAAGGAGCTCTTTACAATCAGTTAGTTGAAAACAGAAATTGTCATGAAGATCATTCTTTTTTCTTTATTCGTTTTCTTTTTCTTTCTTTTTTTTTTTGGCGGGTGGGGGGGGGGGAGCCCCTGTAACGCTCAGGGGCTCTATGCTCAGTTCTGTGCTCAGAAATTGTTCCTTAGGGCTGAAGAGATAGCATGGAGGTAGGGTGTTTGCCTTGCATGCAGAAGGACAGTGGTTCGAATTTCAGCATTCCATAAGGTCCCCCGAGCCTGCCCAGGGGAGATTTCTGAGCGTAGAGCCAGGAGTAGCCCTGAGCGCTGCTGGGTGTGACCACACACCCCCACCCCCCAAAAAAGAAAAGAAATCATTCCTGGCAGGCTCCTGGGGACCAAATGGGATGCCAGGGATTAAACTCACTATTATCCTGGGTTGGCCACATACAAGGCAAATGCCCTGCCTCTGTGTTATCTCTCAGGTCCCAAAGATCATTGTTTTAATAGTTTTGTTTTCTGATCAAATGCTCTGGAAATAATACTAGCTAATAAAAATGCAGATTTTAGCTGTTAAAACACGTAAGTACTGAGGAAACTCATATAATTTGGAGAAGTATTGGTTTAGCTATTTCCAAGTGCTTTACCTAAAATTTTTTCTCGATATATATCTTGGAATATTGTCAAGTTTTATATGCACCTATATTTTTCCTAGCATAACATTTAGGACATTCTACAGAAGCTAATTTTCTAAGTTAACACATTTAGATAAAAATACTAAGATTATTGGCCGAAGAAATAGCATGGAGGTAGGGCATTTACCTTGCATGCAGAAGGACAGTAATTTGAATCTCGGCATCCCATATGGTCCCCCCAGCCTGCCAGTAGTGTAGAGCCAGGAGTAAACCCTGAGCGATGCTGGGTGAAACCCCCCTAAAAAAAAACCACCAAAAACAAACAAACAAACAAAAGATTCTGGGGCCAGAGAAATAGCACAGCAGTAGGGTATTTGCCTTGCATGCAAGGTGGTGGTTTGAATCCTGACATCCCATATGGTCCCCAGAGCCTGCCAGGGGTGATTTCTGAGTGTAGAACCAGGAATGACCCCTGAGTGCTACCAGGTGTGACCCAAAAACCAAAATATTAAGATTCCTTTTTTTTTTTTTGCTCTTTGGGTCACACCCTGTGACACTCAGGGGTTACTCCTGGCTATGCATTCAGAAATCGCTCCTGGCTCGGGAGACTATATGAGACACTGGGGATCGAATCAAGGTCTGTCCTGGATCGGCTGCGCGCAAGGCAAATGCCCTACCACTGTGCTATCGCTCCAGCCCCTACGATTCCATTTTTAATTGAAGATAAAATTAAGTATTAGGGGGCCTGGAGAGATAGCACAGCGGTGTTTGCCTTGCAAGAAGCCGATCCAGGACCTAAGGTGGTTGGTTCGAATTCCGGTGTCCCATATGGTCCCCCGTGCCTGCCAGGAGCTATTTCTGAGTAGACAGCCAGGAGTAACCCCTGAGCACCGCCGGGTGTGGCCCATAAACCATATATATATATATATTAAGTATTAGGAAGATCATATTTCATTGCTAACAGGAGTGGGAAAAAGTACTAGGAAAGACAGTTTGGTGCTTTCTTTGAAAAGATAGCAAAATCTGAAAGTCTCATATAGTCAGCAAGCTTTCCCCCAATGAAACGTAAAGCTGTAGGCCACATAAGCATCAGTATATGCTTATTTATAACAACTTTATTCATACTTGCCTGAAGTTACAAGCAATGACATCATGAATAGAACCATACAGACAATTAACTGCTATTAATCAGTGCTAAAAAAAAATGAGAAAGAAGTCATCAAAATAACGTAACTGTATGTTGTAAAGATATCTATCTGAAAAGACTGTTCAATGTAATCCCAGTAATATCACAGTTTGGAAAAAAGAAAATGATGGTGACCATAATACTTCAATGGTAACCAAGTAAGTTTGTGTAGGCATAAGGTGGTGAACAGATTGGGTAGTGAGGATTTTTAGGACAGGAATAATGATGTAATGTGGTAATGGTTCTGTTATTACATGTTGCCATAAAAGTGAATTTATTACTAAACTCATGAGTTATTGAGAATTTTATGAAATATTTTCATATTTAAATATATTTAAATCTATTTTTATTAAAAAACACTCAGTTCTTTTTCTTTCTTTTTTTTTTTTTTGTTTTTGGGGCACACCGTCGTGCTCAAGGGTTACTCCTGGCACTATGCTCAGAAATCGCTCCTGGCAGGCTCGGGGGACCATATGGGATGCCAAGATTTGAACCACTGACCTTCTGCATGCAAGGCAAATGCCCTACCTCCATGCTATCTCTCTGGCCCCTCGAACACTCAGTTCTTTAAGAAGTTAAAGTGTAGGAGCTGGAGAGAGAAAACAGCTTGTAGAACACTTATTTTGCATTAGTTGGACCTGAGTTATATCCTCCACATCCCATATGATTCCCTGAGCCCAGCCAGGAGTGACCCCCGAGCAACACTGGATGTGACACAGAAACAAATAACAGTTAAAAAAAAAAAGTTATGGGGTCGGGCGGTGGTGCTAGAGGTAAGGTGCCTGCCTTGCCTGCGCTAGTCTTGGATGGACCGTGGTTCGATCCCCCGGTGTCCCATATGGTCCCCCAAGCCAGGAGCGACTTCTGAGCACATAGCCAGGAGTAACCCCAGAGCATCACCGGGTGTGGCCCAAAAACCAAAAAAAAAAAAAAATTAAAAGTTAAAGTGTATTATGGAGTTTAGGTTGTTTAGGCCCTTATCCCTTTGTATAAGGTCACTCATTTGGCTTCTCTCCATGTGGTCACCTTCTATGTCAAATCAACAGTTTTTTTCTATAGCCATATTACCCTGAATCACCCTACCTTATCAAATTAACTAGTTTATTTTCTTTTGCCATTCTCTACCTGTCTATGTATTTTTGACCTGGGAATCTACAGCTAGAGCCCTGTCACCTGTGTCCCCTTGCGGGGGGGGGGGGGGGGGGGGGGCTTACTGCTATATGTCCTGTCACTGGGATTCTGACAGATCCAGCAGCTACCAGTCTTATCAGCTTTCCTTAGCCTCTAGCCCTGGTCATGTGCACATGAGCAAACTTACTATGCCTTCCCTTTGTCTAGGCATAAGTGATTGGATGATCACACAGGTGCTTGCCTGGGCCCTGGCTTCAGGGCTTCCCTGTATCTGCTACTATCTTCCTTTCTAGATTATCTTATTATTTATTTTGATTGGATTACAAAGTTAGAAAAACTAGCTCACCTAGCTACACCCTTCCACTCCCACTATACCATTACATATGTCCAAAGGGAAGAAATAAATTTTTGGTACCAAGACTTGAACCCTGATTAAAATTGTGAAATTGAGGGTGATTATGGTATGTCTGCAGACACTTTGATTATAAAACATTTATCGGTCAAGTAAGATGGTGAGGGGATTAGGGGTTACTATGTAGAATGGTGAATGAGGGATATATATGATAAATTTCCATAGCCTTTCCTGGCAAAGTCTTTGTAACTTTACCCTCTTTTCCTCACCCTCTTTCCCCCCAAATTTAGCCTTCTCTTAGATTAGAAAGAGCTGGAACAGATTGACTTGAGGCTTGTTTGGAGTGTGTGACAATGTCTCATTGAGAAAAGCTGCCCATGGCTCCATCTTGGCATCTTTTGAGATTAATTGGGACAAAGCAAAACTTTAAGAACACTTTTCCATTCATAAGTACCCTCTATTCTCATTGGACAGTTCCAGCCAGTTGAGGACAGAGAAGACCCCATTACCTCCTCTCTATTACCATACCTGTTAAGCAATTTCAGTATCATACCTCCACCATTTTCAAAAATGAGACCTTGTTCACTGTGTATCCCCCAGCTTTGAGTTCCCTATGAAACTAATATATATGTAAAAGTTTGTATAAAGCTGATATATATAGTAGTATTATACATATATATGTATATATGTGTATATATACCACTATAAATACATATACCACTATATATATACCACTATATCCACAAACACACCAATGATGACACTCTTATCTCTGCTGGGCATAAAGTCAGGCCCCTTATGCCCTCTCTTTGAGGCTGTACTCCAGCTGATTCTGGTGGCTACCCTTGCCAACATTATCTCATCTTCAATAAAGCCACTCTTTTTTTTTTTTTTTTTTTTTTTTTTTTTTGGTTTTTGGGCCACACCCATTTGACACTCAGGGGTTACTCCTGGCTATACGCTCAGAAATTGCCCCTGGCTTGGGGGGACCATAT
This sequence comes from Suncus etruscus, assembly GCF_024139225.1. Lineage (NCBI taxonomy): Eukaryota > Metazoa > Chordata > Mammalia > Eulipotyphla > Soricidae > Suncus > Suncus etruscus. The sequence continues at coordinate 38,448,054 of NC_064858.1, forward strand.
GGGACGCCGGGGGATCGAACCGCTGTCCGTCCTATGGTAGTGCTTGCAAGGCAGACACCTTACCTCTAGCGCCACCTTCCCGGCCCCAATAAAGCCACTCTTTTCCACTCATCTTTTCCTGTCTTTTCCGAGGACAACATTCCTAATTCTGTTATGAAACTAAAAAACCTCTAAGAAAATGGGGGGGGGGGGTAGAGAAATAAAGAGCTAATACTTGGGACCCAAGCGATAGCACAGCAGGTAGGATGTTTGCCTTGCATGCAGCCAACCTGGGTTTAATCCCTGGTATCCCACAAGGTTCTTTGAGCCTACCAGGAATGATTTCTGAGCACAGAGCCAGGAATTACCACTGAGTGCCACTACTGCATGAGGCCCCAAACAAAAACAAAAACAAATAAATGAAAAAAAAAAAAAGCTCATACTTTCTCCAATATCTATTTCAAAGGTTTCTAATGATCTTTTTGTTTAGTCTTGTTTTGCCTTTGAGTCACCGAGCTGTGCCAGGAGCTATTCCTCCATCTTTGTTTAGGAGTGAACCCAGGAACTTGGGGAAATTATATGCAATGCTGGGGATTCAAACCAGGGTTGGTAAGATGCAAAGCAATTCCACTATATAATTACATTTTTATGCCCTTAAGAATTAGAAATGCGGGCCCAGAGAGATAGCACAGCAGCGTTTGCCTTGCAAGCAGCCGATCCAGGACCAAAGGTGGTTGGTTCGAATCCGGGTGTCCCATATGGTCCCCCGTGCCTGCCAGGAGCTATTTCTGAGCAGACAGCCAGGAGTAACCCCTGAGCACCGCCGGATGTGGCCCAAAATCCAAAAAAAAAAAAAAAAAAAAAAAAAAAAAAAAAAAAAAAAAAAACCAAAAAAGAAAGAATTAGAAATGTATTGAAACTTTAATGACATGTAGATAATTTTTTAAAAAGTTTTATGAGCCAAAAACCAAAAAAAAAATTTTATGACCACATATATTTCTAACACCTATATTTTTTAACTTGCTAGTCAATAGATATCATGATACTTCACCCCAATTTAATATTTTCTCCTCAAAGTAAGAACATGTGCCTACATTATTATACTACTGCTATTGCACCTGAAATTATCTATATTTTTCTCATCCCTTATTTGAGTTTATATTCTTATCAGTTTTGACTCTAAAATACTTTTTTTTTGTTTGTTTGTTTGTTTGGGCTACACCCATCTGCACACAGGGGTTACTCCTGGCTCTGTAGTCGGGAATTACTCCTGGCAGGCTTGGAGGGCCATATGGGATGCCAGGGATCAAACCCAGATGGGTTCTAGGTTGGCTGCATACAAACACTCTACAAACACTCTACCTGCTGTGCTATTGCTCTACCCCCCCCAATAGTTTTTATATAGTCCTTCTAATCAATCACTATCCTATGAGGACAGATAGAATTGACCCTATACATAGGACAGAATCATTTTTATTCAGAATTTTAAAATACTATCACTTATCAGATACATAGTCAGAATTTCAATGTATTAGCCTGTGGAAAATATTAAACTTAGAACACTTGATGCTAGTTGAGCTGTCAGTCTCCTAACCTTGATAATAGGCTTGTGATATCTAGGTTTTATGCAATATTAAAACATAAGTCATGAGTGTTTGAAGCCCAGCTTGTAAAGGCCCAGTGAGTTATAACTCACAGGCATAAAAGAGAGAAATAGCAAAAAAAGCACTGATTTATTTTCTAAGTGATTTAATAAGTTTGAGCTTGAAACCAGGGAGTAAGTTATTTAATTTGAACTTTAACATACCTCGTGTTTTGCCTTCTGCAAAACAAGTGCTGTTTGCCATCTGGATGAAACTACTTGGTTCCAGCCAAGGGCAATTTGCTGGCTCTAGGACTGTGCACAGGTGAATTTTCCTTTTAAATTTCCTTTAGTAAATACAATGTACTCTTTCTGCTTTATTTTTACAGCTGCTATCTAAGTATAATCTCATCATAGTCTCCACTTATTATTCATTGTTTAAAGTTCTGGTATATAGTGCTGTCTAGCAAAACACCTCAATCAGGCAAAAGAACATCTCTTTCGCTCACTACCAGTCTAAGGTCATGAGATTTAGTTTGGTAATTTGTTCTTGGGCTTTTGTTTGATTTTCAACTGAAAGTATCTGGGGATAGTGTCCAGTTGGAGAACTTCTCCACTTATACTTCTGATGATTGGTATGGGGACTTATAAAAAATGGGATCACCATTTTTTTAAATATATAATTACTTTATTGAACCACCGTGGTTACAAAATTGTTCGTGACTGAGTTTCAGTCTTCACCAAGGCACATATTTCCACCATTTCCCAACATTCCCTCCTCCCCTCCTCCTCATTTTCCTCCTCCTCTTCCTCCTCTTCTTCCTCCTTTTCTACTTTTTTTTTGGGGGGGGTATACCTGGTGACACTCAGGGGTTACTCCTGGCTTTTGACTCAAAAATCGCTCCTGGCAGTTTCAGGGGACCATTTGGGATACTGGGAATCGAACCCAGGTTCATCCTGGGTTGGCTACATGCAACGCAAACACCCTACTGCTGTGCTATAGCTCTGGCCCCTCCTCCCCTATTTCTTTTTTTCCCCCTTTTGACACTGTGATTTGCAGTTTTGTTAATAAAGGGGGTTGTCGCCTCCTTATTCCTTTCTATGAGACTTTACCACAGGTCTCTATAATGACTACAGGCTAGTCAGGTGGGTTCCATGGTAGTTGAAGGCTCTTTGAGAAATAGTAGAAAGCAGCATTATGCAGTCTAATCCTGTCAGCTCTGCTCAGACTCTTTATTTGGTTTGTTTTAATTTTGTTTTTTTTATATAGCCACCATGAAATTATAAAGTTTTTGTTGACTTAGTATCAGGCATAGACTGTTTCAACACCAAACCCATCATCAATGCCCACTCCTTTCACCAAGCCACCTCCATTTCTCATTTGTTTCCCATTAGACTGTTTCTTCAAGAAGCACACACACACACACACACACACACACACACACACACACACACACACACACACACATACACACACACACACACAATTTTTGACTGTTATTTACTATTGCTAATAGGCTTTCATACATAACACTTTACTACTTTTTAATACTACCTCCTCTCTTAGTAGAATGTTTCCCTCTACTATAGGCATTTCTGGCATCCCTCAGCTCTATCCCCTGACCCCCAACATCCTATCTTCTAGTTCCATCAAAGGTCTTGTTTCCTACTGAGGACATCATTTACATTATCTTTGGGTATTCATTATTCCACCATTCTGTTTCTTTATATCCCACATCTGAGAGAGATCATTTGTTGCTATGTGGAAGGACCTTGAGAGTATCTTCTAATCTTTGACCCAGTCTCTTCCTAAAGGTAGTTAGGAAGTCTCATCATAATAAAATCAAAGGAAAGGGGCCAGAGAGATAGCGCAGCAATAGGGTGTTTGCCTTGCATGTGGCTGCCCCAGGATGGACCTGGGTTCAATCCCTGGCATCCCATATAGCTCCAAAGCCACTAGCAATTTCTAAGCGCATAGCCAGGAGTAACCTTTGAGTGTCACTGGGTGTGGCCTAAAATCAAAAAAAAAAAAAAAAAGGAAGAAGAAAAAGAGAGGCAAAGGAGAGACCAATAGCACAATGGGAAAAGATTTCCTTGAATGTTGCAGAAAGATTTGTCTTGAATGTTGCAGGCCTGAGTTCCATTCACAGCATCTCAGATAGTCCCTGGGGCCCACCAGGAGTAATTCCTGAGAGATCTAAGAGTAATCCCTAAACACTGCCAGTTGTGTCTCAAAAAAAATTGTTGAATTCATGAATGTTTTAAAATGATCGTTATTATACAAATCTATTCTTAAATCCCCTTTAATCTCATCATTATCAATTCTAGAAAGAAAAAGACAGTGAGAGCTCACCAACTCCAGAAAATACCTAATGATAATCTTTCTTTGTCTTTTTTCTTTTTTTTTTTTTTTTTTTGGTTTTTGGGCCACACCCGGTAACGCTCAGGGGTTACTCCTGGCTATGCGCTCAGAAGTCGCTCCTGGCTTGGGGGACCATATGGGACGCCGGGGGATCGAACCGCGGTCCGTCTCCTAGGCTAGCGCAGGTAAGGCAGGCACCTTACCTCCAGCGCCACCGCCCGGCCCCTCTTTGTCTTTTTTCTATTAATATCAGTGACAGGTTAGATATTATCTGCAGTCATTGGGAGAAATGCAAATTCTTTATGAAGAGAACTAGAATAGAGTACTTAAAATTTAATACCTCTATCTTCCTCTCTCTTCATTTGTTATGATCTGATTTCTATTCTCTACTTTCTTTTCTTTTCTTTTCTTTTTTTTTTTTTTTTTTTTTGGTTTTGGGCCACATCTGGCAGTATTCAGGGTTTACTCCTTGTTCTTCACTCAAAAATTGTTCTGGCAGGCTTGGAGGATCATATTGGATGCCACTATTGCTGTGCTATTGCTTGGACCCCTATTTCTCTAACTTCATGTGTAGCTATTTCCCATTTTACTCTCTATGTTCCAGGCCAAGTAATTTCATTATATTATTTTCTTATATTGTTATTATTTCTGCTCATGACATATATTGAAAAAAATTAAGTATATAATTGTCAAAAACAAAAGGTAGACTTCAGATTTAAGATAGTAAGTTAAATTAAATCTTTATGTACACATATACATACAAATATACATATTTTCTATATTTCCTATGTCAGAAAATTCCATTGAAATAATTGTGTCAGGGATTGACTTCTTACCCCAACAATAGCAATAGCAAAGTATTGTCAGTTTCTTTGAACATGGCTTTGTTAGGAAATAGTGTCTTTGTAGATGAGCACACTAGTGTATGAAGTCATTAGGGTAGGCATGAATTCAGTCTGACAAATTTGCTCATAGGCAAAAATACTTAAAAAAAAATAGCAGGTAGATACTGAGGAAGATGGTCCTCTGCAAGCTAAGGAATATCAGAGGCTACCAGAAAATATAGACAACGTTCTTTTTTTTATTTTATTTTATTTTATTGGTGTTTGGGCTATGCCTGTCAGCTCTCCAGGGTTACCTGTGGCTCTGAGCTCAGAAACTACTCCTGATAGTGCTCAGGGGATTGTATAAGATGCCTGGGATCGAACCCAGGTCAGTCTTATGCAAGGCAGTCACCCTCCCTGCTGTGCTATAGCTCTTGTCCCTCTTCAAAATCTTGATTTCAGACTTTTTGCCTAGAGATTGAATGATGCATGTCTCTTATTTCAACCATTCAGTTTAGGTACTTAGTTATGGCACCAGGGAGGCTGTGTTCTATAATGAAAAACAGTAGTCTTTCCTTATTCATGGAATATGTTTTTAGACTTCCCATGAAACTGCAGTTATTGAATCCTATGCATACTATGATTTTTTTCCTATGAAAATTAACTTTAAAAACAGAAATAGAAAGAGGTTTACAGTAACAAAATAGAAAAAATATGGCAGTATAATGTGGAGTGTTACATGAATGCGGTCTCTATCAAAATATATTTTTTTTGTTTGTTTGCTTCTGGGCCACACCCGACAGTGTTCAGGGGTTACTCCCTGCTCTGTACTCAGAAATCACTCCTGACAGGCTCAGGGAAGCATATGGAATATTGAAAATCAAGCCTGGGTTGACCTCATGCAAGGCAAACACCTACCCTCTGTGCTATTGCTCAGGCCCTATCTTTTTTTAAAAAAAATAACCTTGTTTGTTTGTGAACCATATCTCGTGATGCTTAGGGCATTATTCCTGGTTCTGCATTCAAGAAGCACAGCTGGTGGCATTCAAGAGACCATATGGGATATCAAGGATTGAACTCAGGTTGACTGTGTGCTAGGCAATGCCCTATCTGATGTACCATCACTTTGACCCTCTCTCAAAACATCTTTTGTATGTGATATTTTGGCCCTGTAGTTAACCATAAGTAGCTACTACAACCATGGAAACCAAGACTAGACCAAAAGGAGCGAAGTGTAAATATTTGGTTCTCTATCTCATTCCTGATATAGCATTCCTATAACGTTTAGGCTTTCTACTGGAAAAGACTACTTTATGTTTCCCTTGTAATAATAGTAAGGTAATTTAGAGACTTACCTAAGCATGTCCACAGAAGAGCTAACTCTGGGATTACAGGATTAGGTTTTTCTGCCATTCTCTTAACTTCTTGGGAGAGCAAAGAAACTGGAGTATAAGTTCAATCACTAATGGTCAATGATAGAATATACCTTGTCCACATAATGAAAATCTTAAAAATTTCCTACCAGGAGGCATTTGGACAGTTCCCTGGTGGTTGCATGTATGGAGGAGGTACTGAAAGAGTAAGGCATGGGGGAAAGATTTGGAGGTTCCATCTCACCCCCAAATATCTGGCTCCATTCTGCTCTTCCTAAACACAAACAAAAACCCAGACAAACAAAAAAATTTACTTATTTTTCAGGTAATAATGGCAGAGTTGAATCATATGATACTCGGCTGATAGCACAGAATTGTTTGGCCTGGGGAAAAAAACCCACATGTCAGCATTGGAGTCAGATTCCTACAGCCTCCCAACGCAAATACACTGTAAAGATTAAAAAGGGAGTAAAACTTTCAAAGGAAGCAAACAAAAATATAATTCTGAAGACAAAATAATACTGAAAAACTGACAATAGACTTGAGAAAGAGAATCCAGCACTGGAAATAGGGACAAGCTAAAGTAGTTGATTATTCATCATGAAACATAGAAAGACTCAGACTTTGTTTATCTTGTTTTTGGAATATTTATTGGATGGACTCAGTACTTATTTCTAACTCTGAGCTCAGGATGCTCCTGGAAGGACTCAGAAACCATATAGGGTACCTGGGGACATATAAGCTGCTAGAGATCTAAATCTGTTGGCTGTATGCAAGGCAAACACACAGCCTACTCCATTATCACTCTGATCCCAAGACCCAGACATTTTTATCCCCATGTTACTGCCCTTGCCCCATATAACAATGTGATCACCCACCTCTCCCCGGTAAATTTTTATGTCTTGAGAATCAGTGAAGTTGAATGTGTGCAGCAGTCTCACACAAGAGTAATCATTTGGATTGTCATTAAAAGTAGCACTTTCTAGTCATAAAGAACCCAAATATTCATAATAATAAAAGGGTCATTAGAAATGTGGAAAGGTATCCTGGCAATAATGATGGGGATGGTGGTGATTTTTAAAAAAGGACAAAATTTGCATTTTTTAATGGCAAGTCAATAGAGCTAATGCTCTAAATGGAAAATAAAAATCGCAATGTATGCACAGAAATGTAGGTTTGAAAACGTCAGCTGAAATAGGAAAAAGGCACAGTACTGTCAGATAAGGAGGACTCTTATTTCATTACCAGGTCTGTAGATCTGTTTGTTTCTATGCATATATATAGAGCTAAAGGAAGTGAAAAGAAATGAATTTCCTATTCAAAATGAGAGAAAAATATTTTCCAGTTGATTGTTTGAAATATGAAGCTGCTGAGTATTGAATGAGCTCTCTTATCCACCTCTCTGCAAGCCACTTCCAGGCAATCCTACATCCAGAGATCACAGGGGACTCATCTGGAGAACTTGAAAAACTTGAAAACAGGCATTTGAAAGACTATGACTGCACATCAGTTGTTTGTTGGTGAACTTCAATTACCCTTTCCTTGAGATTTGTGTTAATATACTTTGGTTTTTATGCTATTGGGAATTACAGTCCCCTGGGGGAGAAAGAAGGAGGAAATTTACTAAATAATCAAGCTGTGATATAAGAAAAAAGAATTCATTTGAATGTTGGAATCATGACCCAAATTCTAGAGCCAGGGAAGTCTCAAAAGCAGTACTTTATCATGGCCTACAGGAATTTTAAAGCTCCAGGCTTGGGGATGGCATAAGATTAGGCCACAGTGGAGAAATTTTTTTATTGTTTTTTTAAATCCATTTGCTGTCTTTGCACAGAAGGGCTGGAGTAGGCGGGAGAAACTGTATCAAAATCAGCAGATGGTCTTTTGTTATATTTATTTTCACCAAATGGCTGAGTTGATTGTTTAATTTTTACCTTTAAATTTGGACATGGCAATAGACTGACCATATTTGGTCTGTTCTGTATCACTGATGATAGTATTAGGATTACAAGGTCTCATATAAGAGGGAACACACAGATTATAACAAGATTTTTTTTTTTTGTCTAAACAATTTTGATATACAATGAACTGAGAATCCAGAAAGATCTGGAGCATTTGTCAAGTAAGGAGAGCAATAAACTAAGGACAAGATAAACTATTCAAGGATGGTGGTAGGAAGACAAAGAGGCAAATAATGTGGTCTTATTTCATAAAAGCTTGTCTCAGGGGCCGGGCGGTGGCGCTGGAGGTAAGGTGCCTGCCTTGCCTGTGCTAGCCTAGGACGGACTGCGGTTCGATCCCCCGGCATCCCATATGGTCCCCCCAAGAAGCCAGGAGCAACTTCTGAGCGCATAGCCAGGAGTAACCCCTGAGCGTCACAGGGTGTGGCCCAAAAACCAAAAAAAAAAAAAAAAAAAAAAAAAAGCTTGTCTCAGCTTAGAGATCTTAGCTGAGACAAACTTTCATGAAAGAAATTGAAGAAATATCTTTAGGATAGTTCAATAATAACAGTCTTCCTATCTTCTATATTTTCGTTTCTTTTCTGAAGCCTCTAGTGACAATCAAGTATCTTACAAGATAAGATAAAACATCTCTCTACCTTCTTAAAAAACATAATGGTGGCCCAAGACCCCGCGCCCGGCAGGTGAACTGTGACCCCTTCCTCCCTCCTGCCCGGAGCTGCTTTGGGTCGCCCAAGACCCCGGCAGAACCACAGCGCACAAGTACCTGAGCACTCTGAGCCAGTCGCCCCGCCCCCCCCCCCCCCACCTAGGACCGGCAACATAGCTGAGCTAGGGTCTGCTCCCCTCCCACGACCCTGTGTGCACGCCTCACCGCCTGGAGACTGTGCTACACTAAAGATAACCTGCCCCCCCCCCTTGAACCCTGAATTGGAGCTTGGACCCCCAAGGGGCGGAGGGAAGTTGTGGGCCCTTTCTGAGTGGGCGGGAACTCCTTTGACTCCTAGGGAGGAGCCGAAGGAGCTAGGCTCAACAGCGCCCTCATCCATTGTGGCCAGGAGCAGAACTGCACTGGCTGGTAGGTAGAGGGAGAGGGTAATTGAGCTGCACTTGCACTGGAAGAAGTGAGAGGGGCCAAACCTCACTGACCTCACCCAACTCAAAAGCGAGTTGAAATCTGAAGAAACTGCACTCCAAGCCAAACCAATAAATGAAAAGAGATATGGGTAAACTAAGGAAGACCAATACAACAACACAGTGGAGCAGCATATTTAAATGCCTGAATGAAAGAAACTTCCAACCTAGGGTCCAACACTCAGCAAAACTCTCATTCATATGAGAGGGCAGACTAAAAACATTCTCAAACAAAAACTTACATAATTTGTGCAAAAAAAGCCGATCCTAAACGACCTACTCAGAGATGAATTACACAATCCAAACCCCCGATTGTAACAAAAATCACCCTACACAACACAACTGCACAACAGTCCTCTCTCTCAATTATCTCCCAAAATGTTAATGGACTGAACTCTCCCATTAAGAGACACATAGTAGAGAACTGGATTAGAAAACATAAACTGGACTTCTGCTGCCTGCAAGAAACACACCTACAACTACAGGACAAGCACAGGCTTAGAATAAAAGGATGGAAATTAATTATTCAGGTTAATGGAAAACAAAAAAGAGCAGAGACAGCCATTTTTATATCAGACAAAACTGCATTCAACCTCAAGAAAGTGATCAGAGACAAAGATGGTCACTACTTACTAATCAGGGGAACACTAGATCAAGATGTACTAACCCTGGTCAATATTTATGCACCTAATGTAGAGCCAGCAAAATATGTGAAGCAACTGCTCGCAAACCTGGAGAAACACATGAAGGGAAATGTAATAATAGTGGGAGATCTCAATACCCCACTATCACCACTGGATAGATCCACCAAATAGAAAAACAGCAAAGAAATAAGAGCCCTAAATGAAAAATTAGAAGATCTAGGGCTGGGGCCGGGAAGGTGGCGCTAGAGGTAAGGTGTCTGCCTTACAAGCGCTAGCCAAGGAACGGACCGCGGTTCGATCCCCCGGCGTCCCATATGGTCCCCCTAAGCCAGGGGCGATTTCTGAGCATATAGCCAGGAGTAACCCCTGAGCGTCAAACGGGTGTGGCCCAAAAACCAAAAAAAAAAAAAAAAAAAAAAAAAAGATCTAGGGCTAATAGACTTATATAGGACCCTCCATCCTCAGAAAACAGAATACACATTCTTCTCAAGCCCACATGGAACATTCTCCAGAATAGACCATGTCTTAGGATACAAATCTAACCTATATAAGACCACAAATGTAAGGATCATTAGAAGCACCCTACCAGATCACTATGCAACAGAGGTCAAAATTGACTGCAAAAAGAAGCAATGGAGAAAAATTAATACCTAGAGATTAAACAACATGCTGCTCAACAACAGCTGGATCAAAGAGCAACTCAAGGAAGAAATAAAAAGATTCTTTGAGACAAACGATAATGAAGAGACAACTTGTCAAAATTTGTGGGACACAGCAAAAACAGTAATTAGGGGAAACTCATAGCAATACAGGCATATGTCAAGAAACAGGAAAATGACAAAACCAACAGTTTAAAGGATCACCTCAAGGAATTGGAACAACAACAGCAAAGAAATCCAACCACAGCCAGGAGGCAAGAAATAATAAAAACCAGAGCAGAAAAAAACAACATAGAAACTAAGAAAACAATACAAAAATCAATGAGACCAGGAGTTGATTTTTTGAAAAAATAAACAAGATAGACAAACCACTGGCAAAACTCACCAAAAAAAAAAAAAAGATGGAAAATACCCAAATCAGTAGGATCACAAATGAAAGGGGAGAGATTACAACAGAACCCCAATAAATACAATATATCATGAGATCATATTATTAACAACTATACTCAGGCTAGAGAACCCAGTAGAAATTGACAGATTCCTGGAAAAAAATACCATCTTCCGAGACTGGATAAGGAAGACCTAGAAAGCCTAAACAGTCCAATCACTTCAGAGGAAATTGAAGATGTAATTAAGAAACTCCCTAAGAACAAAAGTCCAGGTCCAGATGGATTTACAAGCGAATTCTATCAAACATTTTGAGAAGACTTACTACCACTTTTCCATGGGCTTTTCCAAACCGTCAAAGAAACAGGAATCCTTCCCAACTCCTTTTATGAGGCTAATATCACTCTCATTCCCAAAGATGGCAAGGACACCACCAAGAAAGAAAACTACAGACCAATATTACTAATGAATACAGATGCAAAGATTCTCAACAAAATTTTAGCAAACCGAATTCAGCACTTTATCTAAAAGATCATACATCATGACCAAGTGTGCTTCATCCCAGGAATGCAAGGTTGGTTCAATATACACAAATCAATCAACATCATACATCACATCAACAACAAGAAAGAGAAAAACCACATGATCATATCAGTTGATGCAGAGAAGGCGTTTGACAAAATCCAACACCCTTTCATGTTGAAAACACTCAGCAAAATAAGGTTAGAGGGAACCTTACTCAAGATAGTTACAGCTATCTATGAAAAGCCCACAGCCAACATTATCCTTAATGGTGAAAAATTAGAAGCATTTCCACTAAAATCAGGAACTAGGCAAGGCTGCCCACTCTTTCCACTCTTAATCAACATAATATTAGAAGTCCTAGCAATAGCAATCTGACAAAAGACGGGAATCAAGGGAATCCAAATTGGGAAAGAGGAACTCAAACTATCTCTTTTTGTAGACGATATGATGATATACATTGAAAACCCTAAAGAGTCCACAGTAAAGCTCCGAGAAACAATTAACCATACAGCAAAGTGGCTGGCTACAAAGTCAATACACAAAAGACAGTAGCATTTCTCTATACAAATAACAAAGTTGAGGAGAGAGAGATCAAAAATACAACTCTATTTAAAATAGCATTAAAAAATATAAAGTACCTAGGAATCAATCTTACAAGGGAAGTGAAGGACCTATACCAGGGAAACTTCAAAACACTCCAGAAAGAAATTGACGAGGACCTAAGGAAATGGAAAAACATCCCATGCTCATGGGTAGGTAGAATCAACATAGTCAAAATGACTATCCTACCCAAACTACTATATAGATTTAATGCAATATCAATCCAAATTCAGACATCATTCTTTAAAGAATTAGAACAATCAATCATAAAATTCATCTGGAACCACAAAAGACCCAGGATAGCCAAACACATATTGAAAAACAAGAAGCTGGGTGGCATCTCTTTACCTAACTTGAAACTATATTATAAAGCCATAGTGATCAAAACATCATGGTACTGAAACAGAGACAGGACCTCAGACCAGTGGGTCAGAACAGAATTTCCAGACATAAACCCCCAGATATACAGTCAACTAATATTTGACAAAAGAGCCAAGGACTTTAAATTGAACAAAGAAAGTCTCTTCAACAAATGGTGTTGGTACAACTGGTAAACCATCTGTAAGAAATTGAATATTGACCCATACCTCACTCCTTATACAAAAGTCAACTCAAAATGGATCAAAGACCTTGAAATTAGACCCGAATCTATAAAGTTTATTGAGAATAAAATAGGCAGAACACTCGAAGACCTATATATCAAAAAGGTCTTCGAGGACAGAGCACCAATGGCAAGAACCTTAGCGTCAAACATAAACAAATGGGACTACATCAAACTAAAAAGCTTCTGCATGGCAAAAGAAACCCTCCCTAACACAAGAAGACAGTTAACTGACTGGGAAAAAAACTTTTCACTCAACATATCAGATAAAGGGCTGATATCCAGAATATACAAAGCACTCAGAAAGCTGAATCCCCCAAAACCAAATAAAGTCATAAAAAAGGGGAAGACGGAATGAATAGACACTTCTCTGAAAAAGACAGAAAGATGGTCAACAAACACATGAAAACATGCTCACCTTCACTTATCATCAGAGAAAGCCAAATCAAAACAACAATGAGGTACCATCTCACACCAGTGAGAATGGCTCACATCAAAAACAATGGGAACAGTCTCTGTTGGCGGGGATGCGGTACTAAAGGCACTCCCATCCACTGCTGGTGGGAATGCCCCCTAGTCCAACCCCTATGGAGAACAGTCTGGAGAGTGCTCAAGGAACTCAGAATTGAGCTGACATTTGACCCAGCAATTGCTCTCCTAGGTATCTACCCCCAAGTCGGAAGGACATTCATCCCGAAATATGTGTGCACCCCACTATATAGCAGCACTCAGTATAATAGCCAAGTCTTGGAACCAACCTCGATGACCAAAACAGATGAATGGATCATTAAGATGTGGTATCTATATGCAATGGAATACTACATGGCAGTCAGAAATGATACAATCACAGACTTTGCAGCAACATGGATGTATCTAGAACATATTATGTTAAACGAAGTAAGTCAGAAGACGAAAGATAAATACAGAATGATAGTACTATTCTGAAGCAACTAGTACATACACCTTATATACAACTAACACTCAACAATCAAATATTAGGGTTTAACAGGGTAGAAACTCCAAATACTGTAACAGTCAACAAATACTGGGAAGTAGTACCCAAAACACATGCAAGAAGAACAACACAAACTCTTTGTGTGTGTGTGTGTGTGTGTTTGTGTGTTTTAGGCCACACCCATTTGATGCTCAGGGGTTACTCCTGGCTAAGCACTCAGAAATTGCCCCTGGCTTGGGGGATCCATATGGGGTGCTGGGGGATTGAACCGCGGTCCGTCCTATGTTAGCACTTGCAAGGCAGACTCTAGTGCCACCTCACCGGCCCCCACAACACAAACTCTTGACTAAACATTATACCACAAAGAAACCAACAACAGCAGAAACAGCAGCATAGAGAGAACAGGTATGTAATCAGCCTTCTACCACAAAGACCCATACTATCCCCTTAGGGATCTTATACAGAAATACTGGTAAAGAATACCATGGGAAATCACTGACTCCAAAGGAAATATCTCATAACAACATGTTTTAATGCATTAATCTTACTATATTTAAAATAACCTCTCAGCTTTTCTGTCCACAGGCATTATTGGAGACAAAGGATGGACAAAATAAGATGACATCTAGGGGCTCAGTCACACAAGATACCATACCCGGCTTGCACTACGAGAATGTGCCGAGAAAACTCTTTAACATACACTTTATCTCTAGGTTATACCTTCTTTTAGGACTTGAAGCACGTGACGAGCCAGAACACCGAAGCAGCAACAGTAACCTACAGATTTATACTACAGGCCCTACTCATTGAACACATTCAAGCAAACTAGAATTCCCTTGCTCTTTTCTCCTCTCTTCTCACTACTTTCTTCTTTTTATTTTTCTCTTCTCCTTTTCTTTTTAATGTATTTTCTCTTTTCTTCTTTCCTGCCCTTTCTATATACTCCCCCCCCCTTTGGATATCCAACTATCCCTGCACTCCTCAACCCCATCCAGATTTCCCACCTTATTAAAACTCTTCACCCTCAGTTCTTAATCTGTTAGGCATCAATACTGACCTTTTACCTCAACAAACCAGTACCCAGGACCCAAATGAAGGGACACCCAGTCAAACCCACACCTCATCCCCAGCAAGAAGAGCCAACCAACTTCCCTGCTGACTCATGCTGCGCGTTCCTCCTTACCAACTCTTCTTAATACAGACTGTTTCTTGAAAACGGACTTAGCTCTAAAAGTACCCCCAAAACAAGAACTCTTCCCAAGACCTTCCTGCTGCAATTCTCTTACCAATCTGAAGAAGGTCAGGGTGCGTGATGAAAAGGCGCTCAGGAACTCACACACCACAAGAATATTCCAAAAGTCAATGGGGAAACCTATACTTTCATTATAAGTATAAGACCTGTACATAGTACTTCTTTACCTGCTTTTCCCCCAAATGTAAGATAGTCTATTGCATCATTTTGTTCCTTTAATTACCTTGTTATTTCATTTTTTATACATTAATGTGAGCACATATAGTTTTATTTATATTTTTTATATTTTTTTGGGAGTGTGACCTGTTCTGTTTTCTTCTCATTTCACCCCCAAATGTACCAGCAATATAATGTAGCACCAATACCCCCTGCAAAGATACACTAAAAAAAGGGGAAATCTTACATACAAGTTCTTATCTACCAGGGATAAGAACTCATACTTGTTTACAATACAGGGACATCTCCCATCCTGAAAATATGTCACATGGACCCAATTTAGACCCCAGTTGATTAGATATTATCCGTCCATCCTTGAATCCTAGATCCCAGACACAGAAATGACACAGTTCTTCACAACAGCTACAGGAAACAAATCCCATCTAGGACATCCTTAATACTGCTGGGACACCATCAAGTGCCAGCTCTAATATGATATCCTGACAATGAGAAAAATGGGAACAACTTGAACTAAGAGCAGCTACCCCACCAGCTAACGATAAGACAAAATCAGAAGACTTGTCACCCTTTGATCTGTCCAAAAGCCAAGATTGCGATCTACAGAAGACTGGCTGATGGAACCATGACTGGACTGTATGTATCCTGGGACCCTCAAAAAAGCCCTAGTCTAGAGTTTGAGCTATGGCCTGCACAACAACCATGATCTCCAGTTCCAAAGGTCTGTCTGAGACAATTGCAACTAAATGGGTCTTCTGGAAACATCCTAGGATCAACTCAAAGACCAAGACCACCAATCACAGAAGACGGATTATAATGACACTGAGGGAGCAGAACTTCTAGAACCACAAAGAAAGACTTCATCATAAGTTCCACAAGTATCTACTTGTGTAGATACCGAGATCTTTATATACAGAGGTCTGATTTTATCACGCAGAACAGAGCAGAAGTCTTCCAAACAGCACGAAAGCACCAAGGGGAAAGTAAATGAACCTGTACGGAGTCTATAGTTAATCCCATGACAATATACTCTAAGGGTGGAGAAACCCTGTATCTATTATAATGGCCAAGGAAATTCTTTTTCGAATGACCCCAATATTTACTGTGCCTGTGCAGGAGGGGAAAAAAAAAAGCACAAAACAATTTTTCTCCTTTTTTTTTTTATTTATCCATCTAGTTTTTGTCGATTTCTTTGTTTTGGAGTGGTTATTGAAGTTGTTGTCTCCATTTATATTTATATATTTATTTTCTTCCTTTCTTTTCTTTCTTTATGTGCTCTGCCATGTATTTATCTCAAGATCATGGCTCTTATGTGGTGCTTACCTTTATTGTTGGAGTGCTCACTGGATATTTTATTGTATTTGATACTTCCTTTTGTACTGTTGGAGTGATTCACCTTTTTCTCCTTCATCTCTCAAACCGAAGATGAGAGCCTGGACTCCGCCCATTTTCGGTGTATTTGATTTTTACCCCAGGGTATTACTTTTCTCTTCTTCAAACAAAACCATGTAACTTGATCTATCTAGTCCAGACTCCCTGTTACAGGAGGAAATAAGGGAGCCATCAAGACCAAACAGTGTAAGACCACTAAGTAGCAAGTTAGGCACAGAGGACACCAGTACTCTTGCAGCCCCTGGGGGTGAGGGAAGAAGATATGGGAGGTAGGATGGAAATGGAGGTGTAGGGAGAACAATTCGGTGATGGGAATCCCCCTGATATTAAGTTAATATGTACCTAAAATATTATTGACAACAAAAGCTTGCTTTACATGCAAAAATTGGGGGTGGTGGAGGACAACTTTGGTGGTGGGAATTCCCCTGATTCAATATCAATATGTACTTAAAATATTACTGTAAAAGATATGTAATCCACTTTGGTCAAAATAAAAATTATTATAAAAAAAAGAAAAACGTAATGGTGGTTTTCACAGACAGCAAGATAAGGACATAACCTTTTTTTTTTTTTTTTTTTTTTTTTTTTTTTTGTGGTTTTTGGGTCACACCCGGCAGTGCTCAGGGGTTACTCCTGGCTCCATGCTCAGAAATTGCTCCTGGCAGGCACGGGGGACCATATGGGACGCCGGGATTCGAACTGATGACCTTCTTCATGAAAGGCAAACGTTTTACCTCCATGCTATCTCTCCGGCCCCAGGACATAACCTTTAAAACATATACATAATGCCTCTATAAAAGGATGTCAGACACTTGCCTTATATACTTAAGGATGTCATATACTTGCCTTATATATTTAAGTGCTTTTATACGCTTATATACCTGTGACTTCAAATGGTCCCTTCAATAGTGCACTAGGAGGACCAGTTTTCGAACACAGAGCCTGGTCCCCTGAACACAGAGTCAGGAATAATCCCTATCTTTTTAGATTCACTCCTATAATGTTACTCAAGATTTTAAACCTTCTCTGTAATTTATATTTACCTTTTTTTCAATTCTCATTGACAGAAAAGGATCTACAACTATTTGACGCTTAAAATTCAATTATCTTTTAGACTTGAACTCACATATTACCACTTTTCAGTAAATTTTTTTTTCCAAGTCAAAATTATGAAGTACTCAAACAATGTGAGCCATGCCAGTTGGAGGTGTCAAAACAAGGACATTGGGAATATTACTCAGAGACAGCTGGACACTGCTTTCTATTGTTGGATTCTCAATGTATCTTAGACAGTTCATAAATCACTGAAACTGTTTTCCCAATTAACCTGCTCAAGGGCAGACTTCCGGGCTGATTTCTTCATTGCCTTTCAGCCAATTTGCTTAATTTTCCCAAAGAAAACAAAATTCAGTATGCCAAGACTTTACCATTTTCTTACATTTTAAATGTGTTACATATATATATTGCCTTATTTACATATTCTTATGAGCAAGTAAACTCTTTTTATTTTTATTTATTTATTTTTTGTTTTTGTTTTGGGCTACACCCGTTTGATGTTCAGGGGTTACTCCTGGCTAAGCACTCAGAAATTGCCCCCGGCTTGGGGGGATCATATGGGACGCGGGGGGATTGAACCACGGTCCTTCCTTGGCTAGTGCTTGCAAGGCAGACACCTTACCTCTAGCGCCACCTCTCCGGCCCTAAGTAAACTCTTTGTAAACATCTTTATTTAATTTTGAGTTTTTGGGCCACACTACATTGTGCTCAGGGTTTACTGCTGGCTCTGCATTCAGGTATAACTTCTGGGGGCTCTGAGGACCATATCGAATGGCAGATGGGTTGGGCACAGGCACGGTGTGTGTTTTACTCTTTCTACTCACTCTGTCCCTCTCTTGTTTGTTTGTTTGTTTGCCATTTCTTTTCTTGTTTTTGTTTTTTGTTTGTTTGTTTGTTTTTGCCATTCTTAGAGGGCTCAGGGTTTTCCCCCTGCTATGTGCTCAGGATAACTCCTGGCAAGCTCAGGAGACCATGTATGATGCCCAGGATCAAACCCAGGTGGGATGCATGGCAAGGCAAGCACCCTATTTGCTATACTATCATTCTGGTCACCCTTTTTTATTATCAATAATTTTTATTTTGATCAAAGTGGATTACAAGTTATTCAAAGTAGTATTTTAGGTCACCTTTTTCAAAAATAGATTAAAGGATGTACAATACTATCTATAATTGTTTCTTTTTTGCCCTTTTTTTGTTTTGTTTTGTTTTTGGCTCACAACCAGCAGCGCTCAGGAGTCACTCCTGGCTCTATGCTCAGAAATCGCTCCTGGCAGGCACGAGGGACCATATGGGATGCCGGGATTTGAACCACCATCCTTCTGCATGAAAGGCAAATGCCCTACCTCCATGCTATCTCTCCCACTCCCATGATTGTTTCTTATGTACATAATTTCAACATCACACCATTACCTGTCTACCCACCTTCCTATCCAAATGACCCCCAATGACCCTCATATTTACCCCCCCATACTCAGCTGATCAGTTTTTCCATTGTGGCTACCTAGCAAGGTAGGTAGGATCTCTAATAAGAGTCTTTTAGTCTTCTCTCAGAAAAAACAATTCAATGAGATTCTCTACTTAGTTCCTTGTCTAGATCTGCACTGGATGCAGGTGATAGCAAGGCATCTTATCTTGTCCTGTTTGAACCCAAACTATAGCTAAAATCAATCATCACAGTTTAATCTTCTTTCAGATCTAGGTTCTCTCAGAAAAGAAAGCCTATAACGTCCTTATATGAACTCCGATGAACTCCTATGTGCCCATGTTTCAAGGTCTGTCTCATACACTTGGAGCATTGCACTGTCAATCATCTCTTCTTCATGTTGACAGTTCCCTTTAGAGATTAGCACCAGACTAGACACAGTCTAGTAGGTTCAAGGAATTGGCAAGTAAAAAAAAAGTGATAGAAAATGTGCTATTTTGCTCAGTGCAACACACCAGAAGATGAAATTAATCTATAGAAAGTGGACAGTGCAGTTTTACTGCCAAAACTGCTGAACATATGCATATTTTTAAAATTTGGGCTTTCAAAAAGTGAAAAGTTTCTATTATTTTAAAATCTAGGAGAGACTGAAACAACAATGGTATAAAGGTCTTAAGTAAAAAATATATGATTATTCATGGTTCAATTTCTGGTATGATTTAGAGATAATTATTTCTGTCCTAATTTTTCTTTGTCTCTTTCATCACCTTATTCGTTTTTGCTGAGTTTTAAATGAAAGATAAACCTGCCTTACTTATGAATTCAACTAAGATTTTTAAGTCTTAAAAATTCCATCTTTGGGGGCCGGTGAGGTGGCGCTAGAGGTAAGAGCCTTGTAAGCGCTAGCCAAGGAAGGACTGCAGTTCGATCCCCTGGCGTCCCATATGGTCCCCACAAGCCAGGGGCAATTTCTGAGTGCTTAGCCAGGAGTAACCCTTGAGCATCAAACAGGTGTGGCTTCAAAAACCAAAAAAGAAAAAATAAGAAAATTCCATCTTTGGCTTTTATAATTTGAAAAACCTGTAAAATAATCTACCGGAAAGAACACAGAAATCAATAATTATGCCTATCTGGAGTTCTGAGGTTTGGGCACGAATTTGTAAGTTTGGGAACCATCAAGTTGAAGTGTATGTTAATAAACATAGGTTTAATTACATAAACTTTTTAAGCTAGGTTTTTAATGAAATAGAAACCTGCCTTGATTCTGAACTTCAGCCAAGACTTTTAAGTCACCCACCTCAGAGCAGTTTTCTTTGTTGTTGTTGTTGTTGTTTTGTTTGTTTTGGGGTCACACCCGGCAG
Organism: Suncus etruscus; assembly: GCF_024139225.1. Classification (NCBI taxonomy): domain Eukaryota; kingdom Metazoa; phylum Chordata; class Mammalia; order Eulipotyphla; family Soricidae; genus Suncus; species Suncus etruscus. The sequence continues at coordinate 38,468,298 of NC_064858.1, forward strand.
CACTCAGGGGTTATTCCTGGCTCTATGCTCAGAAATCGCTCCTTGGAGACTCGGGGGAACATATGGGATGCCGAGATTCAAAACTATGACCTTCTGCATGAAAGACAAACGCCTTACCTCCATGTTCTCTCTCCAGCCCCAGAGCAGTTTTCTAAGTCCATCAAGTAACAAACTCCTCAGTTAAAAATAAAAGAAGTAGCTCCTCGTGGCTTTAAATTCAGTGTCCAAATTGCTCAGTATAAGGTTTAACAAAGTGAAATTTTTCTTCAACTTTGGATTCCTGCTTCATTTTAAAATATAATTCATAATAAACTACATATTAAATGTAGAAAGAAGCTGGTGGAAAGTGAACAATTAAAGTATATAAAAGAGGAAATAGAGAATCATAAAGATGAGGAACCTATGTTTATTAACATACACTTCAACTTGATGGTGGATTCCAAACCTACAGATTCCTGCCCAAACCTCAGAAACCCAGATAGGCCTAATTATTGATTTCTGTTATTTCCAGTAGTTTATCTTTACAATTTTTTTCAAATGATAAAAGCTACATATGGATTTTTTTATTTGATCTTTAAACTATGAGACTTTTGGGGGCTTGAGAGATAGCACAGTGGGTAGGACGTTTGCCTTGGCCAACCTGAGTTTGCGTGACCTACCCAGGTTTGATCCTCGACATCCTTTATGTTTGTCAGGAGTGATTTCTGAGCACAGAGAAAAGTGTAACCCCTGAATGCCACTGGGTGTGTCCCAAAAACAAATAAGACAAAACAAAAAATAAGCTTTGAGATTTTTTTTTAGGAAAATCCAAATCAGATAATGAGATGTCATGTTATACCAGTGAGATTGGCACATATAAATGGGAACCACCATGATGAGGATTGTTGAAAAGGAACTCTTCCACTTCCAATGAAAATGTAGTATGGTTCAGTACTTATGGGAATAAAAACAATATAGATATTGCATACTAAACTAAGAATTGAGCTGCTATACCACTCAGCAATTATACTTCTCCCTACTGAGAGTACCTTCTCCCAGGACATAAAAATATTAATTCCAAAGGATTTAAGCACACCATTATTAACTACAGCATTTAGTACAATGTGTAAGGTATGGAATCAGTCTAAGTGTCTAAGGACAGATGAATGGATTCTAAAGACGTGATAAACATGAAATATTATGCACCTGGAAGAAACATAAAATCATGTAATTTGCTGCAAGTTGAATGGAACTGGATTATATCATGTAAGTAAGTCAGAAGAGGAATGAACACAGGATACTCTCATTTACTTGTGCTATACAAAATGTCTGGATGAGGGGATGCAAGGTACTTTAATCATTCTTGACTTCAGAGTATAGGAATGAGAAGAACTGATAAGAAAAGAATCTGAAGGGGGAAGTATGAAGAGGCAGATGGGTGGTACAGCAGGGATCAAGGTATCAAGTACACTGGTGGTATAGAGAAGTGTTAGGGCATTATATCCAAACCACAGAATCAACAACATTGAAAGTAGGAGTTTTAAAACATAACAATTTGAACTTTAAATGTGTCTGTCAAGGAGGCAAGTTGAGAGTAGGAGGGAATCTGGAGACACTGGTGGAGGGAAGTTGACAGAAACTCATCTGCGAATAACTAAATCATGGAGCCTTGGTTTTGAAAAAGTATTAAAAGCTTTATACACAAATACAAAAAATTGAGACTTTTATTATTTAATCTCAAGGAAAACTGAATTTTCTCATCACTATACCTAAACTTCCCTTGCTTGAGTTAGTACAATAGACTTTGACTTAAATTAATTTGAAATTTATTTCACCATCAAATATCTTTTTCTTGTATTATGAATAACTATCTTGAACTTTTCCCCAGTTTTCCTGTCTTCCCTTTTCCAATAAATATTTATGCTTTGGCTCAAGTCTAGGATCTAGGGACCATTTTTCAATACTTTCCATCTTTATATTTCCTTGCCCAATCTTTCAGCAAATTCTTCTGATCCTATTTGATTTTATTTACTGTCCTTTTTCTGCACCCTTAAGATTACTCACCCATCTGGTCTTCCTGTTTTGACAATGGTTGTGAAACTCAACCCAGTGTCTCATAGTACCAAAAGACATTGGCTTATAGTACACATTGCATCAAGAAATTTCCTATTTAAAGACCAAAAATGATTTCTTAAAGTATAATCTAGACTTATTGAACCCAAGGTCACTTTCCCTCTCAGATTCCATTTTCTGCAGCTCACTTTTAGTTCACCACAGTAAGCTACTTTCATATTCTTCTAACACCCTCAAATCAACCAGACATTTATTTTATCAATGTTGGAAAGTGTTTTATTCACTTATCTCAAGGTCATTTGCTCTATCATGTTCACTGCCATATTTTTTTTGAGATTTAAGTATGAGATATTCTGTTGTCTTTACCATTTTTATTTATTTAAATTTTCAGCTGCTTCTGCACTATTTCTTTTTTTTTTTTTTTTTTTTTTTTTTTTTTTTTGGGCCACACCCGTTTGACGCTCAGGGGTTACTCCTGGCTATGTGCTCAGAAATCGCCCCTGGCTTGGGGGGACCATATGGGACGCCGGGGGATCGAACCAAGGTCCTTCCTTGGCTAGCGCTTGCAAGGCAGACACCTTACCTCCAGCGCCACCTACCCGGTCCCTTCTGCACTATTTCTAAAAAACATAATTTTGTTAAAAAATACCTCTTTTAAAAATAAATTGTGGGGCCAATTCAATGCAAAGGACAATTACAAATTAGGAGAAAGAAATGCCTCTGTCTATGAGACAGAGGAAGAAATAAAGGGTAGATAGGATTTCATATTGTTTGAAACTTGGGAATGGGGGCCGGGCGGTGGCGCTGGAGGTAAGGTGCCTGCCTTGCCTGCGCTAGCCTAGGACGGACCGCGGTTCGATCCCCCGGCGTCCCATATGGTCCCCCAAGAAGCCAGGAGCAACTTCTGAGCGCATAGCCAGGAGTAACCCCTGAGCGTCACAGGGTGTGGCCCAAAAACCAAAAAAAAAAAAAAAGAAACTTGGGAATGATTTATTGTCTAAAAGCATTGGTGATGGAAATGTTGCACTAGTGAAGGGGGGGTGCTCTTTACATGACTGAAACCCAACCATAATCATGTTTGTAATCAAGGTGTTTAAAGATATTAATTAAAAATTACAAGTTTTGATTTTCTCTCTGAACTACAAGATTTGTGCAAAAAAACGAGTTAGTGGATTGGCATGTGGGTTTTCCAAAAAGCCACTGAAATTTGGAAAAAAATTACTGAAAGAAATGGAGAAATTACTCAAGAAAATCTAAAAGAAATGGAAAATTATCCATTATTGATTGCTCTGATCTCAGTATATAATGGACCTAAGATTTCCTGTAGCACTCCTGAACAGTGTAGGTTTTAGAGAAAATAAGCTTCATTAAACCAATCTTTCAAATCTGAATGACAGAGATTAGAAAAGTGAAAAAGGGTTATGGATTTGGTATCAGGGGCACATGCTTTATATGCTCAAGAATTTGAATTTGGTCACCTTTATTTCATCACCCATGCCTTAGCACCACATTGGGTAGCCTTGGTTTTTTCCAGTACTTGAGTATTAAACCAGTTGGTGAAGGCCCCCTGAACTCATCTTTAGAGAGATTCCCCTTCACCCCTCTTTCCCTTCCTTGTCAAATGAGGGAAGTGGTGAAAAGGACTGATTTTACTCTTAATACCACAGACTGGTAGAGAATAAAGTGAAATTAAGTTACTGCTAATAGTTTGTACACAATGGAAGGAGGATTCCAGAGATGAGAAGGGCCTTGGTAAGAGGGCAGGGGATTCTGTCTAAATATATCTCTTTAAAAGTTAACTTAATTGGCAGACTGTTTTCCAACATGTTTTATGGCCAAAATGTTTTCCAGAATATTTCACCATGGTATGTACAATGATGAATGGATTCATCTGACATTAGCAGTTCAAAGTCACCTTATATGCTGTTAACAATTGATAGTTCTCAAGTTTTTCTGGAGGCTATTTGATAAATATCTTCGATAGTCTGATAACTGGCAGGTTACATTCAGAACATTTTCTCTTTTGGCTAAGTGAACATTCCATGAAGTACTTCAAGAAGCACTATGCTAACCAGTCACACTTACCCTCTCTTACCTCAATGAAAACTGGAGCTAATTGCTGAATCACAAGCGTAATTCAAACATTGAGAGGAATCAAGTCTTTTGCTGTTTGCCTCAATCAACTAATATTTATTGATAAAATAAAGCTCTCTCAGGCATGTAATAGTAAGAACAAACTAAAGCTTAATTCTTCGTACATCATAGCAGAGGTGAAAATTACATGTCAGTATGAGGTCCAAAGTTATCATCTTCCTCATTATACAAGTGGAAGTTTGAAGCTGGAGCAATAGTACAGCAAGGTATGTTGCTTGTTTTGCAAGCTGCCATGAATGATCTCTAAGTGCAGAGCTGGGTTAAGCTCTGAGCAACACTGACTGGGTGTAGTCAAAAACTGAGGGTTCACACAACAGGAATTTGGTGCATCATTACCCATCACTATACCTAAACTTATTCTTTCTCTAGAATGACGATCACTAATTGGCTGAAAATAATTAAACAAAACACACACTAGAGCTTGAATGCTGAAGTTCAACAGCTGGAAATTCAAGGCACTGTTGATGCTTTCCTGTTAAGGCAGTAATCAGCATCCCTAATGGTCAGTTGTATATATTTAGCCTTTGCATAAAAGAATACCAGGCTTGACTAGAATGACTAGAATACTTCATGTGAGAAAAAAAATATGTATCTAGAAATAAAGCTTAAAGACTTATCTTTCCTATTGAATGATATTTCTCCCATCATCCTCAATCTTAAAGTTGGGGGGCTAGTCCATGGGACTGTGAATCTCTACTGACCCCAATTATAAAAATCAACTAGAAGCAGTGTGTTGAATTCCAGGGGACTCCTCCGTGGCAGGTAGCTGCTTTTCTTCTGGTACTGGGGCTAAGTCGGGTGCTTTCTGCCCACTCCGGGCCACAGTGAAGCGGTTCATGTGCAGCGCCTCTTCGTAGCCTGGGAGTGTGTCCAGCGAGGAGGGCAGTTGGCCCAGGGAGCCATGAGAGTGAGCCACAGCCAGGATCCTGCGAGCTGCAGGACCAAACACCGACTGCAGGGCTGAGGTAAAGGAAAGCACAAAGCTCAGGTCCCTAGTCTTCACTTCCCAAACTCACTCTGCTCTCAGCTCTTAGGAAATGCCTGCGACCCCTGAAATGACAGCTGATCATCTCTCAAATACCCATCTGTCTTTCGTGGTTATATTCATATCATCTCAATTATGTTTCTGTATCTCCCAACCTCACCATTTCCACCATTACAGACCTGGGACTTCTCACACCAAACCAGTAATTCTAGGTTCTGATAAAAGGACGATTTCTACGTAATCTTTTCTCCAAAATGACACTGAGAATATACAAAACAAAACAAAAGAAGGAGAGGCAAACAACATATCAAAGTGTTTTGCCACCCATTATCTTTTTTGACAGGTATTCTCCAATTTTCAGAAGAAAAATAATATTTTATAAAAAGGTCAATAGGGGCTGGAGAGATGGCACAAGTGGTAGGGCATTTATTTGCGTTGCACGTGCTGACCTAGGACAGACCACAATTCAATCCCCCAGCGTCCCATATGGTCCCCCAAGCCAGGAGTGATTTCTGAGTGCATAACCAGGAGTAACTCCTGAGCGTCATTGGGTGTGGCCCCAAAACATATATATATATATATATATATGTTTTTGGGTGACACCCGGCAGCACTCAGGGGTTACTTCTGGCTCTATGCTCAGAAATTGCTCCTAGCAGGCTTGGGGGACCATATGGGATGCTGGGATTCCATCCACCATCCTTCTGCATTGAAGGCAAACACCCTACCTCCATGCTATCTCTCTGGCCCCAATCATTCTTTTTTTCTTTTTTCAGGGATCTGAGGGGGCCTCGCCCAGCAGAGGTTTACTCCTGAATTACTCCTGGCTCTGCATTCAGGGATTGCTCCTGGTGGGACTCAGGGGACCATAGAAATTGCTAAATCCAACCACAGTGCAAGGAAAATGTCCTACTCACTGTACCATCATTCGGCCTCTATCTTCATCATTCTTTTTTCTTTTTTATTTAAGTTTTAAAATTAATTTATGGTTTATTTACATTCTAATAAGTTCTCTAGGACCATACCATCAACTATCTTAGCAGGAAGGTTCTTTTGAATTTGGCAAGAAGTACACCAGTGGTTCCCAGGAGCACTGGATGTTTTGTTCGGTTTCCCATCAGGAATCACAATGCTTTGTTCTCTGTATCTTTGTAAGCACAAGTACATCTCTGTGCCTTGAGTTTCTATTCTTGAGGATAGTCTGAGACCCCTCTGATAGGTGCAAACATACATCCTGCCAGTCACAATTGCACTTTGCCCAAAGCATTTGTTTATATCTCCGTGCCCTTTCCGGTTTATGCCACTGTACTCACAAGTGATGGTGCTCTGGAGAGTGCTGTCATGATCAAAAGCAATGACTGTCACCTCATAGGGTGGCTGGCCCCCTTCTTCCTCATTTTGCTGGCGACTCAGACAGCAGCGAAAGCACACAGAGGTCAGGCCGCACAGGAGCAGCAGCGCGCCAATTACCACGAGCAACCTGCAGGGGGCGCACAGGACAGTGAATACTCTGGAATAGGTTTTGCTTCTCTAGAGAGCCACGTGGCATCTTCCCTTGTCTGCTTTAGGATGCCTGTTTGAATGTTTTATAAAATGATGATAAGATTTTAATTCTCTACTTTCCTTTCACGTTGTACTACCTTATGTTCTCATGAAAATTATTTCAGTTCATTAGAACTGATTAGGATTTGAAGGAGTTGCTTTTTACTTTCCTGATGTAACCACCTTGGCCAGGATATTTCTTGAGCCCACTTTTATAGAGTGCTAAGTGGTCTGCTGATGTTAGCTGAAGAGCAGGCATTGAAATAGGAAATCCTGGCATATGCACATAAATTTGTGATGAGGTAAAAGTTATTTTATTCCATGAGGTTCTAGACTTGTAGACTGACTTTTACATACAACTCTCTCTACCTTTCCTTACCTCCTTTTGCTGTATTAAAATCTATTTTTAACAACAACAACAACAACAAAAACTTATGAGAAAACTTAAGATTTCTAAAAAGTCTTCCTAGATACTATAACTAAAACTTACCATATGTACCAGAGATGTACCCAATCTGTGGTCAGGCAACTATGGAGAAAGAATAAAGTCTTTTACAATAAAAATTGTCAGTGCCTGTTATTTCATAATTAGAAATATGAGTTACAGTATAATTTTCTTGTGTTTTTCTGAAATTTATGACAACCTATTAATTGGCACAAATAAAAGCAAATTATAAGCTAAAATAACTATAAATACCCAACATTTTTGCCTATGATAGATACCAAATCCAGTACATCTTGATGAAGCACTCTGTCACTGAGAAATATAGATAAGAAAGTCTGACAAATCCCTATGACTCTGTACCTTGAGAACACTTCTGCTGATGGAAAAATTAACTTTGGAAAAATGCAATCAGCAGAATTATGATGAGTGTTTAGGATGATGAGAGTCTTTGTCATTACTTTTAGATAACCTATATGAAAAATTATGCTATTGATATCCCTTTCAGTAGAAACAAAGGGATATTGAATGATATTTTGACCCTGTTCCAGATTTTTCTGCCTTTTTTATCTGTCTTACCTTCCTCCCAAGTTGGCACTCTCAGTTACTTACTGTTCAGGGATAGGACAATTCTCCTCACATCTGATCTGAGGAAGCTGGAGAAAGAAAAATAGTCTCATATATATAGCCTCATTGTTTCTACTCAGTAACCTATTAGTTGTCTCTTATAATTGAGTTTATTTAATTTGTTGGTCGGAGGAAAGAAATGATGGGTCAGAGGGTCAGTAATATTGCTGATTGCTATGTTTGAAATGGAAGAAATTGGAAGACTAAATGTGCATTTGTGTGCAGGTGAGCAAGAAGCTATCAACATCTTTCGTATGGGCAGTGGCATCTTCACACGTCAATTTGTTTATTACAGACATTTTTTTTATCTGTCCCTCAGGAAAGTGGTTATCTCCCTCTGACTCTTTTTACTTTTGAGTTGATTTCTACCTCAACTCTAGATTTCTTTTATCATTCATTTAGGCCATCAAGGTATCACTAGACGATAGAAAAGAGGGACAAGAAAATTTGATTTCTTTAATGGCTTCTCTATGCCATTGGCCCACTATGGATTGGTTTTATTTTTTTTCCTGTTTTGAGGTCACACCTAGGCTACTGAGGGCTTACTCCTAGTTTTGTGCTCAGGGATCTCTCCTGGAGTGCTGGGGAAAAAGAATATAAATTCTAGGGATTGATCATTTACCAGTCATGTACAAGCCAAGCACTCTAGCTCCTAACCCAAACTATTCCTCAGGCCTACATTTTTGTTATGGCTCTCACTCCATTTCAAAAGTCAGGTAAATAAACAGAATTAACTGTATGTTGAACACTTAAGAAGCCAAAGCATGAGACTTTAAGACACATGACCAACTACACATACCTATTCAAAGGGTTAGCCAGAATTCTACTATGTGTTCAAAAAGAACTAATATAAGCAAGTATAAAATTTCTCTAACAACATTTTGACATGCAGGCTACCAAGTTCCTTCTAATCCTAGTAAAAAAATTTCTTCCTTGAGCCATAATGATAATACAATGAGTAGAGGATCTGACTTGCACAAGCCAACCTGGGTTAAATCCCCAACTTCTCATCTGTCTCCCCAACCCCCAAGCACCTCCAGGTTTTATTTCTGAGGGCAGAGTCAGGAGTAACCCCTAAACACTGCTGGGTATGGCCCAAAAATCAAAAGAAGATCCTTTAACTTATTCAACTTTATATTTTTATTGGCTTTCTCAGTCAAAAATTTGTGCAAACTTTGATTCTAGAAACTTCTCTGCTCTAAAAACTTGAATGTCAATGATTCTGGAAATTAATCACAAAGGCCATATAACCCTTTAAAATGGGGACAGAAATTATAATTGCTGGGAGCTAAATGAAAGCACTCAAAACGCATGGTGTCCTAGCTGAAAAGAGTTTTAAATGGATTAACAACTTTCTTTCATAGATAACATTTGAGAAGCCTGCTTTATGTTTCAAGTTTAAATAATTGACTTCTAAAACTTATATTCCGTGTGCTTTCTTAACCCAGCCCTGGTAAATTATTTCCTTTCTAGACTTTAAGTTTAAGAAAACCCTATATTACTCAGCAGATTGTTTTAAAGAAGTATTTTTTTTACAGATCTCTTGAAAAAGGGGAAAAAGGAGGAGAAAAAAGATGAGGAAACAAAGAGATAAAGTAAAAAAAAATGAAATTTTCAGACATTAATTTAACTGACAGCAGGAAGCAAAACAGACAGACCACTCCCTGCAGGGAGTTGTACAAGAAAGTAACTCTAAAATGTTTCTTCATCTGCTCTCTCTTACTCAATTTCATAGTTCTATAAATTTTCTGAGAGCAATCATCAAGAACCCCTCAGTATTCAATTGACACCCTTAGGGACTGAGTTATTCAACAATACCTAATATTCAGTGGGAAGAAATAGAAGTTATTTTATTTATTTATTTTACATAAATTTATTTATTTTATTTTCAAGCCACACCCAGATGAGCTCAGGGCTTACTCTTTACTCTGGGTTCAGAGAGTACACCTGGCATTACTCAGGGATTGAATAGATATATAGAGAACCAGTACTCAAACCCAGGTTGGTCTTGGGTAAGGCAAGCATCTTACCTATTTTACTATCTCTTTGACCCCAGTAAGGTATTAAAACAGAATTTCTCTTCTGACCTTATTTATGATTTAGGCACCTAAATTGTTAGAATGTTAGGATTGGTATGGAAAGTTATAATGTAAGGTGTTTACATAATTATGTGGTAATGATAATTTCATTAGAACTTTGAGGATTAGTAGATGCACTGCTTAAAGAGAGAACAATATAAAAGTGGCAGTTTTAGGTACCCAGATACCCCAGCACTGTTGATGTTTCTTTATGGTCATCTTAATTGCTCCACTAGCATTACTTCCACATGTACTAAATTCCTAATACTAAGTAACATTTAATTATTCATATCTAAATTTTTGTTCTCTCTATATACATATTTTCCTTTCATTTTCCCCCAGATTCTTTTATTTTATTTTATTTTATTTTATTTTATTTTATTTTATTTTATTTTATTTTATTTTATTTTATTTTATTTTTGGTTTTTGGATTACACCCAGCAGCGCTCGGGGGTTACTCCTGGCTCTACATCCAAAAATCGCTCCTGCCAGGCTCGGAGGACCATATGGGATGCCGGGATTCAAACCACCGTCCTTCTGCATGCAAGGCAAACACCCTACCTCCATGCTATCTCACCAGCCCCATTTCCCCAGATTCTTAAGAGAGTTCATTTAGACAAAAATTCAAAAGCAGAAAAGATAAACAAAAATAACCAAGAAAGTCAAGCAATAAGCAAAGGTGTTTTCCTCACCTGGATGAAATAGATCAGGGCCAAGGCCACGGGGGCATGAGTGGGCACTGCCATGGACCCAGTTGCTGGACTGAGATCAGACCCTGGGTATCCGTTGTCCTTTTCCAGTGCTCTTCAACATGTCTCACTCGAATCTGGATATCTAAAGGAAAGAAACTTTCTCAGCCTTGTATCAGGTATCCTTTTTCTCTCTTTTTTTCCTTTTACTTCTCTGAGCTGTTATTTCCAGTGGTCTTTCTCTCTCCCTTTACCATCCTGACTTCTTTTTCTGTTTTCTACTTTTGCTTTTATACTCTTCACAATTTCTTTCCTTGGACTACTGCTCTTTCTAAACTAATCTTTCCTCATTCTCTTTAGCTTTCTCCACCACTCTCCCTCAAAGGAAGAAATTTAGGGAGGACATATGAGTTCTCTGAATTCGGTTATTTTCGGGCCGTGATGAGACACTCGAGAAAGACCAAAGGCAGATTTCTGGCGAACAAATGAGTTTTCTTCTCCATCTGGATGGTAATATTATTCTTGGTTCTTCACCAGAGCATGCAGGGGTGGCTGTGAAAGGTTGCAAGTCCCCCCTGCCAGTCTCCAACAACTCTGCATCTCTGTGTGATTAGCCCTCTGCTCTTGCTGGTGAGACCTTCCCTTTACTGCCTTGATAATCAACTCTTGTTTCTGGGTCATTTACTCTTAACCACTGGAGGACTGCGAGGTTGCCAAATCAATAGGTAAGCCATCCTATTTTGGAGAAAGCTGATTTGGAGATCAGAATTTATAGTTGATCTATGATTTCCCCTCCCACTCAAACTTCATTTCTCAATGAAACATTAAATCAGACAATTTACAAATGTAAAACAAAATGAAAAAATGGATTCTAAAATTTTGTAGCACTCATCTCTTTCATAAATTTAAGATTAAGATAAACATAAGCATTCACAGAAAGAATATTGAAAGTCTTTTAAATCTTAATTAGTTAATTATTTTTTGTTTGCTTTGGGGACACATCTAATAGCACTGGAGGGTTATTCCTGGCTCTAAGCTCAGAAATTACTCCAGATGGGCTCAGGGGATCATATGAGATGTTGGGAATTAAACCCCGGTTGCCTGCATATGAGACAAATGCCCTACCTGCTATGCTGTACTTAGACCCCTTGAAAATTTTTAAAATAAGCACACTGAGAAGAAAAGCTGACTTATTGTATTTGGTAATGCTTTTGGTCACTTTATTTAATATAAAATATTTTAATAATTTTAATTAATTAAATCATTTGGTCTTTGGAGCCATAAGCAGTTGATACTCAGGGATTATGCCTAACAAAGGCCCAAATGGAATATTGAGCTCAAGTCCACATCAGTCTTGCAAAAAGAAGACATCTTATATGTTTTATTTTCACTCTGGTCCCTAAATAACTTTCTAAAATATAAAATTAAAAAAATTAGGGGCTGGAGAGATAGCATGGAGGTAAGGCGTTTGCCTTTCATGCAGAAGGATGGTGGTTCGAATCCCGCACCCCATATAGTCTTCTGTGCCTGCCAGGGACGATTTCTCAGCATGGAGCCAAGAGTAACCCCTGAGCACTGCCGGGTGTAACACAAAAACCAAAAAAAAAAAGGAAAAAAAAAGGAAAATTAGATATGAGGCCGGAGAGATAACATGAAGATAAGGTGTTTGCCTTGCATGCAGAAGGACAGTGGTTTAAATCCCGGCATTCCATATCTTCCCCTGAGCCTACCAGGAGCTATTTTTGAGCCTATAGCCAGGAGTAACCCCTGAGTGCTGTGGGGTGTGATACAACCTCCCCCTAAAAGAAAATTTGACATGTCAGTAATATGTGCTATATATATAAGCAAGTGTATATCAAAGAAATTCATAGAAACCATTTTTAACTCAGATTTCAATGAGTAATTGTTAAGGAATGATTCTTTTTTTTTTTTCTCCTTTTTTCCCCTTCTTTTTAAGGGATAATTCTTAAAAGGGTTTGACTCTAAAAGCCCTCACATGATAGGGTATCATATGGAACAAGGACTATAAACTTACTTTTTTTTTTCTCATTTAGGTAAATCAAAGAGTGAAGGAATTATTTGGTATAATACTGGTGATTTTTAAATAATGTAGTTCCCAAATAGTGATAACATAATTATTATTTTCCAATTAAATTTTATTTTGGAAAAGGCAGGCCACATCTGGCAAGGCTTAGGAGTGATTCTTCACAGTGTTAGGGGACCACATGAGGTTCTCAGAGTTGAATCAGGATTTGATGAAGTGGCTACATGCAAGTGCTTACTTCTTACACTATCTCTTTCACCACTATATTAAATTGTTTTTAAGAATCTCATACTCTATTGATGGATGGTATTTGTATTATTGTCAGTTTTAGTTTTTTTGTGGGGCCACATCTGGCAGTGCTCAGTTGGCCACTTCTAGCAGTTACTTCTATCTGCATTAAGTGATCAATAACTCACCATAGGACTTCAGGGGCCATATGGGATATTTATTGTACAGGGCAAGTGGTCTAGTCAATGTACTCCAATCCTGTATTGTTTTTTAAGTGACAAGGAGGGTGTTAGTATATAATGTAGTTTCACAAGCTCTTATCTATGAGGGATAAGAACCCATAAATTTTATAATCCAGGAGTACCTCCCATCCTGAACATTTGTCATAAGGACTTGACTTAGACTCCATGTGATTGGACAGTGACCGTCCAAACCCAAATCCCAGATTCCACCTGTAGAACCGACACAGTTCCCTGCAACAGCGCCAGGAATCAAACTTTATCCTGGGAGTTCCTAATACCGCTCTGGCATCAAGTTGCACCAGGTGGATACAACATCCTGATGACAACGAAACAGCAACAACTTGATCTAAGAGCAAATTGCCTACCTCATCAGGTGAAATAAGAAGAGACTCTATCCTTTGATCTGTGCAAAAACCAACACCACTAATTACAGAAGACTGCCTTTGACAACCAAAACTGAGCAGAAACTTTTCTGGGACCAATAAAAAGACCCTAGCCTAGGCTTCAGCCTAAGACTTGTACAAAAACAAGATCTCTAATTCCAGAGGTCCGACTTTGACAACTGAGACTGAGTAGGACTTCTGGAATCATATGAAAAGACTATCCTACACTCCATCCTAAGATCTGCACAAAAACCAAGATCGCTAATTACAGAAGACTGACTACAACAACCATGATGAAGCAGAACTTCTAGAACCATAAAGAAAGATTCTAGGGGACCGGGAACGGTGGCACAAGTGGTAGGGCTTTTGCCTTGCACACAGCTAACCCAGGACTGACTACAGTTTAATTCCTTGGTGTCCCAGGATTTCTGAGCGTATAGCCAGGAGTAACCCTTGAGCGTCACTGGGTGTGCTCCCCCACCCCCCAAAAAGAAAAATTCTATCCATCCTATGACCTGTGCAAATACCAAGATCTTAATGACAGAGGACTGATTTTTGTCAATCACAACTGAGCTGAACATTTCCTGGCAATATAAAAAGACCTCGGGGTTTGATAATGTCCGGAGCCTGTAGTTGTTCCCATGACAGTATGCTTCAAGGGTGGAGAAACCCTTTATCTCTTAGGCCAAGGGAATTTCCTTTCTAATTTCTCCAATACTTACTGTGCCTATGCAAAAACAAACAAGAAACCCAAACCCACAATCAAACAAACGACAAAACCTTGCCACACCAGCCGTCCATTCTTTTTTTCTTTCTTGTTGTTGTTGTTTTGTTGTTGTTTTTGTTGCTGTTGTGTTCCTTGTCATTGCTTGTTTTGGTTTTGTTGTTGTTTTTCTTTTTTTTCCCCTTTTTTCTTTTAAATTGATATTTATAGCTTCTAGATGGACTCCTCACATCTTTCTTTTTTTTTTTTTTTTTCCCAAGGGAGCCAAAGAACTTGAATCATCTAATTTTGCCTCATAAACTGATTTATTTTGGAGATATTATTTTGGAAGCAAAATACAGTCAAAGGGGCCAGAGAGATAGCACAGCGGTAAGGCGTTTGCCCTAGACCCAGAAGGACGGTGGTTCAAATCCCGGCATCCCATATGGTCCCCCGAGCCTGCCAGGAGCAATTTCTGAATATAGAGCCAGGAGTAACCCCTGAGCACTGCCGAGTGTGACCGCCCCCCTCCAAAAAAAAAACCGAAAAACCCAAACAAACAAACAAAATTCAGTCAAAGATATGAAAGCATTAAACATTCTTCTTTCTTTCTTTCTTTCTTTCTTTCTTCTTTCTTTCTTCTTTCTTTCTTTCTTTCTTTCTTTCTTTCTTTCTTTCTTCTTTCTTTCTTTCTTTCTTTCTTTCTTTCTTTCTTTTCTTTCTTTCTTTCTTTCTTTCTTTCTTTCTTTCTTTCTTTCTTTCCTTCCTTTCTTTCTTTCTTTCTTTCTTTCTTTCTTTCTTTCTTTCTTCTTTCTTTCTTCTTTCTTTCTCCTTTCTTCCTCCTTCCTTCCTTCCTTCCTTCCTTCCTTCCTTCCTTCCTTCCTTCCTTCCTTCCTTCCTTCCTTCCTTCCTTCCTTCCTTTCTTCCTTTCTTTCTTTCTTTCTTTCTTTCTTTCTTTCTTTCTTTCTTTCTTTCTTTCTTTCTTTCTTTCTTTCTTTCTTTCTTTCTTTCTTTCTTTCTTTCTTTCTTTCTTTCTTTCTTTCTTTCTTTCTTTCTTTCTTTCTTTCTTTCTTTCTTTTTTTCTTTTTAGCCAGTCAAATTGAGCAGGGGGGGTATATACCAACTTTTGTGATACTAACATTAATAAGTTCTGATAATTCATTGCCATCGGGCCAGCTGGATCAGAATATTTCTATCTAGATTTCCATCTAGTGTAGCAGTTTCATTTCCCATTCTCTTCTCTCTTTCTTGTTAGAGTAAAACATCTGGCTAAGAATCTGAGGAGGCTATCTGCACTAAAATATTTTTGATCAGGTTAGTTATTGCATCTCCTTGTTGGCTCAGTTGAATTCCATATTTTAAAGATGGTGGTGACCAATAATGATACAAATTTAGATTATATAGATTTAGAGGGAATAGATTAGCTGTTATGTGTGAAATGCATATACTAGTCCTGCAAATATGGTAAATGTTAACTAAGATGATCTTGATTTCTATTGAGGTTTGTCAGTGACCTTCACCTTCAATGGCTACAGGGATAACAAATGTCCTTTACTTTAGCACCATGTTTTACCTTTACCTTTTATAGATTTCAGTTCTAGGATGTTTTTCCCTTGCTATTCTGACCGTCTTATCTCCCAGTCCCACCAGCCTTCACCAGTGTGAACAGGTTTGCCATTTGCTCAACTTTTTTTCTACCCCATTATACTGCTCTGCCATGTGACCATCATCATTTTTTTTTTTTTTTTTTTTTTTTTAGCCCTCCTGGTTCCTAGCTGGTTTAAGCAGACTTAGATTTTTTTTTTTTTTTTGCTAATGACTTTCTTACAATTGTTACTGACATGTCTCCTCACTGGTTTATCCTGGAGAAAGCAAATGTCTTTTTTTTTCACTCGTGGAAGGAACTATGACTTATGGCAGTTTTAACTCTGTCAAAGCCTCTATGTAGGAAGAAGATTCAGAAGGGAAAGTTGAAAAGTTAGAGCTTGTAAAGGTAGCTGGCTGAGGTAGAAGGGTACGATCTCATTACAACCCTACACAAATTTGAAGTTCCATTAAAATTGTGAATCATTAGCTTCTCCTCAGGTTATCAAGTACGTGGAGTGGAACCAATGGAGGGCACATGTACACAGACTTTCACCTAAGCTCCAGGAATTGTTATACAATAACTGTAACAAGTGTGTTAAACAATTGCTTATTTGGGGTGCATTCCATTTTGGAATTACCCACATCTCTATTTGGGTATATTATTCTTTATTTTATTTTGTGGGGTCCTCTCTTCTTTCTCCTCTTCTTGCTCATATTTTCTAAATGAAACTATTTTACTAAATACAGAAAATAATTACTTTTCTTATGTCTTCTCTGTTTATTTTCTCATTTTGACTTTACCTAAGTTAGGTATCCCATCCTGAATTCTCTTTTTTGCAATGCTTCAGTGAAATGGAACAAGTGCTATTAATACCCTGAGCCATTAAAAGCAAGCTATAAATAGGTAAGTTAGTTAGTTTTGAACCACAGTCATGGATTAAACATTTACAATGTAATAGAAGAAGCAGTTTGATGATTCCTTTTGTTTTGGGGCCACACCCAGCAGTACTGAGTGGTTACTCCTGGCTTTGCACTCAGAAATCACTGTGGGCTTGGGACACCATATTGGATGCCAGGGATTGAATGTGGATTCAAGGTAAACATACAACCCACTGTGCTATCGCTCTGACCACCAGCAGTTCTATAATTTAACTATTGGAAATTCCACTAGTAAATATTTCTGTTTTATGAACAAAAATTATTTACTAAGTATTAAAGGCATTAAAGTAACTGTATTATTAAGTTCAAGGAAATTTCACAATATTATATTTATCATTTGATAGTTTATTTTATATGTCATGCAATAATATATTATCAAAAACATTATCAAATTATGGTAACTGCAATATATAGCTATGGATATTAATTATAGTACAGTATTTGCATTGCAGAACTATGAATAGTTTATTTGGGCCCTGTGCTTTAGGTCTTATAAGTTTGCATGGTATTTACTGGGTGTTGATCTCATCTGAAGGCTCTGCTAAGGAAGATTAATTTCCAGATTTACTCAGGAAGAATTAACTTCTTTGTGGATGTAGGATTCATGTAAATTTGTTTCTTTAAATTCAGGCAGATAAAGAGGGAGAAAGAGAGAGAACATAATAGAGGAGAGAGCTGAGGAGAGTAGAGATTTAGCAAGCTGAGCAATGTATATTATCATATATAACCCATTATTTTTTTTTTACTGTGTTCTTACTCCAAGGCACAGATTTTACCAACACTCAAAGCAGAGATAAAACAAGAACATAAATATCAGTACATAGGCATAGTGAGAGCACACATTAAAGACCGTTCAATTATAGAGCTGCAGTGACAGTACAGAGGGTAGGGCATTTGCCTTCATGTGACTGATCTGTGTTCAATCACCAACATCCCATGTTCCTCTGGCAGCACAGCCAGGCGTGATCCTGGAGTGCAGAGAAACCCCTGAGTATCACTGGGTGTGACCCAAAAAACAAAACAAAACAAATATCTGTTCGGCTATCCACAATATAAGGATTGTCAAAATTAAGTTCATAAAAAATTTAAAATAGGGGAAACTCAAATGCCTGTAAGTGGATAAATATATAACAAAGGGTGATACACACATAAAATAGAATATTATTCCACATTAATGAAAGGAAATTATGACATGCATTTTAATGTGGATAAACTTTGAAGACATTTGGGTAAGTAAAATAAGTCAAATACAAATAGTGAGTATTGTATTATCCTACTTAAGTCTGATACATGGTCATAGAGACAGATGATTTTTAAAATTGTAAAGAGGAAGAAATGGTTAATAGTAATTTTTAGGGTTCACAAAAGAAAAGTAGCCAATAGGATATGTATAGATTTAGAAATAGAACTATTGCAAGAAAATGAGTTATATAATTATAGAGGTTGGTAAGCCCAAATTTTCAGTATTGATTGGCAAAGTCAAGATTCCAAATTACTTATGGTTCAACTCCAGTATAAAGGCTGTACAATGGAGTTTTATTTTTCTTCGTATGTTAGATAAGGCTGGCCTTTTAGAAAATTGATGGTGATCATTGTTGCACAACAATGTGAGTGCACGTCATATCACTGAACTGTAAAATTAAAAATGTTAAGCATTTCGGGCCCGGAGAGATAGCATGGAGGTAGTGTGTTTGCCTTGCATGCAGAAGGATGGTGGTTCAAATTTCAGCATCCCATATGGTTCCCTGAGCCTGCCAGGAGCAATTTCTGAGCATAGAGCCAAGAGTAACCCTTGAGGGCTGCTGAGTGTGACCTCTCCCCTAAAAAAAGGTAAGCATTATATTATATAATATATATTTTACTACAATAATTAAAAAAGGGGAACTGCTTCTTTCTATCAGATTGTATACAGAAAAGTAAAGAATGTCAGTGCTTGTGAGCTAGGCTCCCAAAAGACAGTCACAAACTCTTCATTATCCTTAAGATGAGCTAATATGAGAAGAATCAAGAAAAGATTTGAGGCTAACCTACAGTGGGTGTGCTCTTTCTCACGCAACAATTTTCAAATCTTCTGTGAGGTGGCTAGTCTCTACCTGATAATATGAAAAGTCTTAATTCTTTCAAGAGATACGTGCTGTATTTATCTCTTAGAATATGTCACTTGTGTATTTTTAAAAATGGCACAATTGTAGGAATGGTGGCCTTCTTGTTTGCTATTAGCTAGAAAAGTGATAATAAGTAAAGCACTTATATTTTTAGGCTTCAGTTGTACTTTCTCACAATTGAAAAATAGAATGTTCCCCAAAATATTTTTATATGGTTAAACCTTAGTCTATATTTGATTATATCTCCACAGTTAAGAATTATAGGAATTGAGATTAGAGAGATAGATAGTACAGGGTAAGGAACTTTCATTTCATGTGCTCACTTAGTTTGATCCCTAGCACCACATATGGTCCTTTGAACAGCCAGAAGTTATCTCTGTCCAGAGTCAAGAGTATGCCCTGAGAACAGCTAAGTAGGGCCTAAAAACAAAAACAACATAAAAAGAATTTCAAGAATTACCTACCTCCTACTTATATAATGTTACAAGACTTTTATGGTAATAGGAGTGGTAGAAAAGCAACAAGAATCTGTCTTAACTTGTAAAGGGCTGGATATTTTATTGGAATAACAATAATGAAATTGAAAATAAAAATGGACACTAAGAATGTTTAAAAAGCAAGGAGACAAAAAGTTGATGATCCTATTAGTGTTGAGAGCTTTTTTTTGTTTGTTTGTTTGTTTGTTTGTTTGTTTTGTTTTTTGGGCCACACCCGGCAGTGCTCAGGCATTACTCCTGGTTGTCTGCTCAGAAATAGCTCCTGGCAGGCACGGGGGACCATATGGGACACCGGGATTCGAACCAACCACCTTTGGTCCTGGATTGGCTGCTTGCAAGGCAAACGCCGCTGTGCTATCTCTCCGGGTCCGAGAGCTTTTTTTTTTTTTTTTTTTTTTTTTTTTTAAAGAATGAACTGCATTTTAAGGGTATTTTGAAATTGGATTTGGATTTCGTTAGACTCCCAACTTCTTTCCCCTCCAGACCCCCAATTTCTTGATTAGCACAGATCTGAAGAGCAAAGGATGCTTATATTGTGCTGAGTATTATAGGTGAATAGTGGGGGTATTAGAAGTCTGACTTAGTTAATCTATTTGTTGTTGTTGTTGCTATTGTTGTTTGGTTTTGGGGGCCACACCTGGTGTGTAGTTACACTCAAAGGTTACTCCTAGCTATGTACTCAGAAATCGCTTCTGGCTTGGGGGACCATATGGGATGCCGGGGAATCGAACCAAGGTCTGTCCTAGGCTAGAGCTTGCAAGGCAGATGCCTTACTTCAAATGCCACCACTGCTGCTCAGACCTAGTTCAATCTTAAGCTTTTTCTAATTACTTACCGGTAGTTTATAAAAAGACTTTTGATTTGTTTGTTTGTTTGTTTGTTTTTAGGCCACACTTGGCAGCACTCCGGGGTTACTCCTGACTCAGTGCTCAGAAATCACTCCTAGCAGACTTGCGGGACCATATGGAATTAAAACCAGGTCAGTTCCGGGTTGGCTACGTGCAAGGCAAATGCCCTACCCACTGTGCTATCACTCCAGCCTGAATGTTGTGTATATTTGGGTGGTTAAATTCTATAGTCACATTTATCGGTACTTTTTCTCAGAACACACCATATTAGGTCACTAGGACATAATGCAATCACATAATTTCATATCCAAAAGTGTACTTCTATGTCTCATCTTACTGCAGTAGAGTATTGGTGGCATCAGAAATAATAGAAGCACTATGGGTAATGATAAACATACTTTCTGTTGTTACAATTTAACTGCATTAATTAACACTAATTTTTTACTATAATTTATTTCCTACTAATTTATGGGCCTACTTATTGGGAACACAGTGTGGCATTTTGTGACTCAAATCAATCATTTTTATAATGTATTCCCTGATGGGCTAATCAACTGTGATGGATATTATTACAACTAATTTGGATAAATATTATTATTAGACTCTTTATAAATGTATCCAATAGAATTGCCATCAATATCTCCAATATCTCATTTCATTTAACTCACTCTAGGGATACATAAGAGCATATGTATCTTATCTTAACAGCATACAATAATGTTTCTATTTGGAGGCTACGACCTAGATTCAAAGTATTAAGTAATTCACCAAAATTATAAACTGAGAGAATATCAAAAAGAAAGATTTGAAGTGAGTACAAAATAGTACAAAGTGCTCTAGGCAGATATATTAGTCTGCCGTTGTATGATATAGCAATCCTAATTAAGTATATTATTTCTCACATTTGTATTCATTACTCTTGACTATTTCAGTTTAATTTTCTGAAAAATGAGTATAATGCTCAAGGAAATAGAGCATTTGCTTTCATAAATTAGTGAAATATCCTGAAACACAATCAGAAGAACAACTTTCTCCACCTACCACAGACATAACCAAAGAATTTGCGTCAGGCAACTTCCCAATATGAAGCAAAGCCCCTCCTTCCTCCTACCCATGGTTGAGTCATTCTTCTATTAGATAGCAGGAACTATTTAAACTCTCCAGCAGGAGGTCAATCTTGTAGAAGTTAGTGACTGCTTCACTCTCTCAGTTTGGAACAAATTTGGAAATGACCCTTGATGACTTCAAGAGTAAGACAATGAAGAAGAATCAATCTGATCAGAAGTCCCATGAAGAAAAAGCTAAAGGTATAGGAGTGGGGACTTGTATATAGGAAAAGAATCTCTTCCTTAACCTAAATTTATAAATTAACATTGTAGAACTAGAAATCCAAAACACCTGAGCATGGGAAATAATATTAATTTAATAGGTCTTACCTAAAAGAAAAAGAGGTTGAGATGGTAACAATGATGAGTGGATGAGTGATAATGAATAATTTTTATTAAAGATTTGCTATACACCATGTTTATGATATTCAGTTATGTGCATTGTTAGATCTTTGTGTTTATTCCCTTTAAAATCTGGGTTATTATTAGCTCTGTTTTACAGAGGAATAGCTAAGGATCAAAAAGATTAAGTTGGGGCCGGGCGGTGGCGCTAAAGGTAAGGTGCCTGCCTTCCCTGCGCTAGCCTCGGACGGACCGCGGTTCGATCCCCCGGTGTCCCATATGGTCCCCCAAGCCAGGAGCAACTTCTGAGCGCATAGCCAGGAGTAACCCCTGAGCGTTACCGGGTGTGGCCCCAAAACCAAAAAAAAAAAAACCAAAAAAAAAAAAAAAAAAAAAGATTAAGTTACCCAGTTAATGCATCTTGTAAGTGATAGTGCTAGAATTGAAACACAAATTTCCATTTATCCAAAATCCAGGCTACTAGAACTCAAGAAACAGTGAATCTACCCAATGAACACAATGATAATTTTTATAATAAAATGCTCTAGGTAATATAAAAACTTGATATATCTTAATAATATAAAAAGTGCTATTCAGTATTATATAAGCATGTCATGATGTAATTCTGCTTTATAAATTACAACTTCTGTTTGATATATATGTTAAACTTAAGAATAAACTAATTTATAATCAATTTTACAAATAACCTGATTTTTTTGTATTCTATTGCTTTTTATTCTATATCCCTTCTGATAGAAAGAAATAGAATATAAGGAAGGGAAGACATACAAGCTTTGTGAGAAATTTAGGTAGAGCATTACCAGCTAATGCTTTCAAAGAAATGGTAATGTGATATAGAAACTTCTACAATAAAAGAAATGTGAACTTGACATTTGAGCTAATGGCCTAAGCTGATAATGAAGCAGTACTGCATAAGAAGTTTAACCTATAAGTTAATAATATTTATTAACTTATTTATTCATAACTATAGAGATCAAATGTATACAAATCCCCCCCCCTTTTTTTGGGCTATACCCGGCAGCACTCAAGGGTTACCCTTGGTTCTATGCTCAGAAATTGCTCCTGGCAGGCTCAGAGGACAATGTGAGGTGCCAGGGATTGAACCTGGGTTGGTTGCATGCAAGGCAAACTCCCTGTTGCTGTACTATCTATCGCTCTGGCCTCTATACAAATGCTCTTAATGAGAAAATCACTAGGAGGATAAAAGGTTGGATTAATGGCTCTGACTTCAGAGGAAATAGGACAAGGGTTAACAATTAAAATTCTGAACGTGCTCTGACAAATGTGATTCTCTAACAAGTGAGCTTTTCTCCTTAATGTTCTGTCATTTTACTGCTCAAAAGTATAGGATATAATTTATCTATAATATGGAATGAATACTAACCATAGGGAAATTGGTCGAATGATTTCACACATAACTCTTCTTCTTTAAAGATTTGCCAAACACACTATAAGAACTTAAGGTTTATTGAATAAGAGAACATTTCTTTCTGTCAAAATTCATATTTATGGGGCAGAGCGATGACACAGCAGTAGGGCATTTGCCTTGCATGCAGCTAACTTGGAACAAACCCGGATTCTATCTCCAGTCGCCCGGCTGGTCCCTCGAAACTTCCAGGGGCAGTTTCTGAGTGCAGAAGCCAGAAATAACCTCTGAGCATCACTGGATGAGGCTCAGAAACCAAAAAATAAAATAAAATAAAAATTAATGTTCCCATTAAATCATTTCTAGGGGTCTAACAGTGTTTTAGGCATCTCAATTCTGTGTATTTTACCCCTAATTGATTTGAATCATTATCATTTATATTGAAATTTTTGTGATGTGATATTTGAGGTCTTTAGGATATTGACAACTAGACTTACATAAGATATTCCTTGTTGAACCATAATATATATTTTTAGTTATGAAATATATAATTATATATTCTTATGCCTGCAAGTTATGATTTATTTTCTAATAATTATTTATTTATTGCAGCTATAAGGCCTCAGATGGCAAGTGACATGAAGTTTATATGTTATCCAAATGAAAATTGAGCTTCTATTCTAATTTTTCTTTTGTCAAGATCCAAAATAATGTATTAATATATTAACAATAGAATAGTTCAATATTATATTGTAATTATTTGAGACACTAAGTTGCTTGACCTTCTAATGGTTTATTTGCTGGATATCTGATAATAATTGATGCATGTTTATAAATAAACTGTGCATACATATACATATTTAATATTACAAAACATCAAGTTCTCTACGTTGTGGTGAATCTAAAGGTACCTAGCTAGGCAGAGAATTTCTTAGACTATGGGCTTAGTAGACAAAATTGGCTTTTGTTTCAGAATCAGCTACTGCTCTGAACACAGGGCAAGAGTTTGCTGGCATGCCCACTTCTCAAAAAATAGAATCAATTACTTAAAAGTTAAATGTTTTATATTAAATCTGTACTCTAAAAGTTATTAGTACAAGTTATTTTAATTCTTCAGCTATCTTCAGTTTTTATCTATAAATATGGACATGAGTTATCTTGTAGAGTTATTGGGAAGATAAGCAATAAGAAATACAAAGCACTAACTACACTTAAGAGTCAAAACAAGTCGGGGCCGGGTAGGTGGCGCTGGAGGTAAGGTGTCTGCCTTGCAAGCGCTAGCCAAGGAAGGACCGCGGTTCGATCCCCCGGCGTCCCATATGGTCCCCCCAAGCCAGGGGCGATTTCTGAGCACATAGCCAGGAGTAACCCCTGAGCGTCAAACGGGTGTGGCCCAAAAACCAAAAAAAAAAAAAAAAAAAAAGAGTCAAAGCATTGCTTAATTATGTTCCTGCATCCATTTTTCTTCAATATTTTCTCTTCTTTACTTCTAGGTCTTCATTTTCATTCTCCTTGGAGGTGGTACACTGCTATAGTGACTCTAGGGATAATGTGCGTGGGATTATTGGTCACAATTATAGTTCAAGTAATACAATGTAAGTGCTGAGAGAAGAAAATAACATGGCAAATAATAACTTATTAAGGTAGTTCAAAAATTAATATCATTATAAATACAAGCAGTTTTCATTAGGCAAACTGTTTCCTTCCTTTCTTCCTTCCTCCCTTCTCCCTTTCCTCCTTTATCCCCTCTTTTCTCCCTCCCTCTTCCTCACTCCTTCTTTCCTTCCTTCCTTCCTTCCTTCCTTCCTTCCTTCCTTCCTTCCTTCCTTCCTTCCTTCCTTCCTTTTTTCTTTTCTCCATTTCTTCATCCCTCTCTTATTCTTTGCTCCTTCCCTTCTTCTTCCCTCCTTTCTTTCCTCCCTCCTGCTCTCCCTTCTCTCCCTTCCTCCCTTGTTCATTCCTCCCTCCCTCCACTCCCTCCCTCCCTTCCTTCTCCCTCCTTTCATCTGTCCCTCCCTCCCTCTCTTCCTCCTTCTCTCCCTCCCTTCCTCTGTCCCTCCCTTCTCTCCCTCCCTTCCTTCCCTCCCTCCACCCTCCTTCCCTTCTCTTCATCCCTCCTTCCCTCCCTCCCTTCCCTCCCTCCCACCCTTTATCTTCTCTTCATTCCTCCCTTCCCTTCCTCACTTACCTCCTTCCCTCCCTTGCCTCCTTTCTTCCCTCCTTCCCTCCCTCTCTTACCTCTCTCCATTCCTTCCCTCCCTACCTACCTCCCTTTTTTCCTTTCTTTCTTCCTCCCTCCCTCCCTTACCTTTCTCTCTCCCCTCCCTCCCTCCATGCCTTCCTTCCTTCTTCCCTCCCTTCCTTCTTTTCTTCCTCCTTCCCTCCCTTACCTTCCTCCCTCTTTTACCTTTCTCCCTCTTCTCCCTCCCTCTCTCTTCCTTCCTTCCTTTTTTCCTCCCTCCCTTTCTTCCCTCCCCCTTCCTCCTCTCCCTCCCCCTTCCTCCCCTTCCTTCTTCCCCTCCCTCCCTCCCTCCCTCTCTCCCTCTCTCCCTCCCTCCCTCCCTCCCTCCCTTCCCTCCCTCCCTCCCTCCCTCCCTCCCTCCTTCCTCCTTCCTTCCTTCCTTCCTTCCTTCCTTCCTTCCTTCCTTCCTTCCTTCCTTCCTTCCTTCCTTCCTTCCTTCCTTCCTTCCTTCCTTCCTTCCTTCCTTCCTTCCTTCCTTCCTTCCCTCCTTCCCTCCTTCCCTCCTTCCTCTTCCAAGCAGTTGTTGTCAGGGATACTGCTAAGAGGTTCTTGTCTAGACTAGCCTGATAGTACAATCCAAGGACCAGAAGTAATGCTGCTCAGCAGGTTATGAGGAACTGCTTGACAAATGAAGTGTAGTGTGGGGGAGGGAACCAAACTCATACCAGTCTGTGTTCCCCAAACAAGTGGTGTTTTGGTTATTACATGGTGCTGAGAATTACAAATATACAACACAAGCTCCCTAACCCTGTAAGATTTCCCCAGATAAAAAGCCAAAATATTAGTGAAAAGATAAACTGGTGCATTTGTACTTATAATTCAAGTTGACTGAAATATACCATAAAGTTGTGCATGGTGGGGTTTTGTTTTGTTTTCACAAATTCTAGGTATAGGCTACTTAAAATGGAATGATGCAGAAGAAAATAATTTCAAGTTATTAATCTGCACAATTACTCAGAGACGCCTGAAATAAAACCATTTTGTTGATAGTGGGTCTTAAAAAAAGTTAGTTACGGGGCCGGAGAGATAACATGGAGGTAAGGCATTTACCTTGCAAGCAGAAGGTCAGAGATTCGAATCCCGGCATTCCATATGGTCCCTCGAGCCTGCCAGGAGCGATTTCTGAGTGTAGAGCCAGGAGTAACCCCTGAGCACTGCTGGGTGTGACCCAAAAAAACAAAACAAAAAAGAGTTAGTTAAGAAACAGAAATGAAATTAATAAATAAAACATTGAAGGCAAAATATACTTCAAAGTTATATGGCCATTTAGGAGAGGATTTTGAGAGGGAAATAAATAGGAAAAAAAATAAAGGATGAGACTGATCAAGGCAAGGAAAAGGCTGAAAATCTCTCATCATATTCATATGTATATTCCTATAGGCTATAGAACAAGTCACTGTGTTTGTTTAGAACCCAGGTTATTAATGGTTTTGAAATGTTCTTTTTTTAATTTAAGACAGAAACTAATATCCGAATCTATCAACATTTAACACCTTTTCAAATAATTGGTTAGAAACTACCTTAACTTAGAAGGGAGATGGGAAGTTTCTTCTAATTTCTGACTGCCTTCTAACAGTGTCAGAAGCTCTTCAAGCCCCAAAGTCTGTTTTATATTTAACCATCAAGGTTTTTGAACAGACATTTGACCCTTAATATTAGTTGCTGGCTGATTTCATAACTTCTATTTTGTCTCCAGCCTTCCTAAAATGTGTATAAGAGTATCTCAAAAAGTGGGTGAGTTATGTTATAGTCTTAAAAGTAGAAAGTCTAGATGGGTAGAAAAATAGCAGAAGAATGAAGTGAAAGATTAAATCATTAACAGCATTTCAATTAGCAATCAGTGACATCTGATTCTAGTTTAGATTATTTACATTAATTTATACACAATTTATCTTGTGATTTTTTTACATATATGTTTAACTCAATAACAAAATTCTGCTTTAATTTTTTAAAATCAGAAGTATATGTGACTCTGACAATTGAAAAAATTTTGGGAAATATTTAAAGCTTAAAATTTCTTGGTAAATTTGGGAAATTTTACAATAACTTTTTGTTAAAATCTATTTTGGGATCAATAATGGATTTCTTCAAAATCCAATGGAAGATTTTTATTGGCTATTGGGACTAGAGTTTAACTCAGTTATATTTTAGTATCTCAGGTGTCTAATCTCCTAAAGCAACAGCAAGCAAACCTTACTCTTCAGGAAAATGTGCTGGAGGGACAATTCTTAGCACAAAAAGAGGCAGAAAAATCTTCCCAAGAGTCACAAAGGGAGCTCAAAGCAATAATAGAAGCCCTTTCAAAGAAGTTGGATGAAGAATCCAAAGAAAAGATGGAGCTACATCGCCAGAACCTGAATCTGCAAGAAGCTTTGAAGAAATCAGCAAACTATTCAGGTAGGTAGCGGGACAAGGGATAAAGAAAATTAGTGGAAACACCTCTGTTTAGTCTTAATGTTTCTTTTGAAAATATCTGTAGGCATAAAATTGGTCTTTTGAGAATTGTAACATTAGTCATCCATAGCACTTTAAATAAACAAGAGTTTGCTTTCACCAGCCCTATGCCAAATTCTTGAGATATCTAATTCATGGGTATTTAATATTGTGAAACATGAATTTAATCTCTTTAGGGAGGGAAATCTCCAGGAAATGCTAAATATGCGCAATCTCAAAAATAAAAAAAAACAACTGTATGAAGTGGAGGCTAGTGTATAAAGAATTGAAATGTTTGTAATGCAAGCAAACATAGCTACATATCAGGTAGTTAATTATTTCAGAGTTGGAACCATAATGGTTGTTCTTATGGATGGAGTCCTTATCAGTTGTAGTAGATAAAATCTATAACAGGAACATTCAGAACAGAACTATCTCTCAGAGATGCAAAAGAATTAATTAGAGATAATATAGCATGAAAATGCTATATCTACTACTTGTATGTAGTAGACCATGGTTTTGTTTTTGAGCCCAACCATAAATAAATCCTGAAATATTGCTGTGTTTGACTCTGAAACAAAAAAAGAAAAACGCTATTTTTTTTTGTCTGGATCATTGGCCAGTGTCCTGTCACTCTTTGACCCTGCCAGAGATTTATAGTAGAGATATCAGAGAGAGTACTACTTTTCATGTATACTTAAAAATTCTACATATGGGACTTGGAAAATAAACAAAAAGGCTGCATCTATTGTTTTCCACATGGCTATTTGTTTATTATTTCTAATTAACTTTTTTATGATTTACTACCCTCCTGATGAAGCCTACTCTACTAAAATAATTTACATCTTTATTTCACAAGAAGAGTTGAAATTAAAAATTTGCCTTTGTCAAGACTTTTTGGTGTCTCTTTTGGTCATAATTTTGACTGAAGGATTCTATTTCTCACTAAATATACCCCAAGTGTTACTAACAGAGAAGTTATGATGAGGAGGAGAAGGAAAAGAAGAAAAAGAGAGGAAAGAAAAGTGAAGACAAAGGAGGGAAGGAGGCAGGAAAGAATAGGAAGAGAATGATTCTGGAGTTGTTTAAAATATCTATAGTCATAGACATTGACATATTTTATTTTTATTTATTTTTTGACTAAGTAAGCCCTGAGATTGGTGATTTTTTGGATTCACTGGGTGTTAAGTTGCTGAAAATTTTTTTTATTTTCTCATATCCTACTGAAATTAAGAGGCCTATTTTACATCAACATAGAGTTCTCCCTAGATCATCTCAAGCCAAAGGAATTGTAGTTTGTACATATATGAACCATTAATTTTTCTAGTAATTATATCAAGAATCATTTGATAAATTAATTTAATGAGATTATTTAATTCATATTTGAGATATTATTTCAGTACTAGTAAGTTTAATTAATTAAATGAATCAAATTTAAACTATTGATGGGATATACTACATTCATTTCATAAGAATTTTTCAAAATTAGGGATTTGGAGAAATAGCAAAGGGGATGAGGGACTTGTCTTGTGGGCTCTAGCACCCATATTGCCCCTCTAGCCTATCAGTATAATTTCTGAGATAAGAACTATATGGCTAGAGCCATATTTCAAGCACAGAAGACTACATATGGATATTGTATTAAACATCACATGTCTGAAAACCAAAAACATAGGATTTAAGGTTAAATTCAATACTCAAAGACCTAAAGTATAAAATATAAGATTACATATTTAATGATAGAATGGATGTCTATTCTTTCTATTGTCAATTATACTATATCAAAAATATATAAACAACGTGAATGTCTAAGTGACATTCAAGTTCAAACCTTTCTTTAAAACTGTTTTGCTTTTTTTTTTTTTTTTGGTTTTGGGGCCACACCCGGTGGTGCTCAGGGGTTACTCCTGGCTGTCTGCTCAGAAATAGCTCCTGGCAGGCACGAGGGACCATATGGGACACCAGGATTCGAACCAACCACCTTTGGTCCTGGATTGGCTGTTTGCAAGGCAAATGCTGCTGTGCTATCTCTCTGGGTCCTGTTTTGCTATTTTTTTTTTTTTTTTTTTTTGGTTTTTGGGTCACACCCGGCGGTGCTCAGGGGTTATTCCTGGCTCCATGCTCAGAAATTGCTCCTGGCAGGCACGGGACCATATGGGACGCCGGGATTTGAACTGATGACCTTCTGCATGAAAGGCAAACGCCTTACCTCCATGCTATCTCCGGCCCCTGCTATTTTTTTTTTAATCTAGCTTATTAGAACCAAAATTCTTTGTTTTTTTTTCTAAAGAGAGAAAGAGGGAGAGAGAGAGGGAGAGGGAGGGAGAGAGAGAGAGAAAGAGAGAGAGAGAGACAGAGAGAGAGAGAAGGACTCTTAGGGAGTAGAGCACTTGCAGTGCATACAGCAAACTTAAGTGTTATCCTGGCATCCTATATTGTTCCCCAAGCTCTGCCAAGAGTAAGTCCTGAGCATTGCCAAGGGTGACCTCCAAACAGAAACAAAGGAAAAAGACACTGAGATTAGGTATTTGTGTAACCTACAGAGGAGGCTAGTTATGATATAAAATTCTTGAAGGGTGAATTGATTACAGAATAACAGAAACATTTATGTTCAAACATAATTCATTAAATCAAATACACTACATTTCCTAGGTCCTTGTCCCCAAGACTGGATCTGGCATGGAAAAAGCTGTTACTTCTTTACCTCTGATTCATTTAATTGGGAAAGAAGTCAAGAAAATTGCTTGTCTTTGGGTGCCCGGATGCTGAAAATTGATAACACAGAAGATTTGGTGAGTTTTTATGATTATGTTGGGCTTAAAGCAAAATGATTTTACTTCCAGACCATAGCAGCACTTAATAGTTAGTGTCAGAAAGAGCTATTTCTCAGGATCAGCTGACCTTTATTTGCGTACATAGACTTAGAGGGATAGATCTTGTGGTATTTCTAGTCATCAGTAAACATTTCTGGAAAACCATGGGAAAGACATCAGAGATTTCTTCTGCCTCCTTAGTTGGTTGGTTCTGTTTGTTTGGTTGTGTGTGTGTGTGTGTGTGTGTGTGTGTGTGTGTGTGTGTGTGGCGCAATCTAATGTAAATAATCACATTGACTTTATCATCAAATCAAATCCTTGCTCTCCACAGGACTTCATCCAAAAAGCAAGTGCCCACTCTAGTTTTCCCTTGTGGATAGGACTGTCTCGGAGGAAACCTAGCACCTCATGGAGGTGGGAGGACGGTTCTCCTTTGCTGCATGACTTGTAAGTTTCCTGCTCTTTACTGGCCTTCCGGTGAAGTTATTGTTAAATTCCATATAAATTCTTCATCTTGATCAGAGGGATACCAGGAGATATGTTGGGAGAATTTGGAAGTTTCTTTCTCTGCTCTCTCATCCTTAGAAGCATCCTTTCCCATCCAAACCTCTTTCCACATTTGTTATTTTTGTTATTTTTATTTTATTTATTTTGGATTTGGGGTCACACCTGGATGGACTCAAGGCTTACTCCTGGCTCTGTGCTCAGGATCACTTCTGGCAGGGCTCAGAGGACCATTTGCTGTGTTCAGAAACTGGGTCAGTTGTAGTACAAGGCAAGCACTCTACAGCTAACCCTACTATCTCTCTGGCCCCCAGCCTGGCATTTGTTATTGAATGGAAACACTAGGGCAGGGTAAATTATTAATACCAGTGGCGATCAATCTACTTTTCTCCTCCCTCTTGATCTGCAGGTTTCGAATCCGGGGTGCTATTTCCCAGAACAATCCTTCAGACAGCTGTGCCTATGTACAAAGAGGGATCGTTTTTGCTGACAACTGCATTTTAAATGCATTCAGTATATGTCAGAAGAGGGCGACTCTCCAGAAAGCAGAGTGAAATGGAAAGATCTGAAGGACAAAGGGGGAAAAGGTGTTGACTGTCATAAGGAGTATAAACTCTCCTTCATCACTGAGATGCAAACCTCGAGGATTCAGAACTGCCTGTTAAGAGCAAAAATAACTCCTGTTCAGTCCCAGTTTTTTTCCTGCCTTTCAATTTCCTATCAAACAGTATCATGCTTTCTCTCTGTGTACACATTCCTATATATGAGTTTCCTTGTCACCTTTCGATTTCTTTTTCAAATTGTAATGGCTCCCTTTTTGCCTTTCTCTGTACAGTGTTCTACTTGCCATCCCCCCGCCCCAACCCACACAGAAGATAAACTTGGAAAACTTGCCCAACCGAACGAAGAAAGTTAAAAAGGGGAAGTGAGGATGTGGTGCAGGGAGGTTGTGTAAATGAAAAGAGAAAAGGCCAGTGTACCATCTAGAAGCTCCTGTCCTCAAAATTAGAAGCTACCTCATGTTGGTCTGTTACATTGTGGCCCTTCTCCAAACGTCATAGTATTTTTCATTTTCTCTCTGTCTCTGCTGTCTCTGTCTCTCTCTGTGTCTCTCTCTCCTCTTAGACACACAGACACACACTTATTTGGGGCATTTAGAATGGAGTTAGAACTTTGATGATCTTTCCTGTGTGCTACAATAAATTACCATTTTCTAAATCAGGTATTATTTCTCCACCTGCTTTTATTATTATTATTATTATTTTTGTTTTGTTTTGTTTTGTTTTTGGGTCACACCCGGCAGCGCTTAGGGGTTACTCCTGGCTCTATGCTCAGAAATCGCCCCTGGCAGGCACAGGGGACCATATGGGGTGCCGGGATTCAAACCACCATCCTTCTGCATGAAAGACAAACACCTTACCTCCATGCTATCTCTCCGGCCCCTCTCCATCTGTTTTGTATGGAAGGACAGTTTTAGTCCTTCAGAATAGTTGTTATTAGAATCATAGGGTCAATGGGGGAAAAAAAGTGACATTTATTTCCCCTGGGTGAAATTTCCTTTCTGGTGATCTTTATATTGTGCTTGAAGCAAAATAATAGAAGACCAATGATGAAGACACTTAATTCCAGAACAAACTGAGCCAGATTTGAAAATGGTGCTGAATTTTGAAACTTTTAAAACTTTCTAGGTCCAGTTCTTCTACTTCCATTCTATTTCCCTTCACAGGGTTTTCTGTTCAAAAATATAACCTTTCTCTTTTGTTGCCTATAATTCAGCACCAATCTATAGAAAAGAAACAGGAAAAGCAGATTCATCCAAAGGAACTCAAGAGATACTTTCTTCTACAGACAGTTTTATCGAGACTAAAGACATACAACAAATCAAGCTTATTTTAGTACACAGCTGATGTTTCCACATATATAAACATGTTCCCTTAAAGTCATAATAACAAGATAATAAATACGCTGCTGCACCCAAAAGTTTCATCATGTTCCTCCCCTTTGCTTCCTTCCCCAGAAGCACACTGCTTCTAATCTGCAATTGTGGCATTCCTAGGGCATTGTCTTTTATGAGAATTAGTTTCTTTCACTTAGCATTGATAATTTGATACCTATTCTTCTTGATGCTTGTGATAGCTTTTCATTCTTTTAAAATGTTGAAGACTATTTTCTTGTTACGTTATGCCACAGTTTGCTTATCACCTTTTTGTGTTGTTGGGTTTTGGGTTATTTTTAGTTTGAAACTGCCTGAATATACATGTACAATCAGTGTGAGTGGAGAGCTCTCTCTTTTTGTGTGTATTTATTATCTAATTTGTTCAGTATGTCTGTTTTTACCTATTTTAGAAGCTATAAAACACTTTTCCGAAGATGTATCATATTCTCTCCACATACTGTGTATAGATGTCCCTATGACCTCACTGTTATCTTCATTTAGTATGTTGTTTTTTTGTTTTTGTTTTTTTTTGGGGGGTCACACCTGGCAGCGCACAGGAACCACTCCTGGATCTATGCTCAGAAATCGCCCCTGGCAGGCTCCGGGGGACTATATGGGATGCCAGAATTTGAACCACCATCCATCTGCATGCAAGGCCAATACCCTACCGCTGTGCAATCTCTCCAGCCCCGTATGGTTAGGTTTTAAGTTGAGCCATTTTATTCTGTAGTAGTATATCATTGTAACATTTCTTAAGTAAAAATGTCTTTTGAATCTGTTCATTTGTTTCTCTATATTTAGTAAGCATTTACTTATTTTTCTTTTATCTTAATAAAGTCTCTATACAAATCTTGTTCAGTTGAAAATATTGCTGCCTCATTATTGAATTTTTAGGTTCTTTGTGTATATTTAAAATTTTTATAAGGTATTATTTTATAATTTTTAAGATAATGGCTTGTATATCTCTGAACATAATATTCAGAAAATCAAAACTAAAATTTTCATGGGGCCTATTTTCTTGTTTCTAAGTACATGTTTTCTAATACCATGTCATGAAAACTTTCCTCCTGCTTCTAGATTATTTTTTTGGTTTTTGGGCCATACCCAATGATGTTCAAGGGTTACTTTTGGCTATGCACTCAGAAATCACCATTGGTTTTGGGGGACCATATGGGAAGGCAGGAATCAAACCGAGGTTCATCCTAGGTCAGCCTCATGCAAGGCAAACACACTACCGCTGTGCTATCGCTCTGGCCCTGCTTCTAGCTATTTATGTTTTATGTATTTATAAAAATCAGTCATTAATTTGGGGTTAATTTATGAGTAATGTCTTAGGTCTACTAAATATGGACATACAATTTTTAGCAATATATTTATAAACAAATTATTCATTTTCATATTTCTTTGCTCTTTTGTCAACTCTCAATTAACTATATGCTCATGTGTCTCTATTCTAGTTCCTTCATCTATTCCATTGAGAAGTTATATATCAATTTTTAATTATAATCAATATTTTAATACTGTATTTTATTATATATCTTAAGGTATTAAATTATAATAAAATTTATTCAATAATATTATTTCAAGGACTGATTTAACTACTAAATATATTTGTACTGTACAGACTAATTTATGAACATTTCTCAAAATTAGCCTTTTTTAAAATTTTGAATACTACTACGCTAAATACAATTAAAAAAATTGAAGACATTTTTGTTTGTTTTGGTTTGTTTGTTTTTGGGGGGGCCATACCTGATGGCGCTCAGGGGATATTCCTGGCTCTGCACTCACAAATCACTCCTTGCAGGTTCGGGGACCATATGGGATTGTAGGAATCGGACCCAGGTCCATCCTGGGTCGGCTGCATTCAACGCAAAAGCCCTACCACTATGCTATGTCTCTGGCCCCAAAGATTTAAAATTTTTTTATTTGTTGGAGCTGGGAGCAATAGTACAACAGGTAGGATGCTTGCCTTTGGGTGACTAAACAGTTTTATTTCTAGCATTCCAAGTATTCCTAGCATTTCATGGTACCCCTAAGTTTATCAGGAGTAACCCCTAAGCACAGGAGTAAGAAGTAATACTGAGCTCTGTGTTGTTGGTCCAAAACAACAACCACAAAACAATAATAACAAAACCTTATTTGTTCAATTTGTGAAGAAAGTATTTATCTTCATTTACTTATTCTTTAATTTCTCTAAGCAAATTTTTAATGTTCTCTGCACAGATATTTTGTATATTATATTTGTAATATTTCATATGTATGCAAGTAAAGATGTTAATTAATTTTGATACAATGCTATTATATAGAATTAGAAAAATATTTTTGTATTAACCTTCTGTTCTGAAATTTGTATAAGCTTACTTGTTTCTTTTGGTTTTTGTTTTTTTTGGGGGGGACCACACCCGTTTGATGCTCAGGGGTTACTCCTGGCTATGCGCTCAGAAATCGCCCATGGCTTGGGGGACCATATGGGACGCCGGGGGATTGAATCTCGTCCTACGCTAGTGCTTGCAAGGCAGACACCTTACCTCTAGCGCCACCTTCCCGGCCCCAACTTATTTGTTTCTTTAGTAACTTTCTTTTCTTTTTGTTTCTTTTTTTGTGGCCACACCCGGTGACTCTCAGGGATTGTGCACTCAGAAATCGCTCCTGGCTTGGGGGACCAGATGAGACGCCCAGGTGCAGTCTATCCTAAACTAGTGCTGGCAAGGTAGACAGCTTACTGCTCAGACCCTGTTTAATTGGATATTATACTTAGAAAAATCATGTTAAATCTGGCTAATTTTTTATTTCTAACTTGCAAGATTTTTTTCTCTGCAAGATTTTACAGATTAGAATTTGTTTTGCAATGTTGAGTAAAAATGGTGAAATAATGCTTCCAGATTTTGTCATTAATCTTTAAAAGATATATTTAATACTTATTTTATTAATAATTTTTTAAATTAAATTTTTGAGTGATACACAGTTGTTTTATGAGGGGGAAGGATCAATAGAATAATAGGTATGACATTCGCCTTACAGCCAGCTAACCTGATTTCGATCATCAGCATTCCATACGGGTACGCTGATATTGCCAGGAGTAATCTCTGAGCATGGGCAGGTGGTGCTTCTACCCTTCCCCCCAAAAAAAGGTTTTCATGATTGAGTTTCAGTAAAACAATGTTCCAACACCCATGCCTTCACCAGTGCATATTTCTCACCACTAAGGTCATCAGTTTCTTTCACACGCACACACCCCTCTCTCTCTCTCTCACTCTGTTTCTCCTCTATGTCTTCCATTTCTCCTTTTAGGTTCTGTAGTTTGCAATACTATTACTGAAGGGGTGTCATAAATAAATAAATAAATAAAATGGAAAAAAAAAAACCAAAATTTAAAACCCATCATCATCCTATTGGTGAAGAAAAACATGAAAAATTTAAACAGCACATCTAATGATTGCTCGCACACCCCATATGCAAGAATCAGGAACAACAAAGCTATTTGACACCATTCTGCTATAAAATAAGGACTTGGAATGTAAAACTTCTGTTTATTGGAGATTCCAACCCCCACCCTGACCCTTGGAATCCAAGCACCCAACTATGGTTGCTTCCCCAGTTTAAAGGACAAATGAATATGCCAAAATAGTCCAAATAATCTTGAATATGTTAATTTTTGTTTCCTAAATAAAAAGGACATATAAGGTTTCCATCTTTAAGCCAAGCAAAATGGCAGATCCTCTGGTGCTGTCTTTTCTGGATAGTGTAGTGATACTGGCCTTACTCACTGCTCTTTATTTAGAGCAGTCTAAATACCCCCAGTCTATTGAAGATAAGACTGATTAAAAGTGCATAGGAAACATTCAAGGTATAGTCAACTTGATGAATCCAAATACAGCCAATATACGTAGTTAACTAAAGTGAACAAAGAGGAGAATGAAGATCCCATGCAGATCGAAGGAGGGTCAGTGCCACATACACCAAATGCAAACATGCAGGATGCTTCCACTTGGAAACAGGAGTCCCCGTTGTATTTATCCTGTTTTCCAAAGGGTCTTTTTTTTTGCTGTGGTTTTGGTTGGTTTTTCCGGTCACACCCGACTCTCAGGGATTACTCTTGGCTCTGTGCTCAGAAGTCGCACCCAGGGGCCGGGCGGTGGCGCTAGAGGTAAGGTGCCTGCCTTGCCTGTGGCTAGACTTGGGATGAACCGCCGTTCGATCCCCCAGCTTCCCATATGGTCCCCCAAGCAGGAGGCAACTTCTGAGCGCAATAGCCAGGAGTAACCCCTGAGCATCACCGGGTGTGGCCCAAAAACCAAAAACCAAAAAAAAAAAAAAAAAAAAAAGAAGTCTCACCTGGCAGGCTTTGGACAGAAGGGATGCCGAGATTTGAACTGCTGTAGGTTCTATGTTGGCCACGGGCAAGGCAAATACCTTACAGCTGTGCTATCATTCTGGCTCCTTCAAAGGGTCCATTTTAAAGACAACCTGGTTATCCATTTGGGCTTAGAAATGAGAATAGTTTGGCAAACCTTTGGATCAATGACTTTCAACCTTTTTAACTTCCTCTCGATGGTATCATCTGAAAATGGACTGAAATATGTATTTGAATTATTTAAGGACCCCCAAATATCTCAAAGTAGATGTCCTATTTTTGCAAGCATATATAGTTTGGGACAGGTTGGAATGGTTTGAATATTTTTTTTTATTATTGTAATTGGTCTATTGTGAATATTTATGCATTTAACTTGAGATTAGAAATAAATAATGATGTTGCATGTGATTATAAAAATCAAAGAATTAGAACTTTAATTTTATAGACAAATGTTGCCATTCAAAATAATAATTATGTATTTATAGTTTATTATTTAAGTATTTAGTATTTATGCTTTATAGTTACTATATGTATATAGTTCTGAGATTCATTGTCTTATAACACTTCATTCTTTTTTATTTTAAGCTTTAAAAATTATGTTTAATTGTTTGTTTGTTCATTTAGTTTGGGGACCACACCTGGCAGTGCTCCTCCTCATCTCAGAAAATTCTAAAGCTAGAATTAGGAAATTACCACATCACAGGTTTCATTTCCTGTTCTGTAGTATCTTGTTAGACTGCTTACACTCAACTTGTTATTTGTCAGGAGAGATTCTTATCCCCAATGATTTGCTGCAGAGATTCTCTTTTGTACATTGATAGATGTCTTAGGAGAAGAGAGAAAAGAGCTCTCTCTGCACAGATAGTTGCTTTAGAAGGGGAAAGTGTCCTCAAACTCTGTGAATTGTCAAGAATTGAATAGGATAATGGACTGCCGTTCTGATAATAGAAGTTTGGATGAAGATGGATACACTCAATTAGACTTGCGCTCTCGCAACACTCCCAGAACACCTGTAAACTCAAAGAAAGGTAATTTTACTTTTCTTACTTTATTTATTTCAGCAAAATAGATATATGATATTATATATATATGATAGAGAAATTGGAGAGTAGTCTAATTCATAGAATTTCTATAAGAATATCCTAGGGGGCCGGAGAGATAGCATGGTGGGTAAGGCGTTTGCCCTTTCATGCAGGAGGTCATCGTTTTCGAATCCCGGCGTCCCATATGGTCCCCCGTGCCTGCCAGGAGCAATTTCTGGACCTGGAGCCAGGAATAACCCCTGAGCACTGCCGGGTTATGAACCCAAAAAACCACAAAAAAAAAAAAAGAATATCCTAAATGTTGATAGAAAAGTACTAAAGGTTAATTGAATGTATATTAAGCCTTTTCATGATGACAATTCAATAATTACTACAAATATTTAATTTATTATAACAGAACATTAAATATATTTTTCTCGGGGGCCAGGAAGGGTGGCACTAGAGGTAGGGTGGTCTGCCTTGCAAGCACTAGCGTAGGATTGACCTCGGTTCGATCCCCTGGCGTCCCATATGGTCCCCACCAAGCCAGGGGCAATTTCTGAGCTCATAGCCAGGGAGTAACCCTGAGTGTCAAACAGGTGTGGCCCAAAGCCAAATATATATATTTTTTTTCTATAGAAATACTTCAACTAGACAGATCTTATAAAAGTTTATGAGGTCAAGTATGAGGAAATAATTGCAGTAATAGTTTGATAGATGAATCAATTGTATAATGTAGATGAAATAGAATATTTAATAATTAATATAAAACTTTAAGGTGTGACTCCAAACTAAAATAAATAAATAAGTGTATATGACAACATAGTTTATAAGCAATAAAAGGGGGAAGAATGAAAAGATGCAAGATGGGGATAGGGAGAAAAAAGATGATTTAATGGTAAAGGTTTAAAGGGTAGTTCAGATTCCTAGGGGTTAGAAGCTTGAATCTGAAGGCTTCTTGGGTGGGGTGGTTTTATTTTGGTGATAGAAAGTGGATTTGTATGTATTAATCCTATTCAACAGTTCTAAGATGTTCAGTCTGCTTAATATTAAAAGACAGAAATATGTTCATAAGGGTTGGTGATATTGTCATAACATGAAATCTCCTTTATTAAGAAAGAAAATATCATAGCTATGACATCAGATTTCTCTCCTTTCTGACAACTGGTAATTTGTGTTACATCACTATTTCTCTTTCTACTTTTGCAATTTTTTCTAAGGAATCCTATTGGAGATGAGTGGGAAAATCTAGATGATGCAAGGGGAGGGTAGGCATGTGTGAATGTGTTGACAGTAACTTACCTATTAATTTTTTTTTTTTTTTTTTTGGTTTTTGGGCCACACCCGGTGGTGCTCAGGGGTTACTCCTGGCTGTCTGCTCAGAAATAGCTCCTGGCAGGCACGGTGGACCATATGGGACACCGGGATTCGAACCAACCAACTTTGGTCCTGGATAGGCTGCTTGCAAGGCAAACACCGCTGTGCTATCTCTCCGGGCCCTTACTTATTAAGTTTTAATGAGTTCTAAACTTGATTATTACAATTTCACAATAATCTTTTGAACTACATTTTTCAAATTTTTCTTAGCAAAAGAAAGGAGAAAAAATACAGAGAAAGCAATATTTTTTTAAGCATCTGACAACTACCTGAAGGCCAGATGTTTCCATAGCAGCCAGGTCTATTTCTTCAACAGTAAATGTCTCTTCTAAGATAGGAATTCTAGAAATCTTAGTAATGTTGATAACAAGATATCATGATAAGGAAATAAAAACAGTAAGCCAATGATTCTAACTCAGACTGCAATGTTTGAATCTGGAAAAAAAAATGGTTGAGGTGGAGCGGAATTAGCATAATCCTAGAGAACTTGATGATTTTAGTTTTAGGGATTAATGCTTCATTTTTTTAAGTGCTCCCAAATACATTGTATGCCATTTCTTCATACAGTTTTTGATCCTTTTGATTTCTCAGGACCTGGTGCTGAATCTTCTCACTATCGAATTGTTGCAATAATTTTCGGGATTCTATGTGTGATTCTTCTTCTTATCGCCTTAGTCCTGGTTACTATGAGTGAGTAATGATAAAAATGAAAGTAATCCAAATGTAATAAAGATTTTTTTTAAATTATTTTAAAGAACTTGAAGTACTACATATACTTTAATCTATGTGCTAACCTTATTGTATTGGAGTTACTAATCTCATTTAATTTATAAGGAAATTAGGCTGGGAGATTGCTTATCTAATGTCATAAACTAGCTAGTAGTGAGACTATGATAAGAAATTTAGACAATCCTTTTTTAAAAAAAAAAACTCATATTCCCAACTACATTGCTCTAATAATTCATCTTCTTAGAATGTTGGCCGGAGTGATAGCACAGCGGTAGGGTGTTTGCTTTGCACATAGCAGATATAGGACGGACCTAGGTTTGATCCCCTGGCTTCGCATATGGTCCCCAGAGCCAAGAGTGATTACTGAGTGCAGAGCCAGGAGTAGTCCCTGAGCATCACAGGTGTGGCCCAAAAAATAGGAAAAAAAAATTGAAGACTTTTTTTGTTTATTTGTTTGTTATTTGGGGAGCCACACCTGAAGGTATTCAGGGGTTTTGGCAGGCTCGCAGACCATATGGGAATCCAGGAATTCAACCCAGGTCCATCCTGGGTAGGCTGCATTCAAGGCATATGCCCTACCATTACGCTATCTCTCTAGTCCCAAAAGTAATTTTTTTTTTTATTTGTTTGAGCTGGAGTAATAGTACACCATGTAGGGTGCCTTTGGGTGACTAAACAGGTTTTGTTTTGGTGTTTTTTTTTTGTTTGTTTGGTTTTGGTTTTGGGCCACACCTGGTGACACTCAGGGGTTACTCCTGGCTATGCGCTCAGAAATCACTCCTAGCTTGGGGGACCATATGGGATACCAGGGGATCGAACCGCAGTCCATCTTAGGCTACTGTGGGCAAGGCAGATGCCTTACTGCTTACAATACTGCTCCAGCCTGACTAAACAATTTTATTCCTAGTATTCCATGGTACCCTATCAGGAGTAGCCCCCTAAGCACAGAGCCAGGAGTAATCCTGAGCACTGAGGTGTGTGGTCCAAAACAACAACCACAATCGTAATAATAACAACAAAACCTTATTCAACTTTTGAAGAAAGTATTTATCTTCATTTACTTAAGTATTTAATTTCTCTAAACAAATTTTTAACATTCTCTGTACAGATATTTTGTATATTATATTTATAATATTTCATATTTATGTAAGTAAAGATGTTACTGTGTGTAATTTTAATTATATTTTAGTTAATTTTGATACAATGCTATTATATAGAATTAGAAAAATATTTTTTATTAACCTTCTGTTCTGAAATTTGTATAAACTTATTTATTTCTTTAGTAACTTTCTTTTCTAGGTTTAATTGGATTTTATACTTAGAAAATTATGTTAACTCTGGCTAATTGTTTTTATTTCTAATTTGTAAGATTTTTTTTCTCTGCAAGAGTTTACAAATTAGAATCTATTTTGCGATGTTGAATAAAAATGGTGAAATAATGTATCCAGATTTTGTCATTGATCTTCAAAAGATTAATTCAAATTTTACATCATTTGATATAGAGAACATTTTTAAAATATTTTTTAAATTGAATTTTTGTGTGATATACAGTTGTGTTATGAGGGGGCAGGATCAATAGGACAATGGGTAGAGCATTTGCCTTACAGTCAGCCAACCTGATTTTGACCATCAGCATTCCATATGGTTCCCGGATATTGCCACGAGTACTCCGTGAGCACTGGCAGGTGGTGCTTCTTCATCACAAAAAACGTTTTTCATGATTGAGTTTCAGAAATATAGTGTCCAACACCCAGACCTTCACCAGTGCATATTTCTCACCGCATAGTTCATTTTCTTTCACACACCAACACCTCTCTCCTTCACTTTCTTTCTCCTCTGTGTCTTTCTTTTCTCCTTTTAGGTACTGTGATTTGCAATACCATTACTGAAAGGGTATCATAAATACCATTTTGCATCCATTTAGCATCCAGTTCTCTCTTGACGAGTGTGATTATTTCCAAGTACAATTTTCACAGTTGTCTCTTCTCTGCTCTGTTTCTAACAGTGGATCAGTCCTGATTCTCATCTCTATTGTATAGTGAATATTTGTTAATAGCTGCTATTATCATTGTAAAAATGTCCCCTTTGTTCCTAAAATGCTGAAGTTTGTATTAAGAATGAGAACTAAATTTTCTAATACTCTCCTTACAGTTATGTTTCAATTCCCTTTTCAAGGTTTTTAACATATTATATTAAGTAATTGTAGACAATTAAGCCAACATATTGGGATGTGAATTTATATATCAGCATCTCAGATTTCTAAAATCTAGCAGTCATCTTTTGGAACTTTGATAGTCTTTTATGTGACTTTAATATTTATATTTATAATGATGAAGAATATTGAGATGCAGTTTTTGTATGTGGATTTAGCTGCTTTTGGTTTCAGAGAAATCCTTATATGTGTCCAATTTTGGGAAAATTTATGTAGAATTGATATTCTTAATTAAACATTGATTAATTTCCCCAAACATCATTTGGACATGGGCTTTCTTTTTTTTGTAAAGTTAGAACTACATATTAATTTCCTTTAACAGAGAGACTGCTATTAAATTATTCCTTCTAGATTGTACTTTGATAATTGGTAACCTTTTAGCATTTTCCTATTTTATCCAAGTGGTCTAATTCACCTAATATTTTTCTTTATGTTTATATCATTTTTACATCTCTAGAGCATGTGGTGACCACTTTGATTGCATTCTTTTTTGGGGGGGGCACACCCGGCAGTGCTCAGGGGTTACTCCTGGCTATCTGCTCAGAAATAGCTCCTGGCAGCATGAGGAACCATATGGGACACCGGGATTCGAACCAACCACCTTTGGTCCTGGATCGGCTGCTTGCAAGGCAAACGTCACTGTGCTATCTCTCTGGACCTGATTGCATTCTTAGTACTGTTAACTTGTAAATATTTTTTTATTAAAAAACCAGTTAGGTTTAGAAAAATATCTATTTCTATTAGTTGCATTTGATTTTATTATATAATTTTCTATTTCATTACTATCAGCTTTGATTCATACTGTTTCCTATACTTAATTTTGAATTGTTATTCTTTTTCTCATTTCATACTATGAAAGTAGGGCTTTTGCCACTGTTTTTTGTTTGGCTTTGGATTTTATTTTATGGGCCTAATCCCAGTGTTTCTAAGGTATTACTCATGGCTTCTCATT
Organism: Suncus etruscus; assembly: GCF_024139225.1. Lineage (NCBI taxonomy): Eukaryota > Metazoa > Chordata > Mammalia > Eulipotyphla > Soricidae > Suncus > Suncus etruscus. The sequence goes on from NC_064858.1 coordinate 38,511,854, forward strand.
AGGTATCACTTCTGGTGGTGGTCAGGGTGTCCTAAAGGGTTTGGGGATTAAACTTGGTGGCTACATGCAGACAAAAACCTTACCTGCTGTGCTATCTTCCCAGCATCATGGAGAGGCTCATACTTGAACATATATCAATCTTTCTTTTTTGTCCCCCTCACACTTCTCTAAGTAACTTTATTTTAATAAAACTATTTTGCTTCCCTAAAGAAAATATAATCTGAACATTTTGATTTGCGATATTTTGCTTTCTGTTTTTAAATTTGTTTAAATAAGGGCCACACCCAGCAGTATACTGAGGTAAGGCCAGAGCTCAGTAATAAATCCAGCAATATTTGGCTGGCAGTGCTGGCCTCTGTTCAATATTCTGTGCTACTGGAGGTAGTGCTAGAAGCCACTAAACTGCACTCTTTGGCACTGCATGTGTGCAAGGTAATGAGGGATAAAAATGGGAGTAAAATATGGTCATGGTGAAAACTTTGGGGATGAATTCAGGGCCTCTGATCTTCCAGGCTTTTACTATACCCTACTGGAGCACATGTCTAGGCTTTTTCTTTCCAAGAAGAATCATGCAGTGTGATAAATACTCCCCCTTCTTTTTTCATGTTAATTCACCTCAAATACTTTCTAAATTCCTTTAATTTAATTATATCTTTCAGCCTTTAGCTGTTTATTCCTAGTTAGTTTTAAAATATTTGAGATTTTTCCAGAGAACAACAATATTGATTTCCAACTTAATTCTCTGCTGGGGAAATTAACCATAATTTTTCATAATTTGAATATAATTTAAATTTAGATGTGTTGATACACTTCAGGAAATTGTGCAGATCCTACAGAAAGAGAGTGGAAGAAGAGAGAGATGATTGTGAGGCTTCTGGAGTTTGTGTAGTAGCCCGTTCAACTGGGGGTGCTTACAAATGTTGCTCTCCTTTAATGATGGAGTAGGTACCTCAATATCCTTATTGAAGCTGTATTGGTTTAACACACACTGGCTGTGGTGTTTCCTGAGTTGCTTTCAGAGCCAAGGGATTTTAAACAGAAGAGTTGCTGGGGTCGAAGAGCATACCTGCCAGATTGTGCTCAGTGTACGTGACTGCACTGGAGATTGAACTCTTGACTTAATGCTTATAAGCAAGCATTGGATAACTGAGTTATCCACAAGGCTATTTGTTGGATTATTTTGTCTCCTATACCCCCTAGTAGTTTTCCCATTCTCAAATTTTAGCTGCTGACTACTCATAAATGACTATGCAGAAGACTTTGTTTCTCTGTGCAGGCCTCTTTTCTGATTCTTGCTGTCCTTTGTTTATCCAGATTCTCAGTTGTACTTATAAAATTTCTTTTCCCTGTATGTGACCAGAACCCTCTATGAATAAGCTAAACTGATTAAATCACTGAACTCATTTTCCATATCTCAAGAATCATTTCCTTTTACTGTTGATAATGCACAGGCTTTTGAAATCTGCTGTTTTCTATATTATCTCTATTTTGTTTGTGTTGATGAAGGTAATTTAGTTCTTGCCACCCCATCATGTCTTTAACCAAAAATTCAAGTGGGTTATTTTGATTTTTTTTGTTTTTCTTAGTTTAATTTTGTTTTGGGCCACACTCAGCAATGCACAGGTTTTTCCTCGCTGTGTGCAAGATCAGTCCTGGTAGGCTTGGGGAATCATATGGAAATGAAAGATCAAACCCAAGTTAAGGGTTTGCAAGGCTAATGCCTTACCTGCTGTGCTATTGCACCAGCCACAAGTAGATTATTTTGTAAACATCACTTCATTTTTCTTTCTTTCTTTCTTTCTTTCTTCTTTCTTTCTTTCTTTTCTTTTTCTTTCTTTCTTTCTTTCTTTCTTTCTTTCTTTTTTCTTTTCTTTCTTTCTTTCTTTCTTTCTTTCTTTCTTCTTTCTTTCTTCTTTCTTTCTTTCTTTCTTTCTTCTTTCTTCTTTCTTTTCTTTCTTTCTTCTTTCTTTCTTTTTCTTTCTTTCTTTCTTTTCTTTCTTTCTTCTTTCTTTTTCCTTCCTTCCTCCTTCCTTCCTTCCTTCCTTCCTTCCTTTCTTCCTTTCTTCCTTTCTTTCTTTCTTTCTTTCTTTCTTTTCTTTCCTTTCTTTCTTTCTTTCTTTCTTTCTTTCTTTCTTTCTTTCTTTCTTTCTTTCTTTCTCTTTTCTTTCTTTCTTTCTCTTTTCTTTCTTTCTTTCTTTCTTTCTTTCTTTCTTTCTTTCTTTCTTTCTTTCTTTTCTTTCTTCTTTCTTTCTTTCTTTCTTTCTTTCTTTCTTTCTTTCTTTCTTTCTTCCTTCCTTCCTTCCTTCCTTCCTTCCTTCCTTCCTTCTTTTTTTTTTTTGCCACGCATGAGTCACTTCATTTTTCTTTTTGTTGGAGCTCTTCATGTGGCTGGACAAAGACTTCTTGAGATAATAGGAGCTCCTGAGGTAGAATCTGGCTCAATAAAGGAGAATTGGTCCTCAAAAAACTGGAAATTGAGCTCTTATATGACCCAGCTATACCACTCTTAGGGATATATGGTAGGAACATAAAAAAACACAATTAAAAAAAACGCCGGCTTCACACCTATATTCATTATAGCACTATTTACAATAGCCAGAATCTGGAAACAACCAAACTGCCCTTCAGGAGATGAATGCCTAAAGAAACTGTGGTACATATGCACAATGGAATACTATGCAGCCATCAAGAGAGATGAAGTCATTAAATTTTCCTATACATATATGGACATGGAAACTATTATGCTGAGTAAAATAATTCAGTGGGAGAAAGATAGACACAGAATAATCTCACTCACCTATCGTTGTTGTTTTTTTGTTTTTGTTTTGTTTTTGTTTTGGGGTCACACCTGGCAGTGCTCAAGAGTTACTCCTGGCTCTAGGATCAGAAATTGCTCCTGGATGGCTCGGATGACCATATGGGATTCGAACCACCATTCTTCCGCATGCAAGGCAAACATCTTACCTCCATGCTATCTCTCCAGCCCCTCATCTATGGGTTTTAAGAAAAATAAAATACATTATTGTAATAGTACCCAGAGACAATAGAGATGAAATCTGGAAGGACTGGCTCACCACAAAGAGTGGTAAGTGCAGTTAGAGAAATAACTACACTAACAACTCTCATAACAAGGTTAATGAACAAGAGAAGTAGAATGCCTATCTCCAGTACAGGCAAGGGGTGAGCAAGGAGGCAAATGGGGAGCATTGGTGATGGGAATGCTGCACTGAGGAATGGGGAGTGTTCTTTTCTATAACTGAAACCCAACTGCAAACATGTTTATAATCATGATGTTAAATTATATATTCCTTACTATTCTGACTTTAATTAAGATATTGGTACATTATATTGTTGCATTGAAAATTCAGAGGCAATTATCCTAAGTATCCTATCTTTTTCTTTTTTTCTCAGTTTATATACTACTTCTTGATCCTAACCATAAATGCACTCTAATATTTTATTGTATAGACAATTACCCTTATAATTATATTTTTTCACCAATATCCAGGTATGTAAGTTATGCAAGTTAGACATATTTAAAATTATATATATAACTCTTCACATGGGTTCTGAGTGATGAAAAACACAGACTGAAATTCACCTTTATATTATGAGCCACGTCCAACCCACAGACCTTTCATTACTCCTACAGAGGAACGAACACCTTGCCCTTCCTCCATCTTGTCTTGCAATTTCTAAGCACGGCATGCAGATGGCAGGATCACCTCGTCTTCCACAGGAAATGCTTTGTCAGTTTTGCAACTCAGCCACCGTCCAGTGATCTCAAGACTGAAACCCAACTACAATCATGCTTTTACGTAATCATGGTGCTTAAATTCAGATTTATAGAATAAAATTAATAATAATAATAGATTAAAAATTAAAAAAAATTTAAGATTCACCATCATCCTACTGGTGAAGAAAAACGTGGAAAATTTAAACAGCTCGCACACTCCATATGCAAGAATCAGAAACAACAAGGCTATTTGACACCGTTCTGCTATAAAATAAGGACTTGGAATGTAAAAGATATGCCTATTGGAGATGCAACCCCCATCCTCACCCTTGGAATTCAAGCACCCAATTATGTTTTTTCTCTTGTTTAAAGGATAAATAGAACATACCAAAATTGTCTATATATTCTTGTAGGGTTAATTTTTGTTTCCTAAATAAAAAGGACATATCAGGTTTTCATCTTTAAACTAAGCATAATGGCAGATGCTCTGGTGCTGTCTTTTCTGGATAGTGTAGTGACCTGCCTTAAAGACTGTTCTAGAGCAGTCTAATACATCATCTATTAAAGATAAGACTGATTAAAAGTGCATAGGAAACTTGATGAATCCAAATACAGCCAATATAGTTAACTAAAGTGAACAAAGAGGAGAATGAAGATCCCATGCAGGTGGAAGGAGGGTCAATGTCACACACACCAATGTAATCATGCAGGATGCTTCTCACTTTGACACAGGAGTTCTGGTTGTGTTTATCATGCTTTCCAGTGGACTTTTTAATTTTTATTATTTATTTATTATGTATGTATTTATTTATTTATTATTGTTTTTTTGGGTTGCACCCGCAGCATTCAGGGGTTACTCCTGGCTCTGTGCTCAGAAATCGCTCCTGGTAGGCTCGAGGGACCATATGGGATTTGGGGATTCAAACCACCGTCCTTCTGCATGCAGGGCAAACACCCTACTTCCATGCTATCTCTCCAGTCCCCAAAGGTCTTTATTAAAGTCAGCCTGTTTATCATTTAGGATTAGAAATGAGTATAGTTTGGATCAGTGACTTTCAACCTTTTAAACTTCCTCTCGATGTTATTATCTGATAATGGACTAAAGTCTAATTTTTGAGTTATTTGAGGACTTCAAATATCTCAAGGTTGATGTCCTACTTTTACTGGTATGTAAAGTTTTGAGACATGTTGGAGTGGTTTGCAATACTTCAAGCTTACTAGGTTTTTATTATTGTAATTGTCTATTGTGGATATTTATGCATTTAAATTGAGATTTGAAATAAATATTGATATTGCATATGAGAACTTTAATTTTAAAGACAGATGTTTTTATTCCAAATAATCATTTATGTATTTATAGTTACTATATGCATATAAACATCTTCTTTTTACTTGAAGACTTTTTATTGTCCTTTGTTTTACCCATATGCATATCTTTTTACTTGCAGACTTTTGGAAGTTTGAGTTGCTTGATCCTGAAGAAACAAAGACTCGCAAGAGGGCATTTTTCAGAATCATTGGCAAATAGAATTTTTATAAAACTTTGTCATACATATTTTATGTATAAAAAATTATGTATCCATTGTTTCAGTGAAATAAACTTTCCAAAATTAAAAGAATCAAAAGTAAGACTGGGAAGATAGCTCCGCTTGTACTATCAAGAACTGGCTGTGTAAGACCTTTAGTCTTATCCCTGCTCCTATACATTCCTACCTGAAGCATTGGAGTTTCCCTCATGAACCACAGAGCCAAGCACTTTTTGGGTGTTTTATAGGGTGACACCTATAAAAATAAGCTAGACCAAAAAGCAGTTTAATTATGAGCAAAGACAAGTTGATTATGCAAGTTACTCAATATTAAGCTTAATTATGAGCAAAGACAAGCTTAATTATGCAACTTACTCAATATATTTTTTTTGTTTTTTTTTTGTTTTTTTTGTTTTTTTGTTTTTTTGTTTTTATTTTTGGGCCACACCCGGTAATGCTCAGGGGTTACTCCTGGCTATGTGCTCAGAAGTTGCTCCTGGCTTGGGGGACCATATGGGACACCGGGGGATCGAACCGCGGTCTGTCCAAGGCTAGCGCAGGCAAGGCAGGCACCTTACCTTTAGCGCCACCGCCCGGCCCCAATATATTTTTAATATATTAAAAATTAAATTTGATGGGGGCCGAAGAGATAGCATGGAGGTAAGGTGTTTGCCTTGCATGCATAAGGATGGTGCTTCTAATTTTGGCATCCCATATGGTTCCCTGAGACTGCCAGGAGTGATTTCTGAGTGTAGAGCCAGGAGGAAGCCCTGCGTACTGCCGGGTGTGACCCCAAAACAAACACAAAACAAAACAAAATTTAAATTTGATAATATCATTGACATATTTAAGGTACATAGGTGTATAAAGGAGAAATTATATTGTTTATCTTGTGAAAAACCAATTTAGGCTACTTACCTTTAAAATGTATTAATATAGCCGAACATATTTCTTTTTATTTAAATAAATTTTAATTGAACTACATTGAGATACAAGTTACAAAGTTATTCATGATTGAATTTCAATCATACAATATCTAACATCTATCCTGTCACCAGTGTACATTTTCTACCACCAAGTCCCTATTCCCTCTCCCCCAAATAGCAGACATTGTGTTCTCGCTTTTCCTGTTTCTCCTTTTAGATACTGTGGTTTGAAAAATTGTTACTGAAGGAGTACCTTGCCTAACACTTTATCTCCTTTCAATACCAAGTTCTTGCCCAAAATGATTATTTCCAACTATCATTTCCATAGTTGTCTATTCTCTGCCCAAACTGCATTCTCCTGCTCTTTCTGGTAAGCTTCCTACCATGGACCAGTCCTTCTGGCCCTTGTCTTTATTTTCTTTGGCTATTATGATCACACTATCTTTTGTTTTTATATCTCACAAATGAATATCTGTCACTCTCTGATATAGTTGAAAAATTTCATCCACATAAATAAAATTTCCTACTTTAAAGATATTTATTCATATATGCATCTTAGTTTTATTGGTATGATTTATGCATAGTCAATGAAAATTTTTATGTATTATTTTTAATCATGATAATAAATTAATTATTATTTTTCTAAGTACTTTATATCTATTAAAATAAAAATATATACCATAAAATATTTATGAGAAAGCACACTTTAAAACTGTTAAGTGCTTTTCAAATATTTTAAATCCATATACATATATATGTATATATTTTGTTTGTTTCTTTGTTTGTTTTTGGGTCACACCCTGCAGCGCTCAGGGGTTACTCCTGATTCTATGCTCAGAAATCGCCCCTGGCAGGCAAGGGGGAACCATATGGGATGCCAGGATTCGAACCACCATCCTTCGGTATGGAAGTCAAACACCTTAACCTCCATGCTATCTCGCCGGCCCCATAAATCCATATACATATTTTAAAATATTTTTTACGGGGCTGGAGAGAGAGCACAGTGGTAGGGCATTTGCTTGGATGCAGCAGACCCAGGAGAGACAGTGGTTCTAATCCCAGCATACCATATGGTCTCTCGATCCTGCAGGGACAATTTCTGAGTGCAGAGTTGGAAGTAACCCCTGAATGCTACTGGGTGCGGTCCAAACCCTCCCAATTTTTTTTTGATTTTCCATTTTTATTGTTGGTACTGTGATTTACAGTACTGCTGATTGTAGTTTCAGGTAAGCATCATTTCAATACAATGGTGGCTTGAGTAGTAAGGTGTCTGCTTTGTCCGCACTAGTCTAGGACAGACTGCGGTTCGATCCCCGGGCATCCCATATGGTCCCCCAAGCCAGGAGTGATTTCTGAGCTCATAGCCAGTAAAAACCTCTAAGCATCGCTGGGTGTGGCCCAAAAACCAAAGGCTCCTCTTGTTTCCTTTTATCCATGCAGCTTAGTTTTGTAGACAAACTCTTCACTTACATGCTTCAAAATTAAATCCAATTTTTTTGTATTGAGTTAACATTTTTTGAAAGACTATATATTTTATGGACATAATTTTACCTCCCTTCTAAAGGTACATTATTACAGAATGCCTATTAATTACTGATTCTCCTCCATTGCCATACATTGTTAATATTTATTCTATTTCATGATTATTACTTAAATTTGTTTTGTTTTGTTTTGGGGTCACACCACAGCACTCAGGGGTTATTCCTGGCTCTGTGCTCAGAAATCACTCCTGGCAGGCTTAGGGGACCAGATAGTATGACTGGAATCAAATCCAGGTCTGTCCTGGGTTGGCCGCATGCAAGGCAAATGCCCTACCACTGTGCTATTGCTACAGCCCACTTAAAAATTTTTTGTTATGTAGAAAAAATACAATTACTCTAAATCACAGATGTTAATTTGTTCCAGATGCCAATCTGCTAGGTACACTATTGTTCTTAGGACTCAAGGGCTGGTGAGAAATCTGTCATAAATATGCAACAATAGAAACTCCACATAAATATTTCTTCAAGAAGAGGCTGGCAGGGTTTAACTGCCACATGGGAGTATTGTTGATACAAATACTCATTTCCTCCAATTAAAATGAAAAAAAAAATGTGGACCAACAGATAGGGCTACAGAGTTTGTTTGCTTTGGTCATACCCAATGGTGCTCAGGGGTTACTCCTGATTCTGCACTTAGGAATCCCTGCACGTGGGCTTGATGGACCATATGGAATGCTGGGAATTGAATCCTGATCATTCCCTTGCAAGGCAAGTTCTATACCCTCTGTACTATATATTAGCTCCAGGGCAACCATTTATATAAGGAAATGTGAGAAATGGAAATCAATGGGACAGTTTGACATCAAGAGCATAAACAGATTCAAAAAGAAAAATGGATTGGAAAAAGATAATGATGAACAGATTTTTCCCTTAAGTATTTATTGATTTTACAATAAATTCAACTTTGATTTAATGGAAAAAGGGCATGCTAAGAAAGAATTCTGTCATTTACTTTCTTACAGAATGTAATAAATGAACAATGGAAAGAATGTGTAAATAAAGCTAAATACTTTCTGTATCTACACAAAGCAGAGAAAACTTGAAGCATTTATTTTTAATTTGTATTCTATATACACCATCTAGGTATATTGTGAGTATATTAAGATGGAATTTAGGCCCTGTGTTTCTCTGTATTTACGTTCTGGGTATTTGGTGACTATTCGTGTTGTGGGGCTTGGGTTGGTTTGTCACACTTTGTGGTGTCTAGAGTTACTGCTGGTTTAGTGGTCATGAGTCACTTTTGGTGGTGCTCGGGGATCATATGCAGTACCCAAGGATAGAACAAAGGTTGATCACATACAAGAAAAGTACCTTAACCTCTATCCCATCTCAGTAGTTATTAGTGACTGTTTGGTGATGAAAAGAAAGGAGGAAGAAAGAGACCCAAGTTATAATGCAAACTGGGCATTAAAATTGAGAATCCCTTTAGGGAAAATTATGTGCAAAATGAGGAAAATAATTGAGAATATTTCCCCTTAGAATGTTTTTTCTATAATGACATTTAAAGGAATAATTGCTTTTGAATACATATATATATATTTGATTTATATTTAATTAATTAATCTTATTTAATTATAAAATAATCTTTAATATTTGATTATCTGAGTAAACATTAATGTTCATATCAGTATAATTGTCTAATTGAAAACTTGTCCTAAATGATCTGACTATTCTGAATTATGTTCTTTTTAGCTATTCTACCCATGAAAGTTTTTTAAATATAAGCTGACAATGAATTGGATTATTAGTGCTCATGGTTTACTCTTGGCTAGGAAATTACTTTTGGCAGTGCTTGGGGGGATCATACGTGGCGGTGTCCTGGGCAAGGGGTGGGGAACTCTAGTCAACTATTTGCAAGGCAAGCATCCTACTCCAGTCCCTCAAGTTCTCTCTTTTTTCTCAGAAGATCACATTTGCTTTTTAGATATAATTTTGCATCAAATATCACTGACAATATTATGGTTATTATTTTTAGGAAGTTAAGTATTTTTATATATGTACTTCTTATATTATCATAATATAATGCCTATATGTAATTTTATATATTTCCTTTAATGTCCTTCCATTTTGATATAATGAGTGAGAACTGCAAAAAATGAAGGACTCTCTAAAATCTAAAAATGTTCACTAAGATTTGACAAATTATAGTAAAGCTGTATCCTTAGGATGACCACAGATTATAAAATTCCTGTCTGAGAAAATTCAACAGTCAATAATTACCACTCATTCTAGTTAAAGCGTGGTGACAGCAAGTCACCACAGTTATCTTAGAAAACTAACAAATATAAATCCTTTCTCTGCCTTTTGAAAGAAACTACAATAAATGATTTCCTCAAGGACCTGAAAATCATCTTTTTAAAATATGCTTAGAGGGGACCAGAGTGCTGGCACAAGTGGTAAGGCGTCTGCCTTGCACTTGCTAGCCTAGGACAGACTGCGGTTCAATCCCCCTACGTCCCATATGGTCCCCCAAACTAGGGGCGATTTCTGAGCGCAAAGTCAGGAATAACCCTTGAGCATCACCGGTATGGCCCAAACAAACAAACAGAAAAAGATTAAAAAATATGCCTAGGGAAATAGATCTTATTTTTCCCAATATATGTGGGAGTTAAGGGTCTAATAACAGTAGCCTTTAATGTGCACCCAACTCCAGTCATAATGATTTAAAAGTGATTTGTTTCTGGCTATGTATCAACAAACATTCAGATGATCTTGTCCCTTGGATTAATATGACTCAGTATGCTTCAGTCTTTATAAAGCCAGTCACTTGTTCTGGAGACAATTGATTCAGTTCATCCTGCACTCTTAGCACTTTAATAGAATGACTAATAACATATGCCTTCTTGACTTAAATGTGCCTGGCTTCATTTGTTTTTGATACTGGCAGCTACATGACTCAATCTATTGTCTTCAATGTCTTAGTAAAGGGCTGAGTGCTGCTCAAGCTTCCAACGATGAGGGGCTGGAGAGATAGTACAGTAGGTAGGGCACTTACATGCAGCCATTCCTAGTTTGATCCCCATCTTCCATATCTTTGAGCATCCCTGAGCCCTCCAGTAGTATTCAGAGTGCAGAGAAGGGAATAAACCCTGAGATCTAGTGATCCAAACAAATAAAATGTAGTTTCCAACAATAAGTGTTCCCTTATATCAGTGAGACTAAACAAATTGTAAGAAGGGTAGAAAATAATCTAAATTAGAATTCTTCATAAGCTGTTGCTTGCAAGGACTCTTGAAGGAGGATTTATTGTATATCAGACAAGATCAGGGTTTTTGCAGAAGTTAAATTGTGGTATTTTGTCTTGAGTCAATGTTTTATTATTGGGAAAATAAAATTCTTATTTTTGTTCATTTATAAATAGGATTAAAAATGCTTTCTACATATTCTTGTTTAAAACAGATTGAACATATGTGCATTTGGTAATCCCTAAACTAGTAATTGCTCGACACATCAATAGTTACTGTTTTATATTATTATATCCTAAAATTCCCTAAAATATTTGTTCTATTTCTTGTTATAATCAGACGCCATATTATTATGGCAATTTGCTTGTTGGTTTGATTAGTTAGCCAATGCTCTTCATTGCAGGTTTCATTTAACCTTATAAACTAAAATCTTCTTAATTGAAAAGATAGGTATTAAATTTTTTTGTTGAATAAGTGAAAACATGAATAAGTGAATGTATATATAGCTAGAATTAAGCAATACTGAACTTAAAGTAACAAACTTGTTTACATAAATTAAGCTCACAAATGATTTTAAATTCATATGTGAAAAGAACATAACAAGTAACATAACAAGCTTTTTATTTTTTTCTAAAATTTGATCTGAAGAAAAAATCAATTTTTTCCTGAGACTCATTTTTTCTCAGAACATTTCTTTTTTATTTTAAGCTTTAAAAATTGTGTGTGTTTGTTTGTTTATTTAGTTTGGGGGCCACACCTGGCTGTGCTCCACCTCATCTCAGAAAATCCTAAAGCTAGAATTAGGAAATTACCAAATCATAGGTTTCATTTCCTGTTCTGTAGTATCTTGTTAGACTGCTTACACTCAACTTGTTATTTGTCAGGAGATTCTTATCCCACATGATTTGCTGCAGAGATTCTCTTTTGTACACTGACAGATGTCTTAGGAGAAGAGAGAAAAGAGCTCTCTCTGCACAGATAGTTGCTTTAGAAGGGGAAAGTGTCCTCAAACTCTGTGAATTGTCAAGAATTGAATAGGATAATGGACTACCGTACTGATAATGGAAGTTTGGATGAAGATGGATACACTCAATTAGACTTGCGCTCTCGCGACTCTCCCAGGACACCTGAGGACTCAAAAAAAGGTATTTTTACTTTTTTTCCCTTTATTTATTCCAACTGAAGCATTTAGATAGAGAAAATTGGAGAGTCATCTCATTGGTAGAACTTCTATAAGCATATCCTAAAAGTTTATAGAAGGTACTAAAGGTTAACAGAATGTGTAGTAAACTTTTTTATGACGACAATTTAACAGTTACTACCAATATTTAATTTATTATAACAGAACATTAAATCTATTTTCTAAATGAATACTTCAACTGGACAGATCTTGTAGAAGTTTGAGAAGGTAAAGTATGAGGAAATAACTTCAGCAGTTGATTGATAGATGAATCAATTGTACAATGTAGATGAAATAGAATATTTAACAATTAATATGCAACTTTCAGGTGTGACTCCAAACCAAAATAAATAAATAAATAAATATGTGTATATGACAACATAGTTTATTAGCAATAAAAGGAGAAGAATGGAAAGATGCAAGATGAAGGCAGGGGAAAAAGATGATTTAATGGTAAAGGTTAAAGGGAAGTTCAAGTTTCTAGGGGGTTAGAAGCTTGAATCGGATCTCTTTTTGAGGGGGGTTTGGTTTTATTTTGGTGATAGAAAGTGGATTTGAATTTATTATCCTATGCAACAATTCTCTAAGATGTTCAGTCTGCTCAATCATAAAGACAGAAATATGTTCTTTTTTTTGGGGGGGGTCACACCCGGCAGTGTTCAGGGATTACTCCTGGGTCTATGCTCAGAAATTGCCCCTGGTGGGCACAGGGGACCATATGAGATGCCAGGATTCGAACCACTGTCCTTCTACATGAAAGGCAAATGCCTTACCTCCATGCTATCTCTCCAGCCCCCAGAAATATGTTCTTGGGGTGGCGATATTGACATAAAGTGAATTCATCTTTATTAAGAGAGAAAATATTCATAGCTATGACATCAGATTTTTCTCCCTTCTGCCTACTGGTAATTCATGTTGTACCAGTATTTTCCTCTTTCCACTTTTGCAATTCTTTCTGAGGCAACCTATTGGAGATGAGTGGAAAAACCTAGATGATGCAAGAGGAGGGTAGGCATGTGTGAATGTGCTGACAGTGACTTACCTATTAAGTATCAATGAGCTCTAAACTTGCTTTTTACAATATCCAGATAATCTTTTGAGCTACAGTTTCCAAATTTTTCTTAGCAAAAGAAAGGAGAAAAAATACAGAGGAAGCAAGATTTTTTTTGAAGTCATGTGACAACTACCTGAAGGCCAGATGTTTCCATAGCAGCCAGGTCTATTTCCTCAACAGTAAAATGTCTCTTCTAAGATAGGAATTCTAGAAATCTTAGTAATGTTGATAACAAGACATCATGATGAGGGAATAAAAGTAATAAGCCAATGATTCTAACTCAGATTGCAATGTTTGAATCTGGAAAAAAAAAGTTGATGTGGAGCGGAATTAGAGAACTTGATGATTTTAGTTTTAGGGATTAATGCTTAATTTCTTTTTAAGTGTTCCCAAATACATTTTATGCCATTTCTTCATACAGTTTCTGATCCCTTTTGACTTCTCAGGACCTGGTGCTGAATCTTCTCACTGTCGAATTGTTGCGATTATTTTGGGGATTCTATGTGTGATTCTTCTTGCTGTCACTGCAGTCCTGGTAACCATGAGTGAGTAATGATGAAAATAAAAATAAACCAAATATAATAAAGATTTACAATGCCCATACAATTTTTTAAGAACTTTTATCTATGTGCTAACCCTATTGTATTGGAGTTATTAATCTCATTTAATTTATAAGGAAATTAGGCTGAGAGATTACTTATCTAAAGGCATAAATTAGTTAATAGTGGGATTATGAAAAGAAATTTAGACAATCCTTTTTAAAAAATCATATTCTCAACTACATAGTTCTAATATTTCACCTTCTTAGACTATTAGCTTTAAATTTTTGAAGTTTCCAGATAAATTAAGGAAAATACCTGACTTGAATAAGAAAATAAAATATGATCCTTTTATACCTAATGAAATAAATATTTGAGATAAAATTACGTTTTTGATTTTCAGAATTTAAAAAATTATATATATATATATATATTTTAATTTAAAGAACCATGATTAAAGGGGCTGGAGTGATAGTTCAGTGGGTAGGGTATTTACTGTGTATGTAACTGACCCAGTTTGTATTTTTGACATCTCATATGATTTTCCTAGCTTCCAGGAATGATTGTTTTATTTTGGGGGCTAAGAAGGGGAGTCACACCCGGCTGCGCTTAGGGGTTACTCCTGACTCTGTGCTCAGAAATCACTCCTGGCAGGTTTTGGGACCATCTGGGATGCCAGGAATCAAACCTATCAGTCCTGTCTCAGCAGCATGTAAGGCAAAAATGTTCTACAGCTGTGTTATCTCTCCAGCCCCCAGAAGTGATTTCTGGTGCAAAGCCAGGAGTAATACCTTAGCACCCCAGGGTGTATTTGAAAAAAAAAAAACAACAAACAACCAACAACAAATATGGTTTACAAAGTTATTGATAGTTGAGCTTTAGTCATAAAATATTTCAACACCAAACCCACCTCCAGTGTCAACTCCTTTCACCAGTATTCCCATATTTTCACCCCAACCCTTAACTCTCAGAACTTAAGAAAACTTTTATATATCTTTTTATATATATTTATGTAATATATATTATATATCTTTTTTTATATCTGATCTTCAATCTAAAATATTTTTATATAGATGAATTATGTGAAATACTAAGTATTCAGTATATATATTCAATATATATTCAAAATACCAAGCATATATTTTGTGATGAATAAATAGTTTAAAAAAATTTATCAAGATAGGGGGCGGGAAAGATAGCATGGAGGTAAGCGTTTGCCTTGCATGCAGTAGGACAGTGGTTCGAATCCCGGCATCCCATATGGTCCCCAGAGCCTGCCGGGGGCAATTTCTGAGTGAGGAGCCAGGAGTAGCCCCTGAGCGCTGCTGGGTGTGATCCCAAAACCAAAAACCAAAAAAAAAATTATCAAGACGGAAGTGATAGCACAGCCGGTAGGGCCTTTGCCTTGCATGCAGCCCACAAGGTTCCACCTCTAGCCTTCCATTGGTCCTCCAAGTCTGCCAGGAGTGATTCCTGAGCACAGAACCAAAACTAACATCTGAAAGCAAGCGGGCGTAGCCCACCAATCTACTAAGCATTCTATTTCCATTATGGTCCTATAATACCTTCAGAGACTCTCCATAATTTTTCAAATATTTATTGACTACATTTCATATAATCAGCACTTGGAAAATATTTAAGGAGCTATTCTTTTTTTTTAATAATGTTTTATTGAAACCATTGTGTTTTACAAAGTTCTTCATAGTCGGGTTTCAGACATACAATGTATCAAGGCCAATCTCACCATCAGTGGACCCCCCCTCCACCAATGTTCCCACAGTGCATCCTATATATCTCATAGTGCATTATATGGCAGTATAATAGGCAGAAGCTATTATTCTTTTTTTTTTTTTTTTTTGG
Organism: Suncus etruscus; assembly: GCF_024139225.1. Classification (NCBI taxonomy): domain Eukaryota; kingdom Metazoa; phylum Chordata; class Mammalia; order Eulipotyphla; family Soricidae; genus Suncus; species Suncus etruscus. The sequence continues at coordinate 38,527,401 of NC_064858.1, forward strand.
TTTTTGGGCCACACCCGTTTGACGCTCAGGGGTTACTCCTGGCTATGTGCTCAGAAATCGCCCCTGGCTTGGGGGGACCATATGGGACACCGGGGGATCGAACCGCGGTCCTTCCTTGGCTAGCGCTTGCAAGGCAGACACCTTACCTCCAGCGCCACCTACCCGGCCCCAGAAGCTATTATTCTTAACCAAGAATAAGAATGTAGAATTATTGATATTTCAAATTTATCATGGTTCCAATGGGCTTTTCTGTTTGCCTCTTACTTTCTCCCTCATATTGTTTTTATATATCTGACTCTGACTTATCTTTTGTTCTCACTTTCACTAGATCTTACCCAAAAGGCCAAGAAGCTATTATTTTCTCGTATTCATTTACCCCCTACAAGAAAATTATTTTCATCATCCTCCATGCTTTATCCTCTCACTTTCCCCATTACCCTCTCTCACCCTTGTCACCTCCCATCCCCATCTCTCTTTATTACTCATTTGTATATCAACTCTAGCACGCATTAGCAACCTACTATTTGTTTACTAGAAATGTATTCTTTATGTATTACGTGAAAAATATAAGTTTGGAAATTTTAATTTTCAAACATAGATAAGTGACTCTTTTCCTGTCGTTATTGTTGCTATTGGGATAAGCAGCTATCTGGAGACCCACTTCAGGGAACAACTTTCTGAATTCGCAGACATCTTCATCAGGAAATAAAGACAGGCCCCATCATCATGAACCATTACCTTTAAAAGCAAGTCCGACTCCTACCAAGACCGTCACAGCTACAGGCAAGGACAAGGTTAACAAGGTTAAAGGATTAAATGGACTCTGACTCTAGAAAGTTATTTATGTTAAAGATAATACTTTTTACTTGGAATAATTGTGAATTTGAAGAAAGAGCAGTTAAAAGTATGAAGTATGATCTTCATACAATATCCTGTCTTATATGTCTAAATAATCCATCATACAGCTGAATAGTTTTTAAATTGTTGGTTGTTTTCCAAATCAGTAACTAATTTCTCATGAGCTAAATTTTTAGGCCCAGAAGACATTGTACAATTTTTTGAACAAGAAAGAAGTGTACTTTTCTTTTCTTTTTTAAAAAATTAATATCTTTATTTAAACACCTAGATTACAAACATGATTGTGGTTGGGTTTCAGTCATGTAAAGAACCCCCCCCCCCAGAAGAGTACATTTTCACATTAGGGAACTGATATTTTAACATATTTTTATTATGAAAAGTAGACAAGGGACCGGAGAGATAGCATGGAGGTAAGGCATTTGCCTTGCATGTAGAAGGACAGTTGTTTGAATCCCGGCATCCCATCCCATATGGTCTCTTGAGCCTGCCAGGAATGATTTCTGAGTGTAGAGCCAGGAGTAACCCCTGAGCTCTGCCGGGTGTGACCCAAAAACCAAAAAATAAATAAATAAATAAAAAGTAGACAAAAGAATGAATGAAAGTGAAAGGAAAACCATTTTAAAAAATTAAGGAGCTAGGGCCCGGAAAGATAGCAAAGCTGCATTTGCCTTGCAAGCAGCTGATCCAGGACCAAAGGTGGTTGGTTCGAATCCTGATGTCCCATATGGTCCCCTGTGCCTGCCAGGAGCTATTTCTTTTCTTTTTTTTTTTTTTTGGTTTTTGGGCCACACCCAGCGTTGCTCAGGGGTTACTCCTGGCTATCTGCTCAAAAATAGCTCCTGGCAGGCACGGGGAACCATATGGGACACCGGGATTTGAACCAACCACGTTTGGTCCTGGATTGGCTGCTTGCAAGGCAAACGCCGCTGTGCTATCTCTCTGGGCTCCAGGAGCTATTTCTGAGCAGATAGCCAGGAGTAACCACTGAGCACTGCCGGGTGTGGCCCAAACCCCCCCTCCCCAAAATTAAGGAGCTAAATTATACACATAGAAAAATATTTAAGCAAAGTTATTTTAATTAATTAATTAATTAATTTTTGGCAACACCCTGTGATGCTCAGGCTTACTCCTGGCTATGCACTCAGAAATCGCTCCTGACTCAGGGAACCATATGGGACGCTAGGAATTGAACACTGTCTGTCCTGGGTCAGCCACTTCCAAGGCAAATGCCCTACCACTGTGCTATCACTCCAGACCAAGCAAAGTTATTTTTATGAAAATTGGTTTGGCTTTTGAGTTAAAATTCTTTTTCTTTAATCATATAATAGTATGGACTTCTTCATAATAATATATATTTGACATTTATTTTCAACTTCATCATAGTTAATTAGATCAATATTTTGACTTCTTTCCATGTCTGAAACCACATCTCTTCACTATATTTATTTAGTAATTACTACTTTAAGTTAAGGAGGCTGAAATGGGAAGCTCTTTCTTTACCCTTTATTCAATTGGAGTATTACATTCTGAAAGGGATTTCATTCCTGTAAATTAGGTTAACTTGAAATCACTATGGCTAGTGATTGATACTTTGCTATCTAGTCGAATTATTCTAGTCATAAAAATTAGTATTGTTCTAGTTATCATTCTTTCTGTCATAAAGGAAACAAATTCTTAAATGAACTTGAAGTGATGTAAAGGAATGTCAAAAAGAAAAGAAACAATGATTCTGCAACAGTATATAATTTGTTCATTTTTTAAAGTTTAAATAAATGGGATATTTTATGGACTTTCTGGTAAAGTTATATCCCTACAATTTGCATTAAAAAAGCATAAAATAAAGGCAATCCACTGATTACCTCATACTTATTCTCAAGATCGATGGTACTTTTCTGGGATTATCAGAAAGATAATAGCCTCATTTTTTTTTTTCCAGAAACGCGTTCTAATGATCATTCTTGTCCTCCTGATTGGATCAAGCGTAAGAAGAGTTGTTATTTATTTATGCAAAATTTAGATTCCTGGTATTTAAGCAAAAGAAAATGCTTTCAGCAGGGTGCTAGACTCCTGAAGATAGCCAACGCTGATGAATTGGTAAATATGAATATGTGATAATTGTGTGAAAGTAAAAAGAAGATGTGGATTCCATATAATTATCATTTTTCCTAAGAGAAAATAATATTCAGTATTTGCTATGATTTTTAATATTAATATTTGTTAAGCAGGCAATGTATGTAATGCATAGTAAATCATATAATTATATATGTAATAATTAAATAATATATCACTTAAAACTAATTTTATTAATTTTTAATAAATCTTTATTTAAGCATCATGATTACAATCATGTTTGTAGTTGGGTTTCAGTCATAAACAGAACACCCCCCTTCACCAGTGCAACATTCCCACAACCAATGTCCCCCTCCCACCCTGCCTGTATTCAAGACAGGCATTCTACTTCTCTCATTCTTTAACATTGTCATGCTAGTTGTTTGTGTAGTTATTTCCCTAACAGCATTCACCATTCTTTTTGGTGAGCTTCAAATTGTGAGCTCGGCCTTCCGGAACTTCCAGCCCTTAATTCTATTATCTTTGGGTATTATTCAAATAGTCTTTAATTTTTCTTAAAAACCATAGATGATAGACTATTCTATTTCTATCTCTCTCCCTTTGACTTATTTCACTCAACATAATAGATTCCATGTACATCCATGTATAGAAAAATTTCATGATTTTTCATCTCTCCTGATGGCTGCATAATGTGTATATGGACCACAGTTTCTTTAGCCATTCATCTATTGAAAGGCATCCTAGTTGTTTCCAGAGTCTGGCTACTGTAAATAGTGCTGCAGTGAATATAGATGAGAGAAAGGGATATTTGAATTGTATTTTTGTGTTTCTAGGGAATATCCCTAGGAGTGGTATAGCTGGATCATATGGGAACTCAATTACAGTTTTTGAGGAATCTCCATATTGTTTTCCATAAAGGCTGGTCTAAGACAGCATTCCCACCAGCAGTGAATGAGTTCCTTTTGCTCCACATCCCAGCCAGAATTGATTGTTCTTGTTCCTTGCAACGTGTGCCAGTCTCTGTGGAGTGAGATGGTACATCATTGTTGTTTTGCTTTTTATCTCCCTGATGATTAGTGATGTGGAGCATTTTTTCATGTGTCTTTTGGACATTTGTATTTCTTCTTTGAGGAAGTGTCTGTTTATTTCTTCTATTAAGTTCTGTCAGTGCCTTGTATATTTCGATATTAGGCCCTTGTCTGATGGATATTGGGTGAATAGTTTCTCCCATTCTGTGGGTGACTTTTGTAACCTAGGCTCTGTTTTCTTTGAGGTGCAGTTTCTCAGCTTAACTTAGTCCCAACTGTTTATCTCTGTTTCCTCCTTGAAGATGCCTTGAGTCTCAGTGCCAGAGTGTTTTACCGATGTGTTGTTCTATATACCTTATGATTTCAGGCCTGATATCAAGGTCTTAAAATCCATTTGGATTTGATCTTTGTGCATGGTGTTAGATGGGGGTCTGATTGCTTCTTTGCAAGTGAATAACCAGTTATGCATTAAAGCTTTCCTTGCCACATTTTGGATTTTTGCCCCCTTATCAAAGATTAGTTGATTGTATATCTGGGGAACATTTTCTGAATAATCAAGTCTATTTCACTGATCTGAGGGTCTGTCTTTATTATAATTCCATGCTGTTTTGATAACTATTGCTTTGCAATACAGTTCAAAAATGGGGAAAGTAAAGCCCCCCTATATTACTTTTCCCAAAAATTGCTTTAGCTATTCTTGGGTGTTTATTGTTTCAAATGAATTTCAGGAGTGTTTGATCTGCTTCTTTGAAGAATGTCATGGGTATCTTTAGAGGGATTGCATTAAGTCTGTACAATGCTTTGGGGAGTATTGCCATTTTAATGATTTTAATCCTGCCAACCCCATGAGCAGGGTATGTGTCTTCATTTTCTTGTGTCCTCTCTTATTTCTTGAAGCAGGCTTTTGTAGTTTTCTTTGTATAGGTCCTTTACCTCTTTAGTTAAGTTAACCCCAAGATATTTGATTTTATGGGACACTAATGTGAATGGGATTTTTTTAAATGTCCATTTCTTTTCTCATTATTGTGTATAGAAAGGCCATTGACTTTTATCTGTTAATTTTGTACCCTGCCATTTTGCTATATAAATCTATTGTTTCTTAAAACTAATTTAAATGCATTTTAATTTTGTATGACAATATTTAGGACTGAGCTATTTGTGAATTTAATTTTTAAATTTAGTGGAGTAACAAAGTACTCCTCTGTCATAATGATCAAGAAAAGCAGCAGCATTGATAAACAGTGTGCAAGAAATCTTTGCAAGATTCTGCCTATAGTAGTGCTCACATTTTGTTTTTTTGTTTGTTTGTTTCCGATTATACCTAACATTATTTAGGGCTTACTTATGAGTTTAGGGTTACATATGGGGTGTCAGTTCAGTTGCATGCAAGAGATGTGCTCTACCTGCTACCTAAGGCTAAACCACCTCAAATGCTCTAAATTTTTTTTTGGGGGGTGGGGGGAGGTCACGCTCAGCTGCGCTCAGAAGTTACTCCTGGCTCAGAGCTCAGAAATTGCTCCTGGAAGCTTTGGGGATCATATAGGATGCCAGGAATCTAACCAGTCTGTCCTGTGTTGGCCACGTGTAAGGCAAATGCCCTACCGTTGTGCTATATTCAGGCCCCAAATTTTCATATTTCTTATTTTTTATTTTATATTTTGAAAAAAAAATTTTTTTTGTATTTTCGGTTCTACCTGGTGGTGCTCAGGGGTTTTTCTTGGCTCTGTGCTCAGAAATTGCTCCTGGCAGGCACGGGGAACCATATGAGATGCGGGAATTCAAAACACTGTCTGCTGTGTGCAAGGCAAAGACCCTATCACCGTCCTATCTCTCTGGCTAAGAAATGCTCTAAATTTTTGAGTGAAAAAGAAATACCCAAATAGCTGTTAGAAGCTAACTATATGGTATTAGCAACAAATATATAGAAAACTCAGAAGGATATATGAAGGCAAGTTATTTAATAAAACAAGTCGGACTTAGACTTGATTAATAAGGATATAATTCCTAAGAAATCTGAAAAGAGGTTAATGGTGAAGAGATAATGAAAATAATTGATGATATAAACATTTTTCACTGCTCTCATTAATTATTTTTTTACTTCTCTCCTCTTATATTGCAGATCATATTAAAATACATTGAAGTAGATATATGCAAAGAAAAAGAGGGAGTAAAAAAAGGGGCTGGAAGTTTGTCTAGTTTTTAAACACACCATCCTATAATTGCCACCATATTTTCCTATATTTGCCCCAAATTTCCATAATCCTAAATATTATATTTATTATATAAATGTATAATACAATATATTTATAAACATGTAATAATTCTTTTTTAAGTTACAATCAAACTATGGGGCACATCTCATCCAAGTGCACATTTGTGTATACTTTGTTTTTTTGTTTTATTTTGGTTTTGGGGTCACACCCAGCAGTGCTCAGGGGTTACTCCTGGCTCTATGCTCAGAAATCGCTCCTAGCAGGCTCAAGGGACCATATGGGATGCCGGATTCAAACCACCAACTTTCTGCATGCAAGGCAAATGCCTTACCTCCATGCTATCCGTCTGGCCCCTGATGTATACTTTTTGATTTGAGGAGACAGTGACCTCTTATTCATAGAAATTGTTTCTATGACCTATTTTCTTTGGATTTTGTCTTATGAGGCAAGTGGAAGCAAAACAACTTTGATATTATGGAACTATTACACTAGTAATGCAGCATGCTTTTTGTGACAACCAGTGGCATTCTAGCACTGGCATTTCTTTCTGGATTGAAGCTAGTATTCTTCACCAAAGTGATTTAATGTGTCATCTCTTTCTCTGTGTCTGTATTGAATTATTGTCTTTCTATGACTTTGCTCTTATCATCACATTCCTTTTACCTCTTTAATATGTGTAAGTATAATATTTTTTTATTTCAAGGAATGTGAGAAAGCAGAGTGAGGGAGAGAGATATGTGTTATGGAGATAATGGTCTCCTCCAGAAGGAAAAAGCCAAGTGGACACATATCAGGTTGAAAAAGATGTCCTGGTGGAGAAATTGTGTGTCTTTACTACATTTTTTCTTGTAGGGATTCTCCAAACTAAACTCATTCTCTAAGGTCTTTGTAACATTTCTTTTCTTCAGGTATTTATAGAAGAGCTCGTGGATTTACAAAAAGTTCATTCCTTTTGGATAGGACTTTCTCGCCAAGATAAAGGATCACCATGGCAGTGGGAAGATGGTTCAGGGATCGCTCCAGATTTGTAAGTATCTGCAGAGAAAAAGCCTTTCTTCTTTCAGAGAGGTAAAATTTTACAGAGCTAATATGTAATCTGTGCCATCGCCTTATTTTTTTGGTTAGTTGTGAGGTACTCACCCATATTGGTAGATAACACCAAGATCACATCTGACAGAGCTGGGTGCTGAGACTTCAGCCCAGGGAGTCAAGCATGTGAGGAACATGCTTCTCTCCCTAGACATACAGAGAGTCTCTAAAATTAGTCTCAGAAGCAACTACATTTCATAGTTTATAAAGTTCTTTTGTTCATATGGTCCTTGAACTCTGCCAGGAATTATTCCTCAGCACAGATTCAGTAGCAGTCCTGAGCATCAGCTGAATGTGATCCCACTCTCCCCTTCCAAAAAACAAAAACAAAAACAAACAAAAAGAAATAGAAAGAATGGTCATATTTTTACTCAAGTGTGGCATATTCGAATTGACTGTTGTTATAATATAATTTTACCTCATTATCTATTAAAACATATGTTATTTGCTTATTCTTTAAATAACCCTGAAATTTAAAATTTGTAAATTATTTTCTCTTAGAGCTTGAACACTAGATCAAACATAATTCATATATATATATATATATATATATATATATATATATATATATATATATATATATATAAATTCAGGAAACAGCTGGATGATTTTTTTTTTTTTGGTTTTTGGGTCACACCTGGCAGTACTCAGGGGTTACTCCTGGATCTACGCTCCTAGCAGGCTCAGTGGACCATATGGGATGCTGGGATTTGAACCACCAACCTTCTGCATGCAAGGCAAATGCCTTACCTCCATGCTATTTCTCTGGCCCCAGGAAACTGCTGTTTTACTTGATAAATATGTTTAAATGCAAGAGGTTGAAACTTAAGAACTTTTCATAGACTATTATGATTCTCTTTTTCATCAGAAACTTTATTATTTTTATGAAATTGCTGATATTTCTTTTGGAAAAACATTTTATTTTTAATATGCAATTCTGTTATGTGAGAATCAAAGTGATTTATCTTTTTTTTAACCAATGTGATCTTTCCAAAGTATTTCCAAAAGTATTCCTTTTCAATAGTATACACTGCAAAATATTTTTCAATACTATTACTACAAAAGTTAATAATTGTGTAGATAGTACTCCTTTTATTTGTCTTAATTACTTTATTGTATTTTATTTTAATAGGATCGATGTCAAATCAACACCTGCTGCAAAAAATGCATCTCACAATTGTGTATGGATTCATCAGTCAGTCTTTTATGACCAACTTTGTAGTGAGGTTTCATACTTTATTTGTGAGAAGAGGCTGATAAAGTAATGTTACATGGGAATGTTTATGCATTTAAGTATAACTGTCAATATATCTTGAAGGGGTGATAATGTTGCCTCTGTAATGACAATTGACTAGAAGACTTCCCCCTATCATGTAAATTGTCCTAAAATAAAAGGTAAAGTCTGGCAGTTAGGAAAAGGGGTCCCAGGAAAAATATCAGATTAAAGCCTGCCAGCATGGGGCCAGGCTCAGGCCCTATGCCCGGCTAGGTAAGATAGGCGCAACTTGCTGCGCCTATGTCTTTCTTTTTCCCTCTGAATGAAATGTATCTCTTTGGCCCTGGAGCTACAGGCCTCCTCCTCCCGCTCTCTAGCTGGTGATCTCTTTTTGTTCTTTCTTACATTTCACTTTTTCTCACTTTTTTTCTCATTTCTCTCTTGAAATCTCTTTTGCTTGTTTTTCTTTTACTCATTTTTCTTCCTGGGCAAACTTCAGGAGATGCATAGCAATAAAAAACAATGTTGTTTCTACTTCTCTTCTTTCTCCTCCTCTTCCTCCTCCTCCTCCTTTTCTTCTTCCTGTTTCTCAATAAAAAGCAACGTTTCTATTCTTCTTTTCCTCCTCCTCCCCTCCCCTCTCCTCTCCCTTCCCCCTCCTTCTTTTCCCCTCCATCCTTCCTCCTCCTTTTCTTCTCCTCCTCTTCTCTTCCTTCTCTTCCTCTTCCCTCTCCTGCTTCTCCTTTTCATTCTCCTACTTTCCTCCCCCCTATTCTTCCTCCTCCTCCTTCTCCTGCTCTCTCTCTGACTGCTTATGCTACTGTTTCTGTTCACTACAGAGGAGGAAAATAGAGAGAGTGAACCCAAAGTGCAGGAAAGAAAGAAGAAAGAAAGAGAGAGAAAGAAGAAAGAAAGAAAGAAGAAAGAAAAAAGAGAAAATAGAAAGAAAAGAAAAAGAAATGAGAAAGAAACGAGAAAGAATAAGAGGAAGAAAAAATAAGATACTTGAATTTTTTAAAGCACTGAAAATTTCAAGAGAAATCATTTAATTTTAAGAATAGTTGAGAGGTAGAATGGGAAATGTGTTTCTCCATCTATCAATTCTACTAGTAATTCAGTATCAGTTAATAATGAATTGTATATAAAGCCAGGCCAGCTGAGGTAATATTTTCATTCTAACACTGGTTTCATACTTATCTGGGATGAGCCATAATCTCTGGTCTTCAAGAGATCTTTGACTTTTGTTTCTAATATAGTTGTAGTGTGATTTCAAAAAGCATCATTGTAGTCTACATAATGTGTTTTCATAATGTGACCCTAAGCAACTAGTAGTACATCAGGTAAAAGTCAAAACACAAAGTATTTCTAAATAGTTAAGTGAAAAAAATTCACTGTAATGAGATTTTTATTATTTTCTTTTTCTTTTTCTTTTCTTTTTTTTTTTTTTTTTGGTTTTGGGGTCACACCCGGCAGCTCTTAGGCATTACTACTGGATCTACACTCAAAAATCACCCCTGACAGGCTCGGGGGACTATATGCCCCCTCCATGCTATCACTCCAGCCCCTTATTATTTTCTTCATCAATTTGATTATGATCAAAAATCTCATTTAAAGCAGTAACTTCTTATTTTTCTGAATAGTCTAGTGATATTCTCCTAAGTTCTAGTAAGGAATTGTAGAATGTAAAATTTTGAAGAAACTTCTTCTATGAGAAAGATTTCCAGGACTGAAGTACTTAAGTGATAGAAAAGTAGGTTATTTGCTTGACTTCAAACTTCATTTTGTTCAATACCAGGCATCAGAAGTGATCCCTGAGCATAGAACCAGAGTAGCTACTGAGCACTACTGAGTATGGTCCAAAAATCCAACCCTCCATTGCCAAAGAAAGTTTTCTCTCTTTAAAGTATTCTAAAAAAATGAAACCAATACTATTGAGTGAATGTGACTGGTATTTTTGTTTTGTTTTGTTTTTTTGTTTTGTTTTTGGGCCACACCTGGCAGTGCTCAGGGTTTACTCCTGGCTTTACACTCAGAAATCGCTCCTGGCAAGCTCGGGGGACCATATGGGATGCCGGGATTCGAACCACCATCCTTCTGCATGCAAGGCAAACACCTTTCCTCCATGCTATCTCTCCGGCTCCGTGATTGTTTTTAATGTATGGCTAGTGTTTGGAGAGTTTAAGAGTTCTTCAGTTATTATTGGAACATACCTTTGTTTCCCCATGTAAAGACTTGTCTTTTTTTTTCTTAATTTATTGTACCACTGTTGCCATTTCATTTATGATGGGTAACTTCTATGTTTTTTAATAGTCTTGTTTGTTCATCGAAGTCCGAATAAAATTGTGTCATTAATTTATAATGCTTAATTTTATGTTTTGTAAATTCCCCTTTAATAAAACAATGTTTATCAAGGTTTATTTGGTTTCCTATTTTATTGTATGTAATTAATGCCATATTTTATCTCTCAAAATGAAGATGAGTTTGACACTGTAAGAAGTAGGTTTAGTGATTTGTGCTAAAGTTGAAATTGGAATATTAAATATTTAAAAATCTAAGAAATCATTGTAAACATTGGGGCAAAGTTCACTGTGTCTTCCAGAAGACAAAAATGTATTGACATAATCAGAAAATAAATAGGAATAGAGATAATTTAGGTTTAAAATAGAATATTTAGAAGATTTAGATAGTTAAATTAAGGTAAAAGATGGGATTATTTTTAGCCATATATATCTACATATATATTTGGTTCTTGGGTCACACTGGGCAGTGCTCAAGGTTTAATCCTGGCCTTGTGCTCAGAATTTACTTCTGGCATGGTAGGGGGACTATAAGGGATGCCGGAGATCGAATCCTGGTTAACCATGTGCAAAACAAATGCTCTACCTGCTGTGCTATTGCTCCGGTCTCAAGCCATATTTATTGGTATACCAGAATTTTGTTAATTGATAGTTATATTTTTCATACATACATACTTCAGTACACCCACTTCAGTACAACACGCAGCGCCTGCTTCCCTCAATCAATGTCCCCGAAACCTCTTTTATCCACCAGCATTTACCATGGAAAATTAGTTCTTGAGATAGAACTTTCAGCTCTGATGATTTTTTATCTTTTTTTGTTCTCTTATTTTGCTTTTTTTTTTATTCTGCAGATAGATCTCTGTCACTTTTTAATTGTTGATATAGTGTACCTGTTCACATTTAATAATGTGAAATCCTGAAGTTTTGCATAATTGTAATAAATGATTATTTGATATGTGTCTCAAAATTATATCTTTAATTTAGAGTTTTATGAATTAAAATTTAATATTATAATTAATTTGGTGCTAATACATTTTAAAATTTACACGAGACAGGTAAATCCCACATATGTAAACGTAAAATTTAATAAGAATAAAAAGAATTAAGTTAACTTTAAGGGGAAAGTCTGAATAGGTTTATAAATTTTAAAAGTGTATTTTATTCTTGGAAAGGGAACATTGGCTTTATGTCATAAAATATTGCATTATAAATATAGTTTAAGTTTCTGCATTAAAAAGTAAAAGATGGTTATAAAAATCTCTATGGATGTTAAAAAATATCTATGTGATCAATCATTCAATGTTCAATAGAAATGAAATAACTCATTATTAAAAATGTATAAAATCCCTTAGCAATTTAAAAGCAAAGAAATCTTTATCTAATAAGGGCACTCATAGTGGTTATGACTGAATGCCAGGCATAATGTCATGTTCTGAGAGTTTGTCTAGTTTTAATAGAAACACCTTAAAGTGCTTCTTACAAGACTGAATTTTAAGGCTATGATTCCACTAAGTTGTTTGTCTGTCTCGATAATATAGGCTAATAGAATATTCTTTCTGAGGTGTCTCATTTCATTGAGTTTTTTTTTCTTTGTTTTTTTTTTTTTGTCTTGTTTTGTTTTTTTTTTTGGGGGGGGTCACAACCGGTTGTGCTCAGGGGTTACTCCTGGCTGTACTGCTCAGAAACAGCTCCTGGTAGGCACGGGGGCCCTATGGGACACCGGGATTTGAAACCAACCACCATGTGGTCACTGGATCGGCTGCTTGCAAGGCAAACACAGCATGTGTATCTCTCCGGGCCCGAGTTTTTTTTTCTAACTTTATCTCTCCATTCTCTTTTGGTTTGTTTGAGACTCACTTAGATCTTTTGTGATTCTTATGGGTTTTACTTTGTATGTAAACTCATTTTTTTTTATCTTAGTCCTTTCAATATTCTGTTTCCTGTATTTGTTTTTGTTATTCTGAGCACAATGTGTTTTGGGTTTTTCCATTTAAGTTTATTTTTTTGCCTGGATCTCTTCAGGCTGCTTGTATTTTGTTGCCTATGTTCCTGAGCTCTAGATAATGCTTATCTTAATTTCTTTCACTGTTGGTTCTTCATCAAATTCACCTTTCTGACCATCTATGACTCTAATGATTCTTATATTATTCCACTTAAATTTATCTTATAAATCACTGGTGTTTTGTTTATTTCTTTCAGACTTCTTTCCCCATCTTCTGTTGTTTTCTAAAATTTTCCTCCTCAACTTGGAACTCATTTTTTCCCTGAGCTTGTTGCTAATCTGTTGCTTAGACTTTCTGTTTTTTGTTTTGTTTTGTTTTCGTTTTTTGTTTTTTGTTTTTTGGGTCACACCCGGCAGCGCTCAGGGGTTACTCCTGGCTCTAAGCTCAGAAATTTGCCCCTGGCAGGCACTGCGGTACCATATGGGATGCCAGGATTGGAACCACCGTCCTTCCACATGCAAGGCAAACGCCTTACCGCTGTGCCTATCTCTTTCAGCCCCATGTTATCTTAGACTTTCTATTGAAGTTGTTTTTCATTGTCTAAGGGGAGATGATTTGAGTTATACCCAAAAGTGCTCAGGGCTTTCTCCTGCCTCTTTGTTTAGGAATCACTTCTGTCAGGCTCAAGGTACTATATGGGGTACCCGAAACTGAATAGGGGTAGACCAATGTAAGGCAACTGCCCCTACTTACTTATTATCTCTCCATTCAGTAATTGAGTTCTTAAATATTTATTTATTTATATTTGGGTTTTGGTTCACACCTGGCAGTGCTCAGGGTTATGCACTCAGAAATTCTCCTACCAGGCTCAAAAGAACCATTTATGATGCTGGCGATGAAACCTGAGGTCAACAGTGTGTAAGACATATGTCCTACCTGTAACTCCACCCTGGATGTAGGTGTAGCTACCTGAGGACCCACCCATTTCTGGGAGGGGTCTTGGGAACCAGATATTATGTGTGACCTTACCTGCAAGACCCCGCCCATTCCTGGGAGGGGTCTTGGAAAGGTAGATAAGCCTTTGAGCCAGGGGATTAGAGGGTTCTGCCTAAGCTGGGCATCTCTGGCTTTTGGGTCTTGGCCTCTTTGGACTTTGACCAGCATGGAGGTCAAAGGAAGATGGCTGGAAAGGAGTTAAGATGCAGGCCAAGAATAACTAGTGCCTTGAAAGGTTATGAGTAGGCCACACACATGTGGGTGAATAGGGCATGAATAAAGATGATGCCTTCCTGATGGCCTGCCTGTGAGTGAGTTCAATTCCCGTTCGATTTTCCTGAACCCCAGACCCCCCGGTTAATGGGGTTTGCGGAGCACTGTGGGCCTGGGATGGCAGAGAGAAATCCACCTCCATCCTTCTCCCATCCAGCTCATTTATTATTTGATTCTACACTACCCACTGTGCCATTGTTCCCGTCCCAGTATTAAACACCTATTAATCAGGGTGGTCACTTCTGGTTGAGGAACAAAAGTTTATGGTTGTGCTCACCAGGATTGCTTTTGGATGCTCATAATACTGCAATGGCTGCACACTCCTGTCTGTGGTGGGTGCTTGCACCATATATTTTGTTTGTTTTGTTTGTTTTTTTTGTTTTTTTCGGGCCACACCCATTTGATACTCAGGGGCTACTCCTGGATAAGCGCTCAGGAAAATTGCCCCTGGCTTGGGGGGACCATATGGGATGCCAGGGGGGATCGAACCACAGTCTTCCTTGGCTAGTGCTTGCAAGGCAGACACCTTATCTCTAGCGCCACCTCGCCAAGTGCCCCCCGGATATTTGTTATTGCAGTGCTTTCCACAGCCTGCATTTTCTTCTGTAGTGCTTACACAGTCCTGGATTCTGTAAGGCCAGAAATTGCTTTGTTGGGCTGGTAATATAGTAGGTGCTTGCAGAAGACCGATCGGGCTTAGATCCCAGCATACCATTATGATACCCTGAGTACCACTTCTCGTGATTTCTAAGTGTAGAGCCAAAGTTAATTCCTCAGCATAACCAAGTATATAGTACATACCAACTCCTTCTACCACCAAAAAATAAGAGAAAGAAAGAAAAGTAAAGAAGTTGATTTGGCATGGTGTTGTAAAACACTGAGATGCAGGCTAATACAGCAGAGATACTAGGGTCATGTTTAGTAAATTTAGGACACTAAAAAACATGACCACATGCTTAGAAGGCAGGAAGTCTACATCCCTGCAACTCTGTCTTTAGGACTTTACTTTATAGAGTTACTGTGATTTTATATTATACTAATCCAATGCAAATAACCACGTTAATTTATATTTCCTACCTTTTTAAAAGGGCATGATATAAGAGAAATGTCATTTTGTGTTTGTTTTATTTAGATGAATAAAATGCATCGATTTTTTCATTTAATATCTTTATTTAGGTGTCATGATTACAAAACATGTTTATATACTGAGTTTTCAGTCATAAAACGAACACCCCCCCTTCACCAGTGCAAAAAAAAGAAAGACATTATTGTAATAATACCCAGAGACAATGGGGATAAGGCCGTAAGGACCAGCTTATGTTATGAAGTTCACCACAAAGAGTAGTGAATGCAGCTAGAGAAATAACTACACTAACAAACTATCATGACTATGTTAATGAGTGCACCTTGAAATGAACAGTAAACTCACATATATCGCACCTGTAGATTTCTCCTAGGGCCTACCCAGTCTCACCCATGAACTTTTCGTTTAGTAAAGTAAGCCTAGTTGTCCTTCAAAAATCTCGAAGAGTGGTGATAGACTATGTTTATATATATACTTATTCAGTCAGAACTTTTTGAGAACTTTTTGATATTTCCTAAATCAGGGCTCCAAAGAGATAACTAAATGAGCTGAGAGAATGAATGCCTTGTTTATAGAGGCCAGAATCAATCCCTAGTATCTCATGGTCCCCTGAGCATTTCTGGGCACAACCTTAGAGCCACAAAACTGGGAGTAAATCCGGAGCACCACCGTTTATATAGTCCCTCTCCAATAAAATAAAATAAAACAAAACAATCTTCTCAGCAAAGGAAATGTATGAAAATGGTTATTTCCTGCCTTCCCCAAATCAAAAATGTTACTAATAATTAATAAACTTCCCAATTTTCATCAACGTTTTGTTCGCTCTCACAATGTACCAATTGCGAACTCAGATGCTTACAAACAGACTCTAAAGAGTCCCTTGAATTGACAGTAAATGAGAACTATTAAAGCAAATTGTGTCACTAACCAACTATGTGACTTTGGACCAAATGAATGGCTCTGGCTGAACTTCCCTCTCCCTTTCCGTTAAACCAGAGAAAAATTGAGTGGACTTTCCCTAAAAAACACTTTCTGTATGTTTTTCCTTTGTGGGAAAGAAAGGGGCGGATTCTGGAGTTTGTTTTCACCATGCCCACAGCAGTTAAAAGCAGGATGGACAAGCACACTGAGGTGTGTATCCCTCAATCTGGCTTATTGTACTCCAGAGCTCTGAAAGGACCCCTGCAATAGTAAGGTCCTGCCTTTTTAACACAGTACTTATACAGGAAGTACAAACAGATGAACAAAAGAGATTCAGAACAGCTCCTTCAATAATTGTTTCAACAGAAACGACCCAAACAGAAATCTCTGCTATTTCCCCTTTGCCTGACCTATTGGCTTTCAGAAGACAAGCTTCCAGTAGAGGGCTGGGCTTTTCCAGGCAGGAACTGGAGGCACAGGCTTCCCCTGCTACTTGCTGGGAGAGAAGAGCATCAGGAATGCCTCTGGATGTCTGCACCCCTGAACTGTCTCCCTGTCGCCTTGTAGTCCTGGGCCACTGACCCACCTTTTCAGTTTCACCCCTGCAGGGGACAGGATGCAGGCCAAGTACAGCAGCACGAGGGACATGCTGAATGCTGAGGAGGACTCCTCATGACCCTGCGCTCCCATGCCTCTACTGCAACCCCAGCGGACAGAGCTGAGGCACGCAGGTACTGCCTCTTTCCCAGGCTCCAAAGAATTCAGGATCCTTGCGAAATGCCTGAGACACATTTCCTTTCAGGTGCAAGTATAGAAAAGAGAGAAAGGGGCTGTCCTGTCTGATCTTAGTATGTAAAGGTCTTTGTGCAGAGTAGGCACCTTGGATATGGGCCCTTTGAGAAACGAAGCTGAGTCTGAATGCACCGCTTATATTGTGCAGTTGAATGTGAGTTTTTATCAGGTTGTAACTAAGACAAGATGAGATTGTAAGCACAATTCAAGCAGGTCTCTACTTTTTTTTGTTTTGTTTTTGTTTTGGGCCACACCCGGCGGTGCTCAGTGGTTACTCCTGGCTGTCTGCTCAGCAAATAGCTCCTGGCAGGCATAGGGGACCATATGGGACACTGGGATTCGAACCAACCACCTTTGGTCTGGATCGGCTGCTTGCAAGGCAAACGCTGCTTGCTATCTTTCCGGGCCCATGCCTCTACTTTCTACCTACAATGTCAGCTGTAATCTGATTTGGAAGTTGAGACTGATGAGTTGAGTGTGTGTGTGTGTGTGTGTGTGTGTGTGTGTGTGTGTGTGTGTGTGTGTGTGTGTGTGTGTGTGTGGGTGTGGGTGGCCTGAGGATATAGCTCAGTGGGAGAGCATCTACCTCCCGTGTATGAGAGGCTGGAAAATTAAAAATTATGATTGTGGAAAACAATTGTTTGTTTTGCACCCATAGCTTTTGTTTTTTTTTTTTTGTTTTGTTTTTTTGGTTTTTGGGCCACACCCTGTGACGCTCAGGGTTACTCCTGGCTATGCGCTCAGAAGTTGCTCCTCGGCTTCTTGGGGGACCATATGGGACGCCGGGGGATCGAACCGCGGTCCCGTCCTAGGCTAGCGCAGGCAAGGCAGGCACTTACCTCAGCGGCCACCGCACGCCCCCTGTTTTGCACCCATAGCTTTGAAGAAAGTTTCTAAGTAGGTATAATTCAGCCTAGTGCATTGTTATAAAAAATTCTGCATCTTAAAGTTGTGGGGTCTTTGGAAAGCCATATCTACATCAGATATTTGGGTTCATCATCTGTGAAATGAGGGGACATTTAAGTACTTCCTTTTTTTAAGGTGATTTCAATTCTGAAATTCAGATTCATGATCTAAATAGGGGCATTCGATGCAGTTGCACCAAATTCCCATTCCTTGTTCTTTTGAAGAAGGGAAGCTTCCAAACAGTGTATCATCTAGGCTCCTTTTAGGGCCAGTGGTTTAATGCGAGGTTCAAAGGATACAGGGCACTTGGATCTTACAGTGGTGGGGATTTTCTGGGGCCACACTAGTGGTGCTGGGACTCCCAGCACCGTACCCTATGATGCTCTGATTTTTGAGGCTAGCATCCTGTGAAACTCAGGTGGTGAAATTCAGGGACCTCGTGGTACCTGGATAGAACAAGTGTTGGTTGCAGACATAGGCATGCACCTTGACTCTTAACTCCAGGCACTATCTATCTCTCTGGCCTTTATTCCTGGTTCTGTTGACTCAGGATTTTCTATGATGAGTAATTTAAACAATTTTAGTTTTGTTTTTGGAACATACCCATCAGTGTCGAGGGCTTACTCCAACCTGCATGTACAGGGATGACTCCAGACAAGGCAAACACTCTCCAGGCTATACTACTTCTTTGACACTAAATTAAATAATCAAAACATTTAATTTTCATTATATTTAGCTTTTCTGTTATAATTTTATTTCTGTTTATTCACATTTGATAAGTAATATTTTTCTTTTCTGTTCATACATACTTAGAGAAGATTATTCTTTTCTGGACGACTCACCCTATCTAAGGAAAATGCAACTTAAATTTTAATGAAAGGAAAATATATCATACTATAAATAGACAGTTTTAGCTTATATCTTTATTTTTAAAGTGGGCATGCCCAGCTGTGCTCAGGGCTTACTCCTGCCTCTCTGATAGAGGGTAATATGGGGTTCTTGAAATCAACACTGGGTTAGCCCCATGCAAGGCAATTGCTCGACTCACTGTACTCTTTCATTACCTGTATTTATTCTCCCAGGATTAGGTTCTAAGTCACATACAACCCTTGCTAATCATGTTTTAGTGAACAAATTGCCTAAGTACTCTGGGACCTTCAGCTTCATTTTTTTAAAAGTAAAGTATTAATAAGAGTGAATACATAGAAAATTATATACTCTGTTTGGTTATAATATGTGGTTAGCATTATTCTTAATAGCACTTATTCATACTAAATCCTATTTACTTGAGTTAATGTTAAGTAGAAATAACAAAATCTCTTTGATCAAGTGACTCTATATGGTAAAGTTAGGTTTACCTAGGTAAGGTTCTTGGCACATAAATGATACTCCAAAAAGATTCTTTTACATATCCTTTTCATGAAGATTCTTAATGTGATCTGTTTAACGGTTTGGTCTCAGTCTGCTTTAGAGACATACTCATCTATTACACCTATCTAACATGTCCTTTCTCCTTCATTATATCCAGGTTTGGTTTAGCTTCTTTCATTTGGACACACACTTTCCACTGTTTTATTTTATCCATTGAGAACTATTTTTCCTTTCTCTCCTTTCTTCACTAAAAATCCTCATACATATTCTATTCACTGAATGGCCCTTTATGTGATACCAAGTTCTTCCTCTTTCCCCTCCAGTCATGCTCCCCCTACCCCCTTCTGCTTTTATTTTACTTTTTTACTATACAACCCATCTTGTAAATTCCTGAGGAATGACGGGGATTTCCAACTTTCTTGGTAGGAAATCAAAGAGACCATACTGGGGACTGAGTCTTCATACAAAGAACACAGTTTTTACTACAAAACTTCTTGTGAAGTATCAGTCTGAGACTGGGGTTTTTATTTAAGTGGCTCAAGTGTAACTGTATCCTTCACCTTTAACTAGAGCCAAAAATTCTCAGGGGATTAGACACCCACATAATCAGGAACAGGGTGTACAAAGAACTTCTGCTAAAGGAGAGAGAACAGGGTGTGGAGCAGAATAAAGGACCAGTTGAAAACATCTGTCAGCATTTTGGTAAGGAAAAGAAATTGAGATAGTAGGAGTAAAATTCAAAGAGGAGTCTCATGGACGGGAACATCTGCAAATAGTTACCTACCCCCACATGCATGATACAATGTTCTCATCTCATGATAATACAAGTATTTATAAGAATGCCACTCTATGTCTTTTTTTAGGAAAATAAATTTGGCATAATATTTCTGTTAAAGTAATAGAAAAAAATAACAGGATTTTTTTCTGTCAATGAAAGCAAAAGATTCTGATTCAATATAATGTGGCACCAAGGTCTTGAGTGAGAGTACATTGGGTAGAGCACTCATTTGCCTTGCACACACTCAACCCTGGTTTTGATTTCCAGCATTCCATATGGTTCTCAAAGCACACCAAGAGTGATTCCTGAGAGCAGAAGTAGAAATTAGAGTGTGTCCCCAAAACAAACAGCAACAAAATCATAATGTGGCACCATTGTGACAGGAAGTTAAGTTTCTCTTTAGTTTGAACAAAAAAGAAATTATTACAAAATAAATAAATTTCTTTCTCAGTATAAAAATGATATTAAAAAAAATCAAACAAGAGCCTAATGAGATACTCAATGGACTGTGCAGAGGTTTTGCAAACTAGAAGCCTGGGTTTGGTACCAGGCAGTACATAGTCTTCAAAACACTGCAGGGAATGAACCCAAAGTATAAAATTGAAGTAACCCTTGAACACTACTGGGGTGGGGCACCAAAACCAAAAGGGAGGGGCAGTGGAAGAAGCAAACAAGTGAATTATAAATAGCAAAAATGAAAGACATTTCCCATACAGTTTCCCACACATTTTTGCTTGAGATTATGCATAAGTCTGGCCTATTGGAAAGTACTGAGGATATAAGGCCAAATATACATGACTCCTATTTATAAGGAAATTTGAAGCCTGATACAATTTTGTAGCCAGACAGCCAGATTGATAAGGTGCTACTATAGAATGCATTGTCACTTCTGTCTGGCAGGATTAGAAAAAGTCAGACAAGGTGAGAGAAAGAGAATGACTGTTGAGTTGAATTGGCTTTAAGATGTTTCCTATGATATGTATTGAGTGGTGGAAATTAAGGGGCTAAGCACTACAAGTAGTCAGATACATGAGTAGAAATTTTAAGTTACTTGGTTATCTTCAGAGAATTATAAACAATATATAGGAATAGAGTTGGTAGGGGAAATTTGACTAATGATAAGCTAGGATCTATTGTATTCTATTGTAATATTTTTATTCCTTTCAGAAGTTAAAATGAGGTCACTAAAGGATTTATAGAGAGTGACATAATCCATTTTGTTTATTTATTTTTTAAAGTAAATTTATTTAAAGGAAATGTATCATAGTTGACATAACTGATCATAATACATTTGTTTCAAGATGGCAGCAAAGTTATAAAAAATAAAGAAAATCTAAAAAATAGAAAAATAATTGGAAAAAGAAAAGTAGAGTTTATTAGCATTGTATTGTGAAAATTATTGTATCACAAGATGATCTATGTTTCAATGAGAATAGATTAAAGAAATTAAAATTAGAGGCTTGAGCAGTGGGTGCCGCAGTAGGGCATTTGCCTTGCACGCATCTGATCTAGGACAGACCGGACCATGGTTGGATCCCAGGCGTCCCATATGGTCCTCCAAGCCAGGGAGTAATTTCTGAGCGCAGAGGCAGGAGTAAACCCTCAACGTCACTGGTGTGGCCCAAACACCAAAAAAAAAAAAAAAAAAGAAAGAAATTAAAATTAAAAGAGTTTATTCCTGAATCTATGCAAGAAACTAAGAACATGCATGGGGAAACTGGGAAGGAAGAGCAGTGACCTGCCATGAAGGTCAGGTTTGGGTTATTGGTGACTGGTAGGAAGACAGAGATCACAGTAGTTAACTAGATTTTATTTGATGCTAAGTGCATAGTGCTTTCTTACTGGAAAAATAGGAAAGATAATGAATTCAATTTGAATTTTAGATGGCCAAATGAGAAGGGATATGCATTGGAGTCATTCAAAGTTGCATGTGTAGAGAGTATCTATATCTATCTATCTATCTATCTATCCATCTATCTCTATCTATCTATCTATCTGTAACATTACTTCAATAAATACTTCAAGATTTCATATTTCTACATATATATATATATGACTCTAACACTATCAACATTTAGGTTAGAATTGAATGTTACAATGAGTGATGGATCTGGGTTCAATTTTTCGGCATCCCATATGGACCCCCAAGCCAGGAGCAATTTCTGAGCGCAGAGCCAGGAGTAACCCCTGACCACCAAAAACCAAAACTAACCAAAACAAAAAAAACCCAAAGCAAACAAAAAAAGAGATTACTAGACACTAGATGCTATATTTAGAAACTCGGGAAAACAAAGCTTGGTGAGAGAAACAGCTTTAAAAAATTAAATATTCCTAAAAATCAGATAGGATTAACATTGTTCAGTGATAGGAATGTATTAAATGCACAGTAAAAAAAAGTCTTGCTTCTTAAGCTGTTTATTTCTTTAAATTTTGTTTTGAAAATTATTTTTTATGTTTTTATTATCAGCAAATGTTTTATTTGTATACTCTCTATGTACATATGTACATATGTTTCGTTTTGCACAAAATTTCTAGAGTGAAAGGGGCCACAAGCAGAAAATGTTTGTGAAGTTCTGCATTGAAAAAAGTATTCCTGAAAGAATGAAAGAAAAAAAGAAAAAAGTATTCCTCATCCTTTTTTGTACAGTGGTCCTTTTCAACCCTTGTTTTATTTCCTGTGCTTCTACCACCCATATCACCTCTTCTATCAGATAAATCCTAAATCTTGTGTTGTGATCCTTCATTTAAGTGATTTTTTTTCAAGCTGTGGCCTCTATAGAATAGCCTTGGTGTTCAAAGGTTCCCTCCCATTTGACCTCTGATTGAGCAGCGCTGTTCTAAAAGACACATGCTTTGGGAAAAAATTGTACCTGGTCTATGTAATCCCCTCCCTTTCTCTACAATGCCTGATTCCTGGAGTAGGGACAGAGGGTGGTACAAAACATGACAATTTAGCTTCAACTCTGCCACTCCTTTGCAATGTGACTTTAAATGATCTACAATTTCTAGTTCTTTTAACGATGCATTCTATTTCTATCAGAGCAGGAAGTCATGTCTACCTTTTTTTTTTTCTCTCTTGTAAACGCTGGGAGTGGGAGTTTACAAAACTTCCCCCTGTAGGCCTAACAAAGTATAGCTAATCAGCTCTGACAACTCTTTATCCATCAGGTTTCTCACGACTACAAAGCAATTTGTACCTCATAGCTTCAGCCTGATGCAGTTGTTGCCTTTTTATAGTAAAGCTATTGTAAGGATACAGGAAAGGGGTGTTATTTTTCTATATATATCTTATTATTCCTAGGGATGTTTATATCATTCCTTGGCCTGTCCACACCTCTTTTCTAAACTTTCCTCAGGAGACTAGATCAGAGATTCTCTTCCAAAAGGCAAAACCACAAGAAAGCCAAGCCAAACTGAAACCCCTCCCCGCTGGTTATTTTTCTTTTTTTAGGATGATGTTTGCTAAAGAGACCATAATGGGATTAGGAGAATTTGGAATAAAATTCAGAAACATTAAACCCATGCTTAGAAGTAAATACCTATGGATAAAAAGAGCATTATAAAGGGAAAGAAAAAAATTGAAAACATTCAACGCTGTGTTCTTTTTGCCATGCAGACCTGGTTTCCTGGAAAATGGAAATGGTAGAAAGTCCCCCAGGGTTTTGTTAAGCTGGGTGTTTAGAAGAGGTGGGTGCTGATCAGAGTAGAAGAATTTCTAAATGTTCAGGCACAGATTTTTTTTTTGAAGCGAATCTAAAACCTTTTGTTTCTTTTTCTTCTTATTCCATCCTAGAGACAGTGTTAGGACAGAGCTATTATGATTATTAGAGTGCTCTAATACTTCACAATAGGATTTAAATTATTTTTAATTACCCTTCCTTTCACTGTTATTTTTCTCGTTAATTTATTTTCATTAAAACACTATGGTTTACAAAGTTGCTTATAATACAGCTGTTTCAGTCAGACAACTTTCCAACACTAATCCCATCACCAATATAGCCTTCCTTTCACCATTGTTCCCCAGTTTCACCACCCCAGCTAGTCCTTGCCCCTTGATTTGCCCTCTTTACCAGTAACATAATGCTTGTTCCAACAAAAGCTTCATGGACAAGCAACAGCCTTGAAACTAGTTTTACAAGAAGTGCTGGCGTGTATTTGTTTGTGATGGCCAAGAGCAACAGTTGCCCAACTATGGTACTTCCAAGGATTTCACATTAGTTTGTGGAACCCATACACCAGGTTGATTTCCATAATTTTTTCCTATACCTGATAATTATTTCTATGTTTTTCTTCTTTGGTTTTGGTTTTTGATTTTTGTACCACACCTAGAAATGCTTAGAGCTATTCCCAACTCGTGTTTGGGTAACCATGAGTTGCCAAGTAAGAAACAGAGCCAGCCTGCCATTAAGGCATGTCCTAAGTTCATTGAGCTAACTGTTTAGCCCTTTATTTCTAATTTTAGCCAGGAAAATAATCTAAAAGAACTATTTTAAAATAATTTTATGCCTTTGAAAATGCTAATTTGAATAGTTTTGAGGAGAGTTCATTAGAATATGATCAAAATTTTTTGTAGGTAATAGATGTATTTAATCATTCATTTATTCTACATTAACAGAATTTATTTCAACCTTCCAAGTGAATGATCCATAATAGTAACTACACAATGATTATAACTAACTAAATGATCTTTTCCAGGAGTTTACTTTTTACTGAAGCAAAAATTCATTAGTAAGTTAAATATTTGATGAGAATAAAATAGAAAAAAACAAAGCTACATGCTAATTGGTCCAATAAAATCTTAAAATCTAGAAATATTCACAAGGTTTTTTGATTTTGTTTTGGTTTTTGGTTTCTGGGCCACACCCAGTGGCAAGCAGGGGTTACTCTTGGCTCTGTACTTAGGAGTCAAGCCTGGCAGTCTCAGGGGACCATATAGGATGCTGGGGACTGAACCCTAATCAGATGCATGCTAGGCAAACACTCTACCTACTGTGCTATCGTTCTAGCCCCATCACAAGTTTTAATTTTCTTGGGCTATATGGAAACTTAAAAAGACAAGTTTTGGCAGGAGATCTTTGAGACTGTCCTCTGCCCTTTGATGTTATTATATGATGTTCTGCTGATTTATTTAACATTAGTGCTATGAGAAATTACAGCATCAATTACCAGGAAAATATAGTCCAAACTATATGGGGTAGCTAGTTGAAGAAAAGAAGAGTGTAAGCAGAATGTTTTCATTCATGAAACAGAATTCTCGTGAATTCATGAAAATTCACTAATGATACAGAATTTTAAGCTATTCCACAGAAACCATTATGGCTGAAAGATTAGCAAAGTCTGCCCTCTGCTGACAAAATATATTGCTGAAAAAAATCCAGACTAAACCAAACTATAAAGTTTAAATTTAGATAACTTTAAGTTTCTCTGTAAAAAATAACAAAAAAACTTAAGGGCCTGAAATATAGCTCAATGGCTGAGCACGTACTTCACCTCCTAGAGATCCTGATTGAATCCCTTGTTACATGGTGCCCCAGGCACTACTGAGAGTAAATTCCTATCACTGAGAACCACTGAGTTTGGTCCCCAAAACAAAACAAAATTGGGAGTGGAGTGATGTTGCAGTGATAGGGCGTAAGGCCTGCCTTGCATGCGCCCTGACCTAGGACAGACTGCAGTTCAATCCCCCTGGAGTCTCATATGGTCCCCCAAGCCAGGAGCGATTTCTGAGCGCATAGCCAGGAATAATCCCTGAGTGTCACCTGTTGTGGCCCACCCCCAAAAACAACAACAACAACAAAAACACACACATAAAACAAAACAAAACAAAACCCCTTCAAAATTAAAACACATAAAAAAGCTTAGACCTGGGGTTGGAGCAATAGCACAGCTTGGGGGCGGGGGGTTGTTTGCCTTGGGTGTAGCAGACCCACATTAGATCTCAGGCATCCCATATAGTCTCCTAAGATTTCCAGGAGTGATTTCTGATTGCAGAGCTAGGAGTAACCCCTGAGCAACAACAGGTGTGGCCCCAACACCAGAAACAAAAGCATAGACTTTAGTATGTTAATAATATCTTTGTTGACCTACTTTGAAATATTTACTTATTCAAATCTTTATTTAGTACTTAGGTGTCAGTGTAGGAAATACATTGGTGAACAAGACAATCAAGATCATTGAGATTTTAATGGAATGTACCTTCAAGGGAAGATAGTGGATAATAATAAATGAAAGCTGTAAAAATTGGGGCCAGAGTGATAGCACAGAGGGTAGGGTGTTTGCCTTACACTCAACCCAACAGGGTTTGAACCCTAGCATCACAAATGGTCTCTTGAACCTGCAATGAGTGATTATTGAGCACAGAACGAAGAGTAACCTTTGGGCGCCACCTGGTATGGCCTCAAATCCCCCCCATAAAGCTGTAAAAATAAATAGTCCTTAGTAATCTTATGTTTAGAAAGCATGAATATTATGGGCCAGAGTGGTGGCACAAGTGGTAGGGCATTTTCCTTGCATGTGCTAACTTAGAATGGACAGCAATTCCATCCCCCAGGTCCCACATGGTCCCTCAAGCCAGGAGCGATTTCTGAGCACATAGCCAGGGTAACCCCTGAGCATCATCAGGTTTGGACCAAAAAGCAAAAAAAAAAAAAAAAAATCAGACAAACAAAAACAAAAAACAGAAAGCATGCATATTAGACTCTTGTTCTTATCCCAAGTGTGCTGCATTTAAACTGAATGCACAGAAAAGCGCATCTTGTGACTACTACACCTGAGGCTCAGGTAATGGAAAAGCAGAGATAGAATTAACCAAAGGTTTCAATACATTATATTATATTCAATACATTATATATATTAAATATATTTAATCAAAAGACATTGTAAGTAGACATTTGAGTGAAAAAAAAAAGGTTATTTTAAAGTGATGAAAGATCTAAATAGGCTCCAAATGAAAATCTTTTTGTGAGATGTATAGCCACAAGTAGTTGAGCACTGAATATGTTAGGTTTAGTTCTGCAGACCCTGGATATCATTCATCAAAGCACTTCTCTCACAAGAATGAAGAAGAAAGAGATATGGTAAATTTTATTCAATGCAATAACAAAAGTTATTAGAAGATTTCAAATTGTAAAATGCCAAATTCAATGTCAAAGTCAAAGTCAACTGTGAATGTGGATAAAAAAGCAAATGATTTGAATTTTTTATTAATATAATTAAAATCACTGGAAATCTTTATGAAAAAAATAAATATTAAGAAAAATACTTACATTAAAGCATGTCAATGTTGACATCAATGTTTTAATTTATTTCCCTATTTAGTTTATTTTTCTTTGGGGGAATTTGGGGCAACAAGGATATAACCTAGGATCTCATATATACAAGACACATTTTATACTACTGAGCTACATCTCTGATTTTTTAATTATTAGCTATTAAATTCCAGAGAAGTACTATTATATTTTCCACTTCATAGTTTTTAATCACCTATCATTCCTCACTTATAAATAAAACAGTACAAATATAGCTATCTAAATATACTATAGTAGAGGATATTGCTTAGATAGGAAATGAATTTATATTGACTTGACTTTATATTTTAGAACATATATGAGTCCTCAATGCCATGAACACCTTACTTTCATATCAAGATCTAGAGGTCAGTGTTTGAGGATTTTGTTCCCTCTGTTTCACTTAGATGCTTAATTTGGGGGGAAATGTATTTTTCTTGACCACAGGTAATTCAGATTGATAAATAACCTCCCTGGATGATGGATACACTTATTGTTCAGCAAATCACTGCAATTACAGATGACAAACTTGATGGGTTTGGACAATGGAAAGATGCTGGCTTCAGCTCCTTTATTAGCTAAGTGCTGGAAATTTGAGATAGCTTAAATCCATCCTTGAGAAACTCATGATTTTTTTTTCTTTAAAGTCTATTTTTAAGAGTTGTAAAGAAACAAATAACTGTCAAAACCCTTATCAAAGAGGTAGTTTCAGCAAAGGCATTCATAAAAAGAAACAGCAAGTGATTTTTTTTTCTCATGCAGAATTTATTTCTTAGAAGTAAGTATGGAAGATTGTGGGTAGGTGCCACTTTCAAAAGTCACAACAAATAGATACCATGTTTTGTCTTTTGATTGGTCAAATCATCACCTTTCTTGTTAAATCACTGTAGATACATTTTATAACTTCAGTTTAGTCTATTTAAAAGATTGTGTTTTAAAAATTTATAAACAAAAGGTTATAAAAAATTGGTTAAGTATGTGATAATACATCAATGATGCAAAGTAGGGATGCTGGCTAGGAAAAGGTGGGGATTTCGAAGAGATCTAGCTGGCTAAGTGCTGCTTGGCTTGTAGCCCTGGATGGTGTTTACCAGGACAGGGGGAATGTTATCTAGGCCTTGATTACCACTGTGGACCTTCCCAGAAACAGATCTTATTGCTGACACTGAGCCAAGAGGAAGAGAAAATCTAACTCTATTTTCTCTTTGGTTTTCAGCAGCTATTTCTCGAACCTGGCGTCCACTGGCTCTGACCTTCCTGGCTTTCTGCTTGGTGCTACTGATTGGCCTAGCTGCACTGGGGCTTGTGTGTAAGTCTGCATTCTGACTCGTTGGGTGGGGGAAGAGACTGGTTCCAAGATTTATCTAGGAAGAGAAATATTTGCTATGGATTGAAAGAAAAAAATTTAATTCTAGAGCCTGTGGATAATTTTAGATACTTTTTTTAAAGTGCATTTACTTAAATGATAAATAGTGGAAAATGTCTCAAAACCCAGTAGTTACTTTCCAGGAAGACTTTTACCTTCTGTTTTAATGCATTACAACTTTTTGTTTGTTTGGGGGCCACACGCTGTGACTCTCAGGGGTTACTTCTGTCTGTGCTCTCAGAAATGGCTCCTGGCTCAGGGGGCCATTAGGGACACTGGGGATCGCACCTGGGTTAATTGTGTGCAAGGCAATTGTTCTACTGCTGTGCTATCCCTTGAGCCCTAATGTATTACAACTTTTAACTTTTTCCAGATGGTTCTATACTTATTTATTTTCACAAAAGAATAAAGGGACAATTATTTTTTCTTTGTGTATCCTAAAACCATGGGCTAAATGAAAATTTTATTTACTACTCACTCACTATAAGAGCAACCAGTTAGGCTTTGTGGTTTGCAAGATTGCTGCGGAAAGGCTAACACGTTACCTCCTTTCTGCACTCAGTTCTTGTCCAGAGTGATCATTTCCAATTGGCATTGTCATAATGGTCCCTTCTCTACTTTAGCTACTCCACTCCTTACCTCTATCCTTTATGGCAAGCTTCCCATAAAAACAATGCCAGTGGAATCTTGTCTCTATTGTCTTTGGGTATTATTGCCATACCATCTTTTTTTTTTTTTATATCCCATATTTGAGTGTGATCATTTTATGTCTATCCCTTTTTCTTTGGCTAATTTTGCTAAGCGTAATATTCTCCATATTCAATCATGTATAAGCAAATTTCATGACTTCATTTTTCCTAACAGCTATGTAGTATTCAATGGGTAGATATACCACTGTTTCTTTGTGTATTCATCTGGTCTCAGACAGTTGAGTTATTTCCAGATTTTTGTTACTGTGAATAGTGATACAATTTATAGGAGTGCAGATGACTTTACTGCATTGTGTTATGGAGTCCTAGGGTATATTGCCAGGAGTGATATTGCTGGGTCATAGATCCTGATCAATTTCTAGTGTTATGAGTAATGTCCATATTGGGTTTCTTGTTTGTTTGTTTGATTTTTTGTTTGTTTGTTTTTGGGTCACACCTGGTGGTGTTCAGAGATTATTTCTGGCTCTGTGCTCAGAAATCGCTCCTGGCAGGCATGGGGGACTATATGGGATGCCAGGATTCGAAACACTGTTCTTCGAGTTGGCTGCATGCAAGGCAAAGGCCCTACCGCTGTGCTATTTCTCTGGCCTTCCATATTGTTTTTCAAAAAAAGCTCTATCAGTCTATGTTGATCAGCAGTGAATGAGAATCCCTTTCACTATCCTTGCTAGAATTAGTTGCTCTTATTCTTTATAGTGCTTGCCAGTCTTTGTGTTATGAGATAATATCTTGTCTTCACTAAATCTCAATCATGAGTTTGTAACTGTATCTATGGTAGTTCAATTAAAATTTATTTTAAAAGGGGCTGGAGTGGTAGTACAGTGGGTAGGATGCTTGCTTAGCATCTGGCCTACTTGGGTTGATCCCTGAAATTCAATAAGGTCCATGAGCATCCCAGGGGATAAGGGAGAGAAATATGGGATGCATACTGGGAACGGCGGTGGTGGGAGGATAACATTGGTGGTGGGAATTGCCCTGATTCAATGTCATATGTGCCTAAAATATTACTGTGAAAGATATGTAATCCACTTTGGTCAAAATAAAAATTATTATTATATAAAAAAATACAAGTAGGGGCCGAAGAGATAGCATGGAGGTAAGGCATTTGCCTTTCATGCAGAAGGACAGTGGTTCGAATCCTGGCATCCCATACAGTCCCCTGTGCCTGCCAGGTGTGACCCCCCCAAAAAAAAAACCCATAAGCTACACAATTAAAAAAAAAGATAAAAAATAGACGTTTTTGAGGGAAGAAAACTTTTAAAAGTAAATAAAAGCATTTCTTCAATGTTAGGAGATTGAACTTCGCAGGTTAGGATTACTATGGGAATCTTTCTAGCAAACACATTGCAGGTAATGCATTGTCATTATTTCAAGGTGATTTTACTTGACATTCCAATGTCAGCATGAAATATATATATTTTTTGGGGGGCCACACCCGTTTGATGCTCAGGGGATACTCCTGGCTAAGCACTCAGAAACCGCCCCTGGCTTGGGAGGACCATATGGGATGCTGGGGGATCAAACGCGGTCCTTCCTTGGCTAGTGCTTGCAAGGCAGACACCTTACCTCTAGCGCCACCTCGCCAGCTCCAAAATATATTTTTAATTATTAAGCAAATATTTAATGTTGCAACTCTTTAGCTCATACATACAAAGGGATATTATAAATTTCAATTTTTCCATCTTTATTTATATCATCTATGGCAATGAATTTTTTTCAGTATAAACTACTTTTTGCTGACAGACCAATTTAAAATAAGAATATAAATTTTAAAATAAAAATCTGGTATGTAATATTTCATTAAAATTCTTTCAGTTAATAAAAATCCATTTTTGTAGAATTCTAAGAAATTATAGAATCATTTAACAAAATTATGAAAATCAAGCAAGTAAAATGCACATGGAAAACTCTTTTTAGTTTTAGACTTAGAAAGTCAAGTTCAAAATTTTTTAAAAATTGGTTAATTTACTTAGATTTTTCTTCAATTGTTAGGAGGTCATATACAATTATTGATTTATTTTGGATTTGAGGGTCATAGCCAATGATGCTGATGGGCTATTAGTGTTGGTGTCTGAAATTTAATCAAGGTTGGGCTTTGAAAAAGAAGCTCTTGTTCTCCATCACACCAAGAACAAGGTTTCATGTAAAATATTAGAGAAAATTTACCAGCTTTTGTTTGTGACCTAAAATGTCAGCATGCAAAGAAAGTGGAATGATTTTATTTCAACTGGTAATTTTTGAAAATATCAATTTTTTAGAGCTTTAAAAGAATATTCATGATTTATGAAAGATCTATTAGATTAAAATCTGGAAGAAAACAGCTGAAATTTTCTGTTCAAGATATTAGGGAATATGCGTTTTTGTCACTGGATCTAGTTGAAAAAAATTTATAATAGGATAATATGACTATTTTAGTGACTGAGTAAAATAACAATATATTATAGTGCATTGTTTTTAATGGTCGATAATGACATATATTTTTAATTTAGATTGAGCAATGATTTGAGTGCGTAAATAAAAATATTTACTGAATAGTAAATACAGTTAAGGAATTCATTCCTGTCATTATAGAATATTATAACTCCACATTTTCTGGAAAGGCAAAGACAAAATCATTAATTTGCTGAGGCCAAAGCAAGTCATTATATACGGACACTAGACCCAAATAAGGGCACTATATTCAAACTTGAGATCTTAAGAAATGCATTATTTGGTGTGGGGGAGAGCAATAGAGCAGCGGTAGGGCGTTTGCCTTGCACGAGGCTGACCCAGGTGGGTCCACAGATCTCCGACGTCCCATATGGTCCCCCAAGCCAGGAGTGATTTCTGAGCGCATAGCCAGGAGTAACCCCTGAGCTTCACCAGGTGTGATCCCAAAACCAAAAGAAAAAAAAGGAAATGTATTATTTTGTCTTTCCCTTATATAGAGGCCATAAAAATGGGAAATAGCAATAAAACTGTGTACTATCTGATTTTTCAACTTGGGTTAGTTTTTCAGGTTTACCAACGCTCCAATACTCAGAAAGACACCATCTCTCAAAAGGAAGAAAAGTTGGGGAACCTATCCCAACAGCTGCAATTTCTCCAAGACCAAAACAGGAAGTTGACAGAAACTCTGAAGCGTGTGGCTGAAAAACTTTGTCGTGAACTCTACAACAAAACTGAAGGTGAGTGAGTTCTGGACACTAACAGAAAAGCTCAGTATAGGATTGGTCTCTCTTATCAGGGCTCCAATGAACCTCATTTGGCTTACCTGATAAATATGGTAAAGAGCTTGAGTATCCAGGTTATCAGTGATTATGGGAACAGGTAGTTCAGATTCACACAGGGTTGTTTTGTTTGTTTGTTTGTATTGTTTATTTTGATTTTGTTGATGGCTAAATCCAGCCTCCTGGCTCTGCACTCATGAATTACTCCTGGGAGTGTTAAGGGATGCTAGAACCTGGATAGGCAGCATGCAAGGCAAACATCTTATATAGTGTACTATCCAGATCCACACAGGTCTTTTTTTTTTTTTTTTAGGGTTTCACCTGGCGATGCTCAGGGATTACTCCTGGCTCTGTGGTCAGGGGTCATTTCTGGTGATACTCTGAAGACTAAATAGGATGCTAAGGATGAACTCAGATCAGCAGCATGTAAGGCAAACATTGTACCTTCTGTACTATCATCCCAGACCCACACAGGTCTTTTTTTGACTTGAAATAGTTTAAACAGCGGCTGGAACAATAACAGCTGTAGGGAGTTTGCTTGCAAGCGGCTGACCCATGACGGACCTCGGTTCAATCCCTGCATCCCTTATGGTCCCCCAAACCAGAAGCAATTTCTGAGCACATAGTCAGTAGTAACCCCTAAGCATCACTGGGTGTGGCCCCCAAACAAAATAAAACAAAAAGTTTAAACAATAAAGACAATTTTTGAATCACTTAAATAACAAAACAAGTAAATAAAATACACGGTTCGTTTTTATATATATATACTTAACCCACTATTTTTGGTATACACTACCCTGATTTATATTCCCCAAAATGCATATAACAAACATGACGTATTCTTAACACAAAATTTAAATCAAACTATTGCTCCCAAAAACAAGAAAAATCAACCAATTCCTTTTTGTGGTTATTTCTATTTACTCTTTTTGTGTAGATAAATGTTTTCTATTTAACAAAATTTATATTTACATTAGTATAATGCAATTAAACACTTAGAATTATCAGTTTCATTTTAGATAACATTTTTAAGGAATAATGTAAATTAGAGATTAATATCTCAGAGCTATTACTCAATATCTGTTTTCCTGTTTTTTTGGTTTACTTTTTTATTTGATTACAAATATGATTGTGATTAGGTTTCAGTCATGTAAAGAACACCCCCTTCACCAGTGCAACATTCCCAACACCAATGTCCCAAATCTCCCTCCACCCACCCCACCCCCACCTGTACTCCAGACAGGCTTTCCAGTTCCCTCATTCATTCACATGGTTATGGTAGTTCTCTGTGTAGTTATTTCTATAACTGCACTCACCACTCTTTGTGGTGAGCTTCATGAAGTGAGTTGGAATTTCCAGCCCTCTTCTCTTTGTCTCTGAGGATTGTTGGAAAAATGACTTTTATTTTTCTTAAAACCCGTAGATGAGTGAGACTATTCTGCATCTCTCTCTCTTCCTCTGACTTATTTCATTCAGCATAATAGACTCCATGTACATCCATGTATAGGAAAATTTCATGACTTCATCTCTCCTGACGGCTGCATAATATTCCATTGTGTATATGTACCACAGTTTCTTTAGCCATTCATCTGGTGAAGTGCCACACAAACTCAAATATCTTGGAGTCAACTTGACCAAAGACGTGAAGGACCTATATAACTATAAAGCCCTGCTCCAAGAAATAAGAGAGGACACACGGAAATGGAAACACATACTGTGCTCATGGATTAGTAGGATTAACATCATTAAATTGGCAATACTTCCCCAAAGCATTGTACAGATTTAATGCAATCCCTCTAAAGATACCCATGACATTCTTCAAAGAAGTGGATTAAGCAATTTTGAAATTCATTTGGAACAATAAACACCCTCGAATAGGTAAAGCACTCCTAGGGAAAAGAAGTATGGGAGGCATTACTTTTCCCAAATTTAAGCTGTACTACAAAGCAATAGTTATCAAAACATCATGGTATTGGTATAAAGACAGACCCTCAGATCAGTGGAATAGGCTTGAGTTCTCAGACAATGTTCCCCAGACATACAATTACCTAATTTTTGACAAGGGAGCAAGAAATCCTAAGTGGAGCAGGGAAAACCTCTTCAACAAGTGGTTCTGGCAGAACTGGTTAGCCACTTGCAAAAAAGCAAACTTAGACCCCCAGTTAACATCATGTACGAAGGTAAAATCCAAATGGATTAAAGACCTTGATATCAGACCTGATACCATAAGGTATATAGAACAATACGTAGGTAAAACACTCCATGACATTGAGACTAAAGGCGTCTTCAAGGAGGAAACTGTACTTTCCAAACAAGTGGAAGCAGAGATCAACAGATGGGAATACATTAGGCTGAGAAGCTTCTGCACCGCAAAAGAAATAGTGCCCAGGATACAAGAGTCACTCACCGAGTGGGAGAAACTATTTACCCAATACCCATCAGATAAAGGGCTAATATCCAAATATACAGGGCACTGACAGAACTTTACAAGAAAAAACATCTAATCCCATCAAAAAATGGGGAGAAGAAATGAACAGACACTTTGATAAAAAAAGAAATACAAATGGTCAAAAGGCACATGAAACAATGTTCCTCATCACTGATCATCAGGGAGATGCAAATCAAAACAATGATGAGATACCACCTCACACCACAGAGATTGGCACACATCACAAAGAATGATAACAATTGGTGCTGGCGGGGATGTGGAGAGAAAGGAACTCTTATCCACTGCTGGTGGGAATGCTGTCTAGTCCAACCTCTATGGAAAGCGATATGGAGATTCCTCCAAAAACTAGAAATTGAGCTCCTATACGATCCAGCTATACAACTCCTAGGAATATACCCTAGGAACACAAGAATACAATACAAAAACCCCTTCCTCACACCTATATTTATTGCAGCACTATTCATAATAGCCAGGCTGTGGAAACACGGTTAGTTTCTAATTTATCTTGGCACATAGAAATCTGAAAGTTTCATAAGTGTGTTTACAAAACCTTCCTCACTAAGTAGTTAAGAATTATAGTTCTAGAATTTTAAAAATAACTTTAAGGATCAGGTTTAAAATGCTGATAAGTTGAGTCAGATTTCTATAGTATTTGTGTAGATACCCCCAAATCTGTAATTTGAATAAGGACCTCCTATGATGGTGAATGATGTCCATGGTAGACATAGATGTTTGGATAAATATTACTTAAAGAAACCTATAAAAAGCATTTCAGCCTCATATTTTCTTTGCCCTTCATTCTTTTGGAGTTTCATATTATCCAGCTCAATCTAATTCATTGCATGTATTGGGGACAATATGATATAATATAAGTAATACAATGTAAGCCTCCAATTTCATAATATTCTAGGGACTCTAAAGTAGAAAGATAGGATGATGTATCCTTGTCTCCCCTACACACACACACAAACACACACACACACACACACACACACACACAGAGCTTTTTCTGCCCTAACCAGCCTGGTAGCAGGATTTTTCAGTTAACTCTTATCAATGGACACACTTTCATTTCTCAGTGGTTCTTTCCAACTGAACTAATGATTTCACTATTCACAAATGTTTTCTTACTGTTTTTAAATTTCATTGATGAGTAATCAATGAAAATATTATCTGCATTTAATTACTTAATATTATAGCACAATGCTTTGGGGCATATATGCACTGGGAAAATTATTTTTAAAATCATAATAAATGCTTCTATAATCTTGTATAATTTTCCTTATGAATTTTCTGACAACTCAGTAAATATTCCTTTGTTGGATGACATAATATTAAAAGAAAACTCAAATTTCTTCTAAATCTATAATTGCTGAAATTTGTATCTGATCACACATAATAAAAACCAAAAAAAAACCCCATTATACAGGGGCTGAAGCAGTGGCTCAGTGATAGGGAGTTTGCCTTGCAAGCGGCTGACGTAAGACAACCTTGGTTTGATCCCCTGACATCCCATATGGTCTCCCAAGTCAGTAGCAATTTGTGAGTGCATAGCAAGAAGTAACTCCTGAGCATCACTGGGTGTGGCCAGAAACAAAGAAACAACAACAAAATCATTATACAGATGAACTAGATATAAAGCCTATTGGGGCTAGGGAGAAAAGTCAAAGGGCTTAGGTATTTGCTATGCTTTGACATTCAACCTCCAGCAATTGCATGGTCCCTTGAGAAAACAACCCTGACTACCAAGCCAAGAGACGCCCTGTCCACTGAGGAATGTGTAGCCAAACCCAACAAAGAATATATATGCAAATATAATAATGATAGTCCTTAGTCTTATGAAACTAGTAAAAAAATTGGTTTGATATTAGTACTGATTTTTATTGTTCTATTTTTTCTCTTTTCATTATTAATCTATCAATTAAATCATTCACTCATTCATGAACCCAGCTGATTTTATTTGAGTATCTACTGATTTTACCAAATAAAACAAACAATACTTTCTGACCTCGTATTCTAAATATATGGTAGCAATAAATACTTTTGGGCACATGAAACAAAATGATCAGTTTTTCCCAAAATTTTATATTATCAGTACCCAGACTCCCCACATTGGGAGGAATCCTAGGTATATAATTGATTGGTTAACCTAAATACAACATAGGAAAAGTTTAATTAATTTATGAGAATTAATAAATAAATAAAATAAAATAAATAATAGGGGATTTAGGATAGGAAACAGAAAAATACAAATAAAAATAGAGTATTTGCTTGTATGTTGGGACTCAGATTTTAACATGTTAATATTTCATACTAGTTT
This sequence comes from Suncus etruscus, assembly GCF_024139225.1. Lineage (NCBI taxonomy): Eukaryota > Metazoa > Chordata > Mammalia > Eulipotyphla > Soricidae > Suncus > Suncus etruscus. Next base: position 38,564,579 of record NC_064858.1, read on the forward strand.
AAAATATTTTAATAGATTTTATTATACCACATAGACTAATTTTCCTTTGACTTTCTTTTTGTGTGTGTGTGTGTGTGAGGTGCATCTGGCTGTGCTCAGGGATTACTCCAGCCACCACTAAGGACCACCACTTTGTGGGGTTCAGGGGATGGTATTGGGCCTGGAACCCATGTTGGCCTCTTTCAATGCAATTGCCCTGCCCACCCACTGTGCTATCTCTCTGGTCCCAATTATTTAAGGGACTTGACTGGTCCTAAACTTGTAATATGTCTCTAACTCTCCAAGGTCAAGTAACCACAGATGCATTTAGAAACCCTGACTGATTTCTATATTTCCAACTACCCTGGCATTGTTTTTTTCACTCTTGACCAATTCATGCCTTTTTTTTTTTTTTTTTGTATTTTGAGGCCATACTCAGTGATGCGCAGGTGTTAATTCTAACTTTGAAGTCAGATATTAATTTGGTGGTAATTGGGTGACCACATGGGATGTCAGGGATCACACCCAGGTCTGCCTTGTGTAAGGAAAGAGCTGTACCTGCTCTGCTCTTTCTGGCTCACAATTCTCTTACCTTGATATCTATCTTCATTTCTAATACATAAGGCTTACAATGCTATGCATGATTTGCTTTTTATTTATGTATTTTTGTTGGAATTTTATTTTCTTGTGTTTAATATGAGAACTCTATTGATATGTATTACATTAAAATTTGTTCCCATTTTGGCATTCAATAAAATGAACATGACAGAAGTTCCAATGTACACTGAGCTTATTAAAATGTTTTATGGTGCTGAAGTGGTAGCACAGTGATAGGACATTTGCCTTGCACTTGACTGACAATGGATGGATGCAGGTTCAATCCCCACCATCCCATATAGTCCCCAGAGCCAGGAGCGATTTCTGAGTGCAGAGCCAGGAGTAACCCCTGAACTCCGCTGAGTGTTTTAAGATATTCAGTATCCTCTTTGTAGAGGTAAACACCATAGATAATGAGAATATGATTTTTGTCACTAAATTTCATAGTGGATGAAAGAAAGTAATGTTTGCTTTAAATTACAATTTATTCATACTAATTATAATTATCTATATTGGGTGTTCAATCTCTATTTGTAGTTATTTTTGTTTGTTTCGTTTTGTTTTTGGCAAGTAAGTCTCTACAAGAAAGTGAATCAAAGACTATACTTTCAGGGATCATTTCTATAGTAGGTGACTAGAGAAGTTTCTCTGATCGTATAGAGCACCTGAAGCTACGAGAAGGAGACAGGGCATCCTTTCCTGAGCGTGAAGCTGGCTCTAGTTGTTGCTTCTGCGGCTGCCTTTGGCCATTGATGATCGTTCTTCCCTTCCTTTGGAATGGGTAATGGGAGAGGATGGAAAAAAAAAAAAAGACAGGGAATCAATTCTTCCCCTTGTCCTCAAGTACTTAAAATATAGCTTGAAGAGAGTAAAGACAGAAAATTGGGATTGAAAATCATATGAAATTGATTTCTTTTCCAGAACACAGATGCATCCCTTGCCCAGATATGTGGAAGTGGCATGGGAACAAATGTTACCATTTCTCTAAAGAAAGCAAGAATTGGCAATGTTGTGATCATTTCTGCACCGCTGCAAATGCCACCATGCTGACTATACACACCCAACAAGAGTTGGTAAGGTCCTGAGTAGTAGTCAATGCTCAGAGTACTCTCATAGAAAGTACTAGAACTTTGCAGTTGGTACAGTAAATAATGTGCTCCTGAAACATATAAAGTATCACAAAACAAGACTGCAGCAATTTTTAGGGCTCGAGACGTGAATCCAATGGTTTCTTAAGCATTGCGTATAGGAGACTTAAGTTTGATTCTAACTAAATACCATAGATTAGAAATGCCCTCCTTTGCAGGGTGTAGTAATGACAGCAAAGAAATGTTTCAAGAAATAAATAAAAGAGCTTTACAAGAAATATCTGAAGAGAAAACTGCACAGAATCTCTACTGTTGTTGGGTCATTTCATTCCAAGTCTCAAATTTTGGAATGTGCTCCTAAGGTCTGTTAAAATAGGATGATTCTCCACACTCATTTCTTAGAAAGGACAGAGAAACCTTCAAACTCCCCATGTTTCAGGATCAACTGAAAAATGTCTTAATTACATTTTGGGGGGAAGGAGGGATAGGAGGGAGCTCTCAGCAGTGCCTGAGGGCTCAGGTGCCATTTTCACTGATACTTATGGGTGATGAAGGTCTATTCAAACCTGGCAGTGCTAAGAACCACTAGGGCTGCACCTACCTGTACTGGGGGGTTCCATGCACTCTCAGGGATCTAACTTAGTGCCTTACACATCCAAGACATATAGTCCAATCTATTGAATTATCTCTAGCTACGGTGTCTCACCTTTTTTGGAATTTAGTTAGAAAAGGAAGATGAAAATAACACTCCCAGCTATTCCTTATTATACATACATAAACATATACATGTTACATATGTGTATATATATATTTATATAGGTTTTAGGGCCACATCTGGTGGTCTTCAGGCATATTTTTGTTTCTGCACTCAGGAATTACTCCTGATGGGCTCAGAGGACCATATCAGGATGTCGGGAATGAAATCTTTGGATTGGCCACACGCAAGGTCTAACAGCTGTATGATCACTGTGGTCCCAAACCTACAACACCCCATATTTCCAGGAAATCTCCCATTCCAGTACTAACCAGGTTTGACCCTGTTAAGCTTCTGAGATCAGACAAGATACTGCATGTTCTGGGTGGTATGGCTATAGACCGCTCTTCCATTTTTACTGAAAATATTTAATACAAATCATAACTGTTAATGAAATAAATATAAATATCTGCAATAAATTCATTGTTTTCCAGAAGTTTCCAGTTTTTAACTGGACTGATAACAGTCTATCTTGCCTTTAGATTTAATTTCTCAAGGGTTATGGTTCTTTATCACTGTTTTAGCAAAAGTTCTTTCACAAATTAAATTATTAACAAAGGATTATTTAATTAAAATCAGTTCCCAAACCACTATCCTTCTGCTTGCAAGGCAAACGCCCTATCTCCATGCTATCTCTCTAGCCCAAACCAATATATTTTTAATAGTTTATCTTTTTTTGTTTTGTTTTGTTTTTTGGGGCCACACCCATTTGATGCTCAGGGGTTACTCCTGGCTAAGCACTCAGAAATTGCCCCTGGCTTGGGGGGACCATATGGGATGCAGGGGGATTGAACCGAGGTCTTTCCTTGGCTAGTGCTTGCAAGGCAGACACCTTACCTCTAGCGCCACCTCACTGGCCCCAATAGTTTATCTTTTAAACAATTATATTAATGCTTTCTTCTATTTATATCTTAACTTATACTTTTTTCTAAAATCTGTGACAAATGATCTATTATAATTTCTCTCATTTAATAAATGCTATTTTTAATTTATTCTTGACTGCCTAATTTAAACAAAAGGAGATCATTTATTTGACTAAGAAACAGTGTATTCTAGTGTAAGTCCTTCTAATTCTACTTCTTTATTCTTTTTCTTTCTGTGGTCAGGGCTTATGTCTGGCTCTGTTTTCAGGGATCACTTCTGGCTGGACTTCAGGAGGCCTTTATGCTGCTAGGAATTGAACCTTGCTCAATTGAGTACAAAGCAAACACTGTCTCTTCTACACTATCTCTTTTAACTCCTCCTAATCTTATTCTTTGTTTCTTCCACCCCTGGGACATATTGAAGATTCAGGTATAAAATTAAACAAATAGTACCAGAAAAAAATCTCTATGAATGTTAGAGAACTATTTTTCTATGAGTACTCTCTATATATATTACATATATTTAAATAATCTTATGTGATTTATTTATGGACTTTTTAAATTAATTTTTTATTTTGATCATAATTGTTTACATATCTTTCACAGTAGTATTTTAGGTACATATTAACATTGAATCAGGGGAATGCCCATCACCAAATTTGTCCTCCCCCTCCCCCTGTTCCCTTCCTGCAACCCATATCCCCACCATCACCCCCCCCCCCCCGGGCTGCTAGAGTAGGTGGTCCCTTCTTTGTCTAGCTTACTATTAGTGATCATATATCTGTTTGGTCCTGGTACCCTCCCTTGTTTCCCCCTCTATTTGAGAGGCAGAGCTAGATAAATTGAGTTATGTGGTTTTGTTTAAAGGAAAGAAAAGCAATTTATGGACTTTTATTTTAAGGGGCAAGCATTCACTTGTAAATTGTACAGTTTTAAGTATGTCTATAATTTTTAAAGTCTGAATATGCTAATATTTATTGAATTAATAAATGTCATAATTATCTGAGGAGTTGAGGACATAAGAATGACTAAGACTATATATATATATATATATATATATATATATATATATTGGTTTTGGGCCACACCTAGTGGTGCTCAGTGGTGCTATTGGCTTTGTACTCAGAAGTTACTTCAGGCTTGGGGACCATATGGGATGCCAGGGATCAAACTTTGGTTGGCTACATGCAAGGCAAACAGCCTACCCATTGTGCAATCTCTCTGGCCACAATATACACATATATGTATATACGTATGTATATAGATGTGTATCTTGATGACTTAATAGTATACTGGAAAATAATGACATATAAATAATTTTAACAAAATTATATTAAAGGATAAGACAGGATGACAAGAAATAACTAACTTTAAAATATTTTAGGTTAGATTGTTGACCTCAGCAAACAGCCAGTTGTTTTAGCAGGAAAATGAATTAATGCAGATACAGAAGCAATAATGCATATAGGAAGTACAATCTCATGACAAAAGATTTAAATACTTCCCCAAGAACAAAAGTAGAAACAGATGGAATTAAAGGGACTGTTGCACACTAAGATTCCTTTGGAAAAATGTATGAAACTCGGTGGTTTTTCATTCCTGGTGCTGCAGCAATCTCTCATTGACTTAGTGGTTACTGGATAGGAGGCAGTCTCTTTCTCCTGTCTGAGATACAAGATATCTGACTCCATTCTATAATGTGTGTTGATAGCAGGTTCACACACTGCAGTTTCCCAAATTCATTCACGTAAAGTTTCTATTCTTTTTTTTTACCTGATATTAAAACAATTGTCATATATTATATGCATAGAACAATATTAAATACATAAAACTTGTCATTTACAACCCTTTCTACTTAGAGACACAGATTATCCTTCCAATTTCTTTTACCACTTTCACAATAAAGCATATTCTTCTTTCCTTCTTCTTGTACTTCCCTTTACATTCTGTTCCTGCACTTCTCCTTTTTCATCCTCTGAAACACTCTTCTCTTTATAAATCTCCCTCTGGGGCTGGCGAGATAGCATGGAGGTAAGGCGTTTGCCTTCCATGCAGAAGGACAGTGGTTCAAATCCCGGCATCCCATATGGTACCCGTGCCTGCCAGGGGCGATTTCTGAGCATAGAGCCAGGAGGAACCCCTGAGTGCTGCTGGGTGTGACCCCAAAACAAAGACAAAACAAAACAAAGTAAGTCTCCCTCTGATATTTATTTTTTATCAGTCTTGGTATTTAATGATATTGCTTGAAAATAATGAGTTATTATAAATCTTGGTTGATATACATTTTGGTTTCAGGGTATCTGTACATACCATATGCTTATTAAGACCAAATAAATTCCTTACTAAGCTAAAATAAATTTCTTAACTAAGACAAAATAAATTCCGTAACTAAGATGAAGTAAAGTTTTAAACTTGAACAAATTAACTGATCTCAGCACAGATGTCCCTTTCCTAAAAAGTGTTATTATTCGAATGACTCACATGTTTTATATTTATATATGAATATATTTATATAATACATAGATATATCTATGTATACATATAATCTATATATAATATATTATATAACTGTACAATAAATACAATATAACATAAATATGATATAATATATTATATAATATGTATAATAAAATATGATTATAATATATCATTTATAATATATAATAAATATATAAAATAAATATTATATGAATATAGTAAATACATATTATATAAATATGTATTTACTATATTTATATTCAAAATACTGGCTACTTCGCACGTCCCAGTATATATGTATGTTCTAACATCTCTAAATCTAAGAGTTTTCTTATGTAATTTTCACAGGATTTTGCCATGCCTCAGAGCTACACTGAGTTTTTCTACTCTTACTGGACAGGCCTATCTCGCAACACCAGTGGCAAATACTGGCTGTGGGTGGATGGATCCTCTTACTACCCTGAACTGTAAGTCTTCATAACATTTTAGAGAAAGACATTTCATAGGAAAAGTTTTCTTGAGAAACAGAGTTCAATCATTTTGCTTCAGTCATCACTAACCTAATATCTACACTGCTCTGGGTACTAATCTTAGAAGGAGTTGTTACTCATCTGAACATGGACTGTACAATACAGTGCTTGTTCTTAATTGGCATTGAAACCCGCAAGAGATACCAATACTGAATATTAGCTTTGTGTCTGAGGAGAACCTTTTGACAGATTTTTCTGAAATTTATAGTTCAGAGTCTGAAGTCTTAATATGAAAATACTTAAGTGTCTGGGGTGTGAAAGGGGGAGGACCGAGAAAAAAGGGAGAAGAGAGTGAGAGTGTGGTAAAAACAAAACCCAGATTGCAATCTGAGTTGATTAATGCTACATAACTTGTCAATTGCCAGGGATAGTGTCAGATTGTTCACCTTGAAAGGTGAATGCAGTGAAATGCATAACACTGCTGGAAAATTATAGTCTCTGAGGATAAATATAAATGGCATAAGATAAAAAGGAACATTGCAATTCAGTTTTTCTCAGTACATTCAGATAGGATGTGCATGTGGTAGTCTGACATAGACCAAGGCAAATCTATCCCAACGTATATTTAATTTAAAGTCATATTTGAACAGTTACATTTCTTGTTAGATAACTTGGGCTTTATTCTCTTAGGTGATACAACTTAGTGTAGTCACTTTAATGCTATAATGCATAATCTGAGTCACAAAAATGTAATTTTAGATGACTAAAATCATGAGAATTGAAATTATGAACCAGATTATTTTTTATTTATTAGTACTTTTTGTCATTTTTGGTGTCTGAAATTGAGAATGGAAATTTATAGGCTGAAAGGAAATAACTGAGTAATCTAATTTTTGTAGTCTATCATTTGGGATGCCTAGTCTAGACTTTTATTAAGTATAGTACATTTTCACTTACTTTCTGAGTATTTCGTGGAGCCAAATTCAATGAATTTTCCCTCTCTTTTCAGGTTTGAGATAAAAATAGATTTCTCCAGCTCAAGGAATAGGGACTGTGTGACTATTCTCAATGGAAAGGCTTTTTCAAAGGACTGCAAGGAGTTGAGACGATGTGCCTGTGAGAGAAAGGCCACCACAGTGAAGCTGGAGGAGCTCCTTTAGTTTCTGCAACCCATGAGGAGGAAGTCACTGACTCCTAGCTGCAGCTACAGCTTCTAACACAGTCAGGGAAGTTAAAGACTGAAATGAAAGTCATTCTCTTCATAGGCACCTGTAATAACTTGGTTTCAGCTCCTCTTGTCTTGCATTTTATCCATGTTTATGCAATTTATCAAAAACTGAACAAAGGTAGGTGACAGAGAAGGATAGTTGAGTCACTGGGGCACAGAAAAGAAACCAGAAAACACAATTTCTCTGACAAGTACAAAAAGATGTTTGTACTTCTTGTTCAGGATCACTAGTACTTCTGAGCCTGGATTCAAGCAAACAATTATCAGTCACAAATAGCTCTATTTATGTCCCAACCAGTCCTAGAAACCCATGTTCTTATTTAGAGAGAGATTTTAATCTTTTTTCTCAGCATTTTTATTTTTCCATGTCTTCCTTAATATTTGGAGGAGTTACATATTCAGTGAAGTAGGGACATAAATTTTGCACCAACAATCTATTTTCTGAGAGATTAGACATCATTTCCTGCATGGATCTTTCAAAATACACACTTAACTCTTATTTTATTCAGTTCAGACTTTCTTTTTTGTAAACTTTCAATAAATCTCTCATCTGCTGTCTATAACCTACTTCCCACTGAAATAACTCTTTTTTATTGATATTTAAACTAACATACATACCTCACCTGTCCATTTAGGATTCCACTGTCTTCATTATCTAGAAATTTCTCTCAGGAAAATAGTATGTTCAACTTAATTTCATGTCAGGATTACTATTATGGATTGGTCTCTCTGAAGAGATTGAAGATAAGAACAAAAATTGGTGTCTTTGTGTATGCTTATAATAGTTTTTGGTTTCAGTTTTTATTTTCCTCCATTCAATCTGTTTATTTAATTCAGGTACCAAATATTTAATAACAATAACAATAATAATAATAAATATAGGTTATGTGAAATGTGTGTCCTTAGAACATATTTATGATTTGGGGGAAAATCTGCATTGAGGTGCTCTTCCAAACATGATAATAACCAGAGTTTTGTTTGTGGCCTTACGGAGTATTTGTAAGCATTCTGTTTATTTTGATAAAAATGTAATGTTTGAGATACATCTTTTGAAGATCATTTTAATGCTTTCCTAACTGTCATTAGTATGGTTAAAGAGTAAGTCTCATTGGTATGGGTAAAGTGGAATAAGACAAATCTCAACAATTCTGTTTATTTCATCAGATCATGTAATGTGTAAGAGATAATGACATCTGCACACAGCTGGTTTCTTACCTAGGCATCCCTTTCTCAGGTCAACATCATGCACTAACTGAATGGAGTAACTGAAAATAACACCACAACCAAGGACTTTGTTGGTTTATATAAATACATTTGTTTGTTTTGGGGTCACACCCGGCAGCGTTCAGGGGTTACTCCTGGCTCTACACTCAGAAATCGCTCCTGGCAGGCTCGGGGGACCATATGGGATGCCGGGATTTGAACCACTGAACTTCTGCATGCAAGGAAAATGCCTTACCTCTATCTCTCTGGCCCCTGGTGCTGGGGATTTAACCCAGGTTTGTCCCAGGGTAGGCCATGTGCAAGGCAAACGCCCTTCCACTATGCTATTGGTAGGCTTTCAGGGGTCTCAAACTCGCAGCCCTCGGGCCACAAAAGGCCCTCCATACAACATTTTGTGGCCCTGCCCTAGAGGAATCTTTTTTGTTTTGTTTTAGTTGTTTGAGTCACACCCCCCAATGTTCAAGGCTTACTACTGACTTTGCACTCAAGGATCACCCCGACTTTGCCTCCTGTGACCCCCAGGTAAATGGAGTCTGAGACCCCTGAAATACATTTTTTGTTTTAAGTAAATGAGGAATTTATGGATTAATGACAGAAAAAAGATAAATAGTGCACTTTAATGTTCTTTTGCTAAAAATTATTACATACCAATCACCATTATGGATATTTTTAAAGTACTTCCTATTCAATTGTTGATTAGCTAGGAAATTACATTTTTGTTTAAGAGATTTTGTGTTGTTCAAAGAGATCTGAGTTTTTGGCCATAAAATAAAAAGGAGAGTTTTAAATTACTTATTCTGTCATAATTCTGGGAAAATTGTTTATGTGATTTGTCAAATTTCATTAAAGTACAATTTCTGAATTGTGACATTAGTTTTATCATCTTAATTGCAATAAAAATGTAAGGGATCCTAAAACTGTGTAGAAAAAGATGAGGAGAAATTGAGTGTTCATTTTTTTAAAAATTACAAGAGAACACAAAAGAATTAACATTGGAGACCTGTATCTATGAACTAATTGTAGAAAAGCACCTATATAGAGAAACTCTGGATATTACCAAATATTTTCTGTGATGTGTACAGATATTTCATAAATGTGTTCAAGACAATAAGCATATGGCAGTAAATGAGGGCCAAGCTCTTATTATTTAACTTTGTGAACACAAAAGAAAATATTTTTATTTCTATTAATTTATTTTTTAGGGATGCTTAATACTCAGAAAAATGATGCTGTAGAGTCGACTATCAGCAGCATCCTGAGAGTTCTGGGGATCATCAGTGTCATATTCTTTGGTGCTTATAGACCAGGTGGGGTCAGAGATTAAACTTGGGACTTCTAGGACTTTTAGTGTTCTCCTCGGCCTGAGAAAATATTGTTACTATGAGAAAGTCAAATAGCTTTGTGATTAAACTGTAAAATAGGAACTCGACACATTGAGTTTGGTGTTTTGTGGTATGGTTGGTAGAACCCAAAGTCTCATAATATCAGACAGGAACTTGACATTTCCTGCCCCATGTAGTAAGTTTGACTTTTAGTTGTATATAACTGCAGATGATGATGAGGATGAAAAAGAAGACTGAATGAAATAATGTCAAAATGAGCAAAATGTTGAAAAGTGTTCTCTCCAAGTCTGCAGTGCATGATAAAGGTTTCTTATCACTTTAGAGGGTGAGAAAGGAAAAGTAAGAATTTATTGGACTTTCTTATATCATTAGGTATATTCTTCTTCTTAGGTCTCAACTTCCAGACTTGTATAGCAAAATCTGCAAGCCTAGCACAATAGCTGCAAATATTTTAAAAGAACAGAAAAGGAATATGCCTCACTATTTTTGACATGAATCATTTTTTAAATATAGTCATAACATGAAAACATGATATGGTGATATCATATTTTTGCTAAGAATTGGGATGATAAAATAATCCTTATTTTTTATCAAGAGAAAACAAATAAATGTTTTTTCTTAGAGGGTTAGATTATTCGTAACAAATTGTAAAAAAAAAGTCAGCAGGGCCTTTTAGTTGATCCCAGTTCCCCAGGGCACACAATGAGCTATTGCTTTTCCTGAGGATATTGAAACAGCTCTTAAAATTTATCAACAGGAAGCAGCTAGTGAGCACTATAACAGCAGGAAGTGTGCAGAGTGTGATGGAAACTTTTATTTTGGGGATATAAGCAGATTATGAAATAAATAGGAGAGTCCCTAATAGGAGAGTCCCTACAAGGTTGTCTCAGGGTAGGCCTTTGTATTTGAGAATCACATACTTGGTAAATGAATTCTTAGATTATCAGAACTATTCCCCCCAAACAGAGTGATCTGATTTAAATTAGGCATATGAGATACATGGTAAATAGGTTTTTAGAATCTAATACTGTTTTACATCAATACTACTATTCAAACTTTTTTTTTTTTTTACCATTTTAATATACTTGGACCTATCATACGTTTGTAGAGGAACTTATATTCTTTCTTCTCTTTCTCCCTCTTCTGTCTCATTTGAAGCTTAATAAGATGAATCAAAAATACAGTTTATTGTGGTAAAATTAGGGTATAAAACTACTAAACCCTGTGAAAAGGCCCACTTTCCTGCTACTGCCTTGACAAGAATCCCTAATGTTCTAGGCCAAAAGCTAACATAAAGGAGAAAATAAAAATTTCTTCCCCAAACATCTGTATGAAAAGCAGAATTGCCCCTGAGGAAATGTGCAGGTGCTCACACCAGCTGCACTCCAGAGAAAATTTTAATTTGTAAATTCAGCACCACACATCTGTTAGTGACCTCAGTAGAAGGATGTTTGCCTTTTGTTTCATTGTACTTTTTCTTAAAAGTTAATAATTGCTTCCTAACTTTTCCCCAAACATAACTCCAAGACAATATGTTGAAGACTCATGAAGATAAACAATCCTTACTATTAAAAAATGTTATTGTTTCTCCTTCAGTTTAGGTTGCCAGCTGCCAGCTGTGAAAACCAAATGCTGGACAATTAAATTATTTTTCTATTGTCCTTAATGAGGTTCTGCAGAAAACAAGAGAAAAGCTCTTTTGTTAAAATTCCCATCATTTATGCTTCAAGTCAAGTGTAAACAAAGGAAACACACACACATATACACTCACACTCACACACATAGAGAACACTCTTTTCCACTCTATAAAATCTTTCTCTCCAGAAACCGCCTTTACTAGGGTCTTTTAAATGATTTTCATTGCCTGGGAGAATTAAGTGAATTTAGTCTTATTTGCACGTGTCTTCCTTGCAAGGAGAGGAGGATGAGGATCTAATGTATATCACGTGCTATTTTAAAAAAGTGAGTGATTAAACAATATATTAAATTATTACTACGTTTTAGTAAATATTTTATGGAAATCTACTACTGTATGAGATGGTATTCTCAGGATAAGAAATGGAAAAAGTAGAATAATAAGCTATGATAATCACCTTTCTGTAGACTACAAAAAACTTTCATACCCATTTTCTCATGGATTTGAAAGCTATTCCATGTTTAAGGCTGCTGCAGACCTAGTATATGGTTGGCAATAGATTTGAGGACATGGATTTATCTTACAGCTGATCTCTATAGATAATTGCTGACATTTTACCTATAAATTCTATCTTCTCAATGCTCCTGAACATGAACAGAAAGAAAGGTCACTTTTATCTGGACTGCAAAAATAAAAATGATGTCGGGAGATGACTGGAGAGCTCCTCAAGACAATAGCAAGTACAGCTACACTATTAAATGATACATCAAACATAGGTTCTCAGCAATTCATAGAGGTTAATTAGCCCATCCTCAGACAATAGTTTGAAGAAGTATTACTATTTTTAGTGAGGATACTGCAATGTGGAGAGGTGTCATCAAAACTGATAGAAAATATAGTCAAAAATTAAAATTTAATTCAAACTATTGGTGCTGATGACATTGTACAGTGAATATGACCTTAAATGTGGCTGATCCAGGCTTGATTCTCCTCGGCATTCCAGTGGTCTTCTCCAAGCATTGTGGCACCAAACCAGAAAAGTTAACAAAGAAGATTAAAGTGCTAGAGTGCTAGTCTTGAAAACTCAGACAATAGGTGTTTTGATGCTTGCACTGTAGATAGTCCATGAGAGGGAGGAAGGAATGCCACAGCTAAGATCTGGCTATTTCTGCTTAGGGAGAGTTGGGCAGTTCATCTCTCTGGCACAATTCTGTGCTCCTAAAAGGAGTCTGTCTTGAAGTATGAAATATGTATAGCTGGGAATATGTCTTCCTTCTAATTTGAAAACCCACATATTTGATTTCATATTCTACGAGTTATACAGCATGTTGCCTAGAGTCTAAAAAATGCATAGAAAGATTTAGAAGACTGAGTTTTGAATGTCATGTTGATTTTTAATACAGATATAAAATGTTATATATCATCTCCCAGTAACAAAAATATTTGAGCATTTAGAGTCATTCTAGATAGGGATGGAAGGAAAAGAGGAAAGAAGGAAGGAAGGAAGGAAGGAAGGAAGGAAGGAAGGAAGGAAGGAAGGAAGGAAGGAAGGGAGGGAGGGAGGGAGGGAGGGAGGAAGGAAGGAGAAAGGGAAGTGAGGGAGTGAAGGAAGGAAGGAGGGAAGAAGGAAGGAAGCAAAGAAGAAATGGCGGAAGGAAGAGAGGAATGAAGGAACGAACAAAAGAAGGAAAGAAGGCCATATCCTCTCCCCATTTCTCTATTAGGCTTTTTCCTTTGTAGCTCTAAATCAATTTTATTTTTGGCAATTTGAGTATCAAGTGAATGCCTGGAAGATATGGAAGAATCCCAAATATAAATGCAAAGACAATTTTTATGTCCCAGACTTTGTTGCATATTCTCACATTGGTTTACTACTGTTCATGATTATTTTGTGGTAGTTCTTCCATTTCTCATCTCCAAAATGGTTGTTATGAAGAGATTATCTTATATACAATTTCTTTCAGATATAGTCTCTTGATGCATTCTTCTCACAAATAAAATATTTCCAATTATTGCAGTTAGTAGAAGAAAGAGGTTTTCTGGTTAAATACACACAAAGCATATTAGTTGATTGAGGTATTTGTTTGGACCACCTAAGAAGGTAAGGCAATAAATATGAGGTTAGGTATGAGCATTACAATGATATTAATGAGAATTATGGAGATTTTGTTTATTTTTATTCTATTTTAATATAGTACCCTGCTGACACAATCCCTTTCTTCATTAAAGAGCTGCTTTCTCTCAATAAAAAAGCACTAATAAAATTTGAACAAGTAGCACATTAACAAGAACTTACTGATGTGCCAAGTTAGACTTGAAATTAGAGGCTCCTTCCTAATCCTTTCTTTATTCTCAAATGCATTTCAGAATATACTCTTAAAAACATTTGAATCTGATTACCAATTTCCCCAGATCTATCTGAAAAGCATAAAAGAACATTTAGTTCAATTGCTTTAATATGTCTCTAGTCATTACAGGAAAGAGAAAGCATGAATTTGATTGCTACATATTGTTCCTTCAGATTCTCACATTGTGTTGTTATGTGCTAGAGTGGGAAATGGCAAGAGTGATAAGAAAGGTTTAATGCCATCAAACTACTCTGAAATTACTTTTATTACAATCATTTTCAAGTGAAAATTTACTTCTGATTACATCTCCTGTTGGGAAATCTAAGTTATGGAATTAAGTGGATTTTTAAATTCTTTTATGTGTGACATTTTCCATCACATTTTCCTCAGAGACTCACAGATCCTTGAAGGCAGAGGTGGCATAATGCCAAAGGAAGGGGTTTCTGAATCCATTCGGAGAGAATTTCACCCAATAATCAAAGCTGCTTTTGATCTTCCTCAGGCTACCAGTGACAGAAATCTATAAGAAAACATATGTGGGTTAGATAAGAGATAGTATAGTGGGTGGTGCTTTTCTTTCATGTAACTTTGCTTGTATTTAATTTCTGATACCATCTCTGGTTATCATCTGAACACCTCCAGGAGTGATAACAGACCACAGAGCTAAAAGCAATCTAAGTATGGTCTAATTTCCATGTCCCCTCTCCAAAAAACTAAGAAAAAGAAGAAAAAAAAATAAAACAAAACAAAGAAATCATGAAGCTTTCAGAACTTAATTATGTTAGAAAAAGATTTATTTTTTAAAATTTGTTAATTTTGTTAGAAGAAACATTTTCTAATTTCTGGAACCTAATTTGCATAGAAAAAATAGCATAGGGGCCAGAGTGAGTTCAGTGGGGGCATTAGCCTTGTATATGACCAACCTGGGTTCCTACTTCGCACCCTGCACATTGGTCCCCTAAGCACGGTCAGGAGTAATCTTTTGAGCAGAATCAAGAGTAACCCTGTCCATGGATATAGGCAGGCTCAGCAGAGAAAAGGTGGAAAGCAAGGCCGCTGTGGTTTATAAGTCTCTGGGTACCCAATCACGGCAGGAATTGGCCCCATGTGCATTGGGTAGGGACATCTTACCGGGTGTGGGTCCTGAAGAGGTTATAGTCCTTGGATGTAGGCAGGCTCAGCAGAGAGCTGAGGTAGAGAATAGAGAGCAAGGCCGCTGTGGTTTATAAGTCTCGGGTACCCAATCACGGCAGGAATTGCCCCCACGTGCGTTGGATGGGGACATCTTACCGGGTGTGGGTCCTAGTCTTTCCCTGGGCACCGGTCTAGGTGGACGCTATAGGGGTCAACAGGTTTTCCCCCATCTCTCCCAACACTAATGGGAATGTGCTCTGGGAGGAGGGCAGGCTGTTCTAGCACTGGTTTATATTGGGACAGTCAGTGGAAATTTTTTCTCTTTGTTTTCATATTGATAGTATTGTGTGCATATATTCTATATATCCATAATATCCATCTTGTATTGGGACCTTAATACTGTCCTACAAAGCTCATTTCTAATATTTTACGGCCTCAGTCCTAACCCTTACTTCCCCCTATCCTCCCATGTAGGTGCAGCTAATGACATGAAGCTCACCACATAGAATAAGTGTAGTTAGAGAAATAACTACACTGAAAACTATCATAACAATGTGAATGAATGAGGGAAAAAGAAAGCCTGTCTCGAGTACAGGTGTGGGTGGGGTGGGGAGTAGGTAGATCTGGGAAATTGGTGGTGGGAATCCTGCACTGGTGAAGTGAGGGTGTTCTTTACATGACTGTAATCATACAACTACAATTATATTTGTAATCACGGTGTTTAAATAAAGATAATTAAAAATAAAAAAAGAGTAACCCTGAGTACAACCTGATGTGACACTCCCAAAAAACACAAAACCAAAATTGCAATAAGTTTTTCTTTAAAAATTGTTTTAGTTTATTTATATGATTTATAAAAATTATTCTATAATTCATAAAAATTAACTATCTACTGAATTTAGCAGGTACATATTTTTATTGAAGTCAGATGTAGTTATACATTCTACTTTAGACATGTTTGTGGTAAAACAATTTCAGGACATCTACTGTTCAAGACAACAGTATACTGTTTAATATCTCTTAAACACTACATTTTGCAAATAATGATACTTTTCATTGCATGATATATCATATTACTTTTTATGCTTTTCCTTAATAATAAAATTGAAAGCCTTAATTTCAGCTATGTTTACTTCCCTATAGGCTTGAAAATAAAAATTTTTAACAAAAATTCATTTATAATTTGTACATATTTTGCAAAGGATAAACAAGTCATTAAAGAGGGGCATTTTTCTTATTTCATTTGTTTTTTTAGAAAACTTTATTTATTAACTATTGATTGATTGATTGGTTTTTGGGTTACAGACAGCTGTATGCAGGGATTACTCCTGGCTCTGCACTCAGAAATAACCCCTGGCAGGCTCAGGGGACCACTTGGGATGCTGGGAATAGAACCAAGGTCCCTCCCGGGTTGGCCGCATACAAGGCAAATGCCCTACCACTGTGCTATCTCTCAGGCCCCCACCATCCTTCTTTTTTAATTAAAAGAATACATATTTGCCTTGATTTGTGGATAATCTATTCTTTTTTCATTTCTCCAAAAAGAAAACAAACCATATTAGTTTCCTACTTTGCCTCTTCACCATTTTGTTTCAACAATCTACTGTTATATAGAATATGAAATAATTCCATCTATGAGATTCTGTCTTTTCTTTTAATGCATAAGACATTTTCATAATTATATGAAAACAATGTTTACCATTTCTTCTTTACTGTCTATTTGTAGAAGTTCAGCATCTTCCTACAAACATTTCTCTTTACTGGTATGCCAATAGGTCCAATTTTCAAAGACATGGTAGCAACTTTCTCCATTATGAATCCAAGTTTCTGGACATGGGCTGTGGTTCTGGGCTTTGAAAATAATTTTTAGCTGATTATTGTCATAGTAAAGAATATTAGTATTGTATGTCCTCAAAATATCACCACCCAATACAGTGGAATTATATACTTTATCAATATTTTATCACTAATCAATACCAATACTAATCAATCACTAATACTTTATCACCACCCAATTCAGTGGAATTCTAACTAAAAATTTTTAAAGTTTTTCTGAGACTTCTGAGTTTTTATAAGTTTAGTTTTATAATAAGTATCTAGGAATTAATGTAAGATCAAATAATTTTAATATCTTCTCTCAATCATTTATTTTCTATGAATAATGTTAGGATTTGAGCTTCAATTTTCCCCTTCTTCTAGTTAATATAATTTGTAGTAATTTATTTAGCAATTTTATGTTTTCCATTCTGACTTCCCAATTTAGTTAGAAATATACTGGATTGGTAGGGGAGAGTTAAATATGAAAATATTTTACTTGAATAGAACAAACTATGCCTCTTCAGAAATTATTTTGAAAATATGTGGGTGAGAAAGATTAAAGAAAAGCTAAATGGTGAAATGCTATTTTGGAGATTTTGATAAAGCTACAATACCAGTCATAATATTTCACCAAAAATTGTACAGGTGTTAGGTAAAAATGTATTAATTAACAAAAATCAGAAACCCAATTGTATAAAAGGAGAGCTGAAGAACAAGGAAGTATCATGTATAAAACAACTTTATATAAGAAAAATACCATATTTATAACAGTTACAATATATATATACTTATAATACTTTATCACATTTGGAGTAGTTTCTAAAAAGATTCTATTAGTGAATTAGATAGTCTATTATCTGTTTCCATGGGTCAGTCATTTAGTTACGTAAGGATTTCATAACTTTTTTGGAATCCATGCTAGTCAATATCCTGAATATTTTTAAGGTTGTAGAATAGTTAAATTCTCAATGACCTTTGAAAGAATGGAGAGCATATATAAGGTAAAAAAAGTTTTTCTGGGTGTTGATAAGGCAGTTGTCTCTTATTCAATGATTGATGGTGCAAAAGTAGGCCTAACTCATGCTGGAAGCATGCTTTCAAGAGCAAATTAAGTTAGGTACATTGTTAAACACACAGTGATACTCAGGTCGGCCAAATCTTTAAAAAATAAAGAGCTACTTCGATTCATTTCCGAAGGGAAAATAAAACCTGGATTCTCAACCGAAGGAAAAAAAAAACTGGGAGCCACAAAACCATCGTGACATTGAAAACAAATACAGCACTGCATACGTTGCTTCTTATCTTAATGCTCTATACAGGATTGTGCAGTCAGCTGTCAATCTGAAGAAAAAAAAAACTTTTTCACTTAACAATGTAAAATATATTTATGCAAATTAATAGCCAATTAAAATATTTAAGTGATACCGCTCCCCACCCCCTTGCTATCCGTTCTGTTGTCGGATCTAGGGCAAAGCTTCAAAATAGCCTCTCTAGGTATTTACTTTGGTACATTTCCAGCAGAAGCAATTTGGTTGGTTTGACTTCTTTCACCGGCCATCACTTAAATAGCATCCTACTGGGAAATTCATTCTCTAAACAGTATTTATACATAGTACTAAAGACTAATTGAGCAAGCAGAGACTACTCGGCAAACTAATCTATATGTATGATGGGAATAGCAGGTTTTATTTGAAATCAAGACAAAAGATAAAAGTGAAATAATTTTCTGGATTTCTTCTCTTGTGCTTGGGATCACACCCAGAGATCATGTATGTGATGCATGCACATTGTAACTGAGTTAATATCTCTCAGTGCTGCAGATTATTATCATTATTATTATTGTTCTTTTGTTTTTGGAAAGAGGCTTATTTTGAGGCCATGCTGGAAGAGCTCAGTGGCTACTCCTGCCTTAGTGCTCATGAGGATTTCTGTTGGTGCTTGGGGACCATGCAGTGCTGGGAACTGAACCCATGCCTCAGGGTTTAGTTTTCAGGTTTTCTTTATTCACCTTTCTTGGTATCATAGTTTTTTTTTTTTTGACATCAGAGTATTTTTAACCTTTTATCAAAGTATAAATAAGGTTGAATTGAGAGTACATCAGACTCTGCTCCTTTTAAAATTCTGCCTAGAAATTTGCAAAGAATAATACAAGTCGCTGCTCCTGCTGTAGATTGTATATTTGCATTTTTTTTATTTGCAGAATAGAAGTTACTCTTCTCAGTTACCTGAACCGGATGAGTTTTGCATCAGAATTTGACAATATTTCATCTGAAGCTCACAGCTTGTCTCCCACTGTGTAAAATTCGCCAATGCTTTGTCCTGTTTCAGGAGTTTGTCTTGGTGCTGCATTGCCATAGAGGACACCTGGAACCCTTCATACAAAAACAATTCTAATACAGCGCTGTTATAACCACATGGTATTTTAACATAGTCTAAAAAAATCTACCAGGGGAAGGAGCTATAATCGCGGAGAGGGGGATTGCTCTGCACATGCCAACTTGGACTTGAACTTTGGCATTCCATATGGTCCCCCTAGAATGGCCAGGAATAATTCTTGAGTGCAGAACCAGGATAACCCCAGTCATTGGTGTGTGTGTGTGTGTGTGTGTGTGTGTGTGTGTGTGTGTGTGTGTGCTACTGCCCATCACTGAAAAAAACTTTAAAGGAATCTATAAATTGCTGATTATGTTTGTAACTTTCATTTGTATTATTGAATTTTTTTAAATATTTAAATGGTTCAGATTCAAAAACTACAGCAATATAACAATAATCACAGATTGACATTCATTTTTTTATTTTCTGATATTTTCATTTACCATTCCTTAAAGATTTGTAGGAACAAGTAACATGCAATAAATTTATTAGGTTCCTGCCAAGGAGGCAGGCTGAGGGCTGGGTGGGATGGAACCTGGAGATATTTGTAAGGGGATATTGTTGGCAGGATTAGATATTGTGGCAACATTGTTTGTCTAAAGCAGATCTATTAGGAACAAATTTGTAAACTACAGTCTTTTCATAAATTATTTTTTTAAAGATACCGAACTAAAACCTATTGCCTCCCTGTTTCTTTCTTCACCCATTTCCGTATTTTCAAAGCAATTAGGCTTACATTTTTTAATACTTTAAGTTTTATTTTGAACTTTACAAATAAATAAATATAAAACATCCCTTATATTTTTTATATTTTTTTTGTTTTTGTTTTTGGGATAAACCTGAAGGTGCTCATGGGTTACTCCTGGCTCTGTGCTCAGAAATGCTCCTGGCAAGCTCAGAGGACCATATGGGATGCTGGGCATCAAACTCAAGTTCATCCCGGGTCAGCCACATGCAAGGCAAATGCCCTACCATTGTGCTATCACTCGGGCCCAAAACATCTCTCATCTTTATGCAAATGGTAACCATCTTTTTCCAGGATCTTTTATATTTGTCATTTTATTTTTTATTTGTCTTTTTTATTTTGGACAAAGTTAATATAGGATTTACCATACATGTATGGTAATGAGGCTGGTCCTTATTTGATCCTTGGCACCGACTGATCTCCTGAGTTGTACTGATGCAGTGCTGGAGTCTCCAGAGAACCATCTAGTGTGTCTCTTGGAGGTCCCTGAGCACTATATCTGGGTCACTCAAGACTGCCCATACTTCAAGATTTCTTTTTGTTTGTTATTTTAGACCACATCTGATGTGCCTATGGCTCAGTACTCAGGATTTACTCTTGGTAGGTTCAAGGAATCATCAGATATGTTGAGGATCGAACCTGGATCTGCCATGTACAAGACAAGTTCCTTTCCCACTGTTATTTTATTTTCCTTCCCCACTTTCCTATCTCTCATGGCCCTCACTGCAGGATTTGAACAGCACTACCTTCTCGGGCCCTTGCATTGCTCTGCAAGGTTGGTTGGCAGAGATCCCTGGAAGAACTTCCTGGGCTCCCTGAGTATACTGCTTGAGAGATCCCCTCCATCAACTAGAATAATGGATAAAATTCCACATCAGTATATGCTGAGATTTCTTTTTTCTTCATTAGGGTCATATAGGATTCTTTTTTGTTTTGTTTTGTTTTGTTTTTGGGTCACACCCAGCAGCACCCAGGGGTTACTGCTGGTTCTACACTCAAAAATCGCTCCTGGCAGGCTCAGGGGATCATATGAATTGCTGGGATTCAAACCACTGTCCTTCTGCTTGCAAGGCAAACACCATACCTCCATGCTATTTCTCTGGCCCCATATAAGATCCTATTTCATGTTTATGTCATAGTTTATTTTGGTAATTTTTAATTTAATTTTAGATAATTTATAATCTTTTTGGTATTACAGAAAGAACAATGTAATCAATCACCTTAACCATATAAGTTTTCCACACAAATAAAGTATATGTTTAAGATAAACTGTTAGGTCAAAGTTTATGTACATTTAAAGTGTATTAAATATTTCCAAATTAACCCTGGTTTCTCAAAAGCAATTGAATTTGCATTTATTTCTATTTGATGTTTCAACTCTTCATATATAAACAAAGGCAGTATTTATGATGTTATATATCTTGTATATGAAGGGTTTATGTTCTTTTATAATTTTATTGTGTTACTATACTTTTTCTTATTGTTTCATACAAGCTCCTTATTGGAATTAAATCTAGCAGCCCTAAAATCAGCATGAATAGTTTCTAGTTCTTTTGAATGTCATTGATATCTGAGCTAGCATATATACTAGCTAATGAGGGAATTTTGTAATCATGGATCTGGGAAATTTGTTTTTGGCTAGGCTATTCTAGCTTATCAGCATTATTTGTTGACATTTGATTTGTCCTTGGTAACAAGAAGAATCTGAAAAGTTGTTGAGGTTAGTAACCTGGCAGGATTATGTCTTTGAGGTCAGCAAAATAGAAAAATGTCCAAGTAAGACTCTCATTTGAACTTCCTGTCCCATTTTGTTCTGTGTAAACATCAAGAGTTGGTGACCCTTTGGAAGCAATGGCCAAGACTTAAATAACACACAGTAACCCCCTCCTTTGTGACTTAAATAAAGTGTTTTGAGGGATATCATCCAGATGTGAGTTTATCAATAAACATGGCTCTTTCTATTTGAGAAATTCACTGTTTTATCATCAAAATAAGCATGAAGCGATTACTCTTAATTTTTTGGTGACATTTCTATCTATTTTTATGATGTCTCATGTCCCCAACACTAATAAATATACAAGATACTTTCCAATTTTCATTAAAATTAACTAAAATGATTAAATTATCATATGTCAATTGCTGTTATTATTATATGTCAAACCCCCAAAGAAGCCAGAAAGGTGAAAAAAATTTTCTCACTCCTGTACCTATCAAACATAGTGAGTTATGTTTTTTCTGATATAAAGTGAACAAGTTTTGGGGCTGGAGAGATAGCACAGCAGTAGGGCATTTGCTTTAGAAGCAGAAGGACAATTGTTTGAACCCCGGCATCCCACATGGTCCCCCGAGCCTGCCACAGCGATTTCTAAGCATAGAGCCAGGAGTAATCCTTGGGTGCTACTGGGTGTGACCCAAAAACAAACAAACAAAAAAACCAAAAATAAAAAAAATAAAGTGAACATTAAAATATTTTGCAGAAGTCAAGTTTATAATAATATGTTAGCACTGGTAAAGGGGGATGCCCTTTATATGACTGAAACCCAACTACAGACATGTTTGTAATATGGTGCTTAAATAGATACTATTTTTAAAAAATTTAAAAATAAAATGTTAGAAAGTACATGTACTTAAATGCTTCAAATTATTATGCTAGTGTGACTAAAATTAAATAATATGAATAATTATTAATGTTATTTCCCAAAAAATCTACTGCATTACTTGATACATAACATATAATTGAACACCAAGATGTACTTGATTCATTCACTTGCTTAGAGTTATATCAAACAAATGTCACAAAACTTATATTAAAATAATTATTTTATATCATTTATGTGAACTATTCTTCAAATTGATTTATTTATTCATTTATAGAAAATAAGTTTTTTGTAAATGTAAATTGAAAAATACTAATATAGTTTATAAAATATAGTTAATTGATTAGTTTGAATATATCCATTGTACTTGATGCCAAAGAAAATGGAAGTAGATAATGAGCCAATGCAGAAAATACATAAAATCACAGTGATATAACAATATGTTCCTAAAATAAAATAGACATGGTGGAATTGAGATAGGTAAGAAAGATGAGGAAAATCTCTACTGAGTAAAAGAACTAAGATTCGTGATTGAAAAGTTATTAAGATCTTATAATCACAAGTAAGAGGAAAAAGAGGACTCAAATTCTGAAATGCATGTAATACTCTAGCTCATTATTTGTAAGGTGTTCATGCAGGAACTTAATTTTTAATATATCATTTATTTTATGAACACATAAGAGTTTTATTTATTTATTTATTTATTCATTTATTTATGTATGGTTTGGGGTCACACCCAGAGATATTTAGAGGTTACTCCTGTCTCCATTCTGAAATTACTTCTATAGGCTCAGAGGTACATATTGGGATGCTGGGAATTGAATCCAGGTAAACTGTGTGCAAGGAAAATGCCCTATTTATTGTGCTATAGCTCCAAACCCCATATGAGGTTTGTTTTCCTGCCCAAAGGAGAGTACTACCTATTTGTCAAGTCTATATTTTCCTTCTCATCTTTATCTTTCCACTTCTTTTCATTGCTTTAAACATTAGAATATCATGAATATTAGAATATTCTTGAATAGGTCATATCAGATTAGAAGCACAAACAACTTGGGCTCATCAAAGAATAAGGACAAAAAATTAATTTCAAGTCTTGAACTAAATTGTTAGAACTCATTACCTGAGTATTTGTTAGAAGGCAGGCGTTTCTCATTATGGGTTGGTGATGGATTATCCCACTGAAGAGATGCGTATGCTCCCTCCTCCTCTTCCATGTTTAAGATGCTTGGATCTGTAAGGTCTTTTCCACACAAGAGATGGAGAGAAATAACTGTAGGTCAGAACAGGTTGGTCAAAGAACTGAAATGAACAACTTTAGGGTTTAAGGAACACAACAGATTCAATTTTACATAGAAAGAAATTCACAGAGTTTAAGCCAAAACACAACTGTGTAAAGAAGGAAAAGAGAAAGAGACCGTAGTCAAAATGAACAACGATGAAAATTACCAATGATAGGTGGGATTTATCTGATTTCAAAAATTAAGCATATATTAAATATGTTAACACTTGGTTGTAGTTAATGGACATAAAAAAGAAAGTGTATTTGTCTTAGTACATGAAATATGTGAACTGAACTAGATAGTGAATATATAGGATAGCTCACATTTGAAACCCTAAAGCATAAAGGACTTCAAATAAGTGTTTAAGTTTTAGAAAGGAAGTTAAGAAAGGATTTCATCTCCAAAGTATATTAAACTATAGTAAGGAGTGTGGATGTAGAAAGCACACTTGAAAATATCAATTCTTTAATTCAATGCAAGTTTATTTCTCACATAAAATTTTAGCTCTGGTAATCCTAGTCAGCAAGCAGGTTTCCTGCAAGTTGAACCAGGACTCCTTGTATTTTCTGCAGTATTTTTCTAACCATTAAGAGGGAAAGAGAAGTGGCAAATTCACATTTGGATCTTGAAAGTCATAATCTGGAAGTAATGTGTATCACATCCATTTCCACAGTAGAACATCAATATTATTTCAAAGGTCTGATGCGTGCCATTTCTACCTGATGAGTAGATAATGTATTCATGAAAAAAAAAACAATACTTAATTTAGCCAATGAATGGCTATTTCTGCCAAATCCTGTGACTGCAACATTAATATTGAGAAATTTTATACCTTAATCATCATTGATAGTGGGCAAACATCATGTGTTGGTAGTTGATGGTCTATAAATTTCAATAATACACAAAAATTTTAATGTTTCCTGCTCATAATATAACTAGATTAATCACTAATATCTGTAATATAGAATCGAACAAATGGCACATAGAACTGGAGGACCAGTAAGAAGTTAATGAGCATGTCTTGAATTTAGACAAACTTAGTTGAATTCCTGGCCAAACCACCACCTTGTGCAATTCTGGGGATCCTGAACTTGATCAGAAGTGGCCCTGGAGATCCCTCATCACTAGCTTGGTAGTAGGTAATCCTTGGCATTATAGGGCCCCAAATGCCCTGCCCTCAAACCACTAGTCGTTGTAGGATTGCAAATATCATCTGTTAATCTTTCTGTGTCTTAACTTTTAGATTCTTTAGAAAATCAATAAGCTAGAAATTTGTCCCTACAGGGATCCATGTCACTTATACTAGCGCTCTTGGGCCAGGGCCTTCATAAATTACTCTGTCATGCCATAGTCTGTTCTCTAGTTCCAATCCCAGCCCACAGCAAGGAAAGAATTTGAGGTCAATACCAACTTGATGTGAATTAAAGCTGTTAATTTTTCCTTTAAGAACAGTTTTCAAGAAGCTTGTGTTATGTATCATACCAAAATTGAGTGGGAAAGAAGAAGCAGTTTTAAATCTGGGGCAAGAAAATATTTGCAGGAGTAAGCCCTGAGCATCAAACGAGTGTGGCCCCTAAAAACAAACAAACAAACAAAAAAGAAAATATTTGCATAGTATGTGGTAAAGGATGATTGTGGATATGAGCTTATGTCATTACATCCAGGCCAGCTTGACTGCCGATGTTCACATCAGCACATAACTGGACCCCTTTGCTCAAAGCTAACCCTGCTTCCCTGTGCAGATCAAATTTTTGGATAAGTTTTTGAAAAAACCCATTTAGAGAATTTAGAGAAAATTCTGCCTAGAGACTAGTAGAAGACTGACCTGGTGACTTCTTTAAAGTCTGCCTCTGAGAGAAATCTCAGATCCTGAAGGTGGGTATTGATTTTTAAATTTTTTTAAATTGGGGGGATATATTTTTAGTGTGAAAGTCAGACTTAGTAGTGCTCAGGGCTTCTTTCTGGCTGTGTTCTCAGGGATCTTCCCAATGGTCTTAGGGGACCATAAAGGGTGCCAGGGGTTGAACTTGGGTCTGCCATATGCAAGGGAAGCACTCTATCTCTATATTTTTCCACTCTTTGGGTATTATTTTTCATAGCCAATTTATTTTTTACATTACTTTTAATAATTTTCCCTAGATTTACTAAGTAAGATAAAAATATAGGGTCTCCTTTCATTTTATTTTTTATTATTAAATTAAATCACTGTGAGATTCACAGTTACAAAGTTATTCAGGATTGAATTTCAGTCATACAATGTTCCATATCCACCCTATTACTATTACTTGTACACATTTCCCACCATTCTCAGTTCCCTTCTTTCTCTCCCCCCCATCTTCATAGCCAGCTTTTGGGAGAATCTGCCTTTGACTGAATAAATTTAGTAGCCAATGTGTATGGGTTCCATTCACCCCAAAACAAACCATATGTCTTGAGGGCAAGAATAGCTATGTTCATCCCCAGACTCTAAGGTGTTTTTGCACCTCTGTGTTTTCTTTTCAAATTCATTTGTTTTTAATTTTCTAAATTCTATAAGCCCTGGCTATTTAAATAATTCAAATTTGAGAGAAGTGTATTTCTGTAGGCTTTAACACTGTAATATCTAATGAAGCAGGAATGAAAAATCCATTGATAAATAGATTAACTTTTGATTGGCTGTTTCTCTGGATGTCAAAAAATCATCAGGAGAGACCCCAGACCTCTAGAGCACGTTTAAGAGGTTTATACATAAAACAAACAAAAAATTTGCAAATGGTACATACTGCAAATAGGGGAATTTTAAAAAGATAATGTTCCTAAAGCATTGAAAAGGATTTTCAAAGCATAAATAGGCATGAAATATGCTTCAGAAAGCTGTTATCCACTCTAGAACTGAAAGTTAAGGGAGAGGGTGTTTATTGAATTTTTTGACCTGTGTGACAGAGATCATGGTATGAAATATGTATTATCTAAGCTTTGTGAAGCCAAGGCACAGCAGGGAGAGAGCCTGGAATTGCATATCTTGACATTCTCTTCTTTAACCCTCTGATCAATGGGAGTGACCCTTAAGAGTGAAACTGACAACTAAAGACCAAGTTTGCTAGATGATCTGATTCATAGGACTTCTTCCCTACACACAGATAGAAGCTGGAGGGGCCTAAGGTACAAATCAAAGTATCCAATAAATTCTTCAAATATTTCATATGATGTTCAGAAGACCTACAATCCTGATCTAAAAATACGGTGCATCAGCTTGTGGTGTAATAATTTCTATCTTGAGGAGTAAAAGAGGAAGCATTCATAGAAATATCAAATATGCATTAATACCAAAGTTAGAAACATAGGAAGAGAATTTCTCATTGATTTCTAGGTGCTTCCACTCTACATATCAAGCATGGAAAATCTAATTTTCTCATATTATTTTCTGATGAATTTCTTAGCAAAAATAATTGGATTGTCCCTACAAAAGATAAATGGGGTCCTTGGGTTGGTTCCTATGCTTTAAATCCTATTATTTATTATTTATATATTCCAAGTTGTTTCAAGGTGTTTTTACCTCATGAAGTTTTATGTCTACAACAGTTCTGTGAAATCAGAACTACTGTTAATGTAGTGTGCTCAACTGTAAATTGAGTCTCAGTCATGATTATGTATTAAAGTCAAATTATGTACTGAAGTTTAATCATGTAGTTAGTGGAAAAATTAGAAATTAAAACCAGGATGTCTGATTGAAGAGCCAGACCTATTAATAATTATTATTACTCTGATTTTATAGATGAGATTTTTAATATGAATAACAGAAAAGAAATCCTTGTGAACTTGAGCACTGATTGGTTGGTTTACATTTTAAAGTGTGTTTGGCCTTGCATTGACACATTATTCCAGGGGTCCTCAAACTTTTTAAACAGGGGGCCAGTTCACTGTCCCTCAGACCATTGGAGGATCTGACTTTAGTAAAAACAAAACTTATGAACGAATTCTTATGCACACTGCATATATCTTATTTTGCAATGAAGAAACAAAACAGATACAAATACAATATGTGGCCCGCGGGCCATAGTTTGAGGACCACTGCAAGTTATTCTTTTAGGCTAAGTTGTACCATCAATATAACTAGATGTTTCTCCCCTTTGGAAAAATGAGACTCTAAAGTTCAGGCATATATTTTATTTTTTGAGTTTTTGAAATTAACCAAAACTATTATGAGCTATATAAGCCAGATCATCTTATTTGATTTCTCTAAAAAATTATTAGAATTCAAAAATAATAATGCCATGCTTAAAAAAAACAGACTATTAGGATATTTAGAGTAGATGCAGTCAATAGGATTTCTGTTATTTCTTCTCAGCCCCTCAAGTTTGCTTGTTTATGATCATCAAAAATAACATAAAGATTTAAATATTCAATGCACACAAGTATTAGTGTACTCAGCTATAAAATTAATACATGTTTACTGAATGTTTTGACATATTTAGTGTTATGCTTAATATGTTCATTTTTATTTCAAATGATCCTCAAAATGCCTTGTAAATATAACAATAGAATTGAACCCAGACATAAAAAAAGCAAACTTTATGGAGCAAATATTAGGGAGCACATTCTAAATATTTCTCAAAATATATTAGACAATTTCTATGAGAAATGAGTGAGATGATGGCCACACACCTAATCTCTATCTTCTAAGTCTTCAAAGTACAAGTATTTGTGTTTTACACAATAATACACAATTTACACAATTTTACACAATAATACACAATTTACACAATTAATGTATTAATATTATTTGGAAAAGAATTTGAGGGAAATGAACAAAATTTGCCTGTTATCCTGCTAAAAGGTTCCCCTCCACATACTATAAATACTTCCCAAGTTACCCAGAAAAAGCCAGCATAGAACTGTCAGGAAAAGAAATAGATAAAGTATTTTTATGTGCTATTTCATCTATGAGCCTATGTTAAAAAATTTCTACTCATTTCAAAATCCCTCATTAGGACTCTTTTTAAGTGTTATTTCTTTAGCACAGAAAGTTTCTGTGATTGAGTCTGACCAAAAGTAAACTTGGAATAGAAAGATAAAGGTTATTTTGTATAGTACTATACAGTTCATAGTGCTTTTTTTGCCTATCTCATATAATGTGGGGTGGGCAAATTCTTTTTAGTTTCTGATGAGTCAGGAAATGATTATTCTTAATGCTGAGCAGAGAATAGTAAACATAAGAACAGTGATGTCAGTGTGCAGGGAGTTATGGGGTAGAGGTGATTTTTGATTTTTTTCTTTAGGTTGTAGAACTTTGAAGTATACAATATAAATTAGGTCTATTCCATTTCAAATAAGAGAACCTAGATATTAAAGCTACATGACTTTTCTATTATTTTTCTTTCACACTTTGTTTCACTATCAAAATAATTCTCCTGATTCCAAGTTCTGCTTTCTTCCCTCTGTTATGTGTATTCTTTCAAGCTTAGGTATTTCATGTGGCTTTTTTGGGGGGTGGGGTCACACCTGGCAGTGCTCAGAGTTTACTCCTGGCTCTATGCTCAGAAATCACTCCTGGCAGACTCAGGGGACCATCTGGGGTGCTGGATTCGAACCAATGACCTTCTGCATGAAAGGCAAATGCCTTACCTCCATGCTATCTCTCTGGCCCCTCATGTGGCTTTTTTTTTTTAGACATTCTACATAGTATAAATCAAGTTAACCTTAACCTTCTATGTTTCCTTTAGAAAATATATCTGTTCATGCCTTAAGAAGAAGTAGAATATGTTATGTTGGTATAATTAGGATCGAAGGTTAGAGGTAAGAAATGACAGAAACAGAATAATTTGGAAGCAAATTATCAATATTTTAGACTTGCTTCTGTGTGCATAAAGAAGAAGTGAAGAAATCCCTTCATAGAAAGGAGTAAATAGGTACCAGAGTTATAGTACTGGGATCAAGGCACTTACCTTGCATATAGTTGACTCTGGTTCTATCTCCAGCACTGTATAGTTCAGCAAGCACTGGAGTGACTACTAAGCACAGACCTAGGAGTAAACTCAAGCATTTCTAGGTGTGTATCATCTCCATAAATAAATAAATAAATGTATAGGTAAAGAAGAAACTTAGAAAAGTAAAGGTTTCAAGGTAAATAGAGAGAAATAAGACATTATTTATTCCATACTCTAGATCTTTTATTGCACATTCCAGCATTTGACTGTGACATCTAACCCTTATTTTTGTATTAAAGTAGTTCATCCAACTTTGCCTTGCCAGCCTTCCTCTCACACATTAAGTACTGTTTGTTCATACAGAAGGCAGGGTGAATTTTTCCTTTATGAAAATAAGCACAATTCATGTTTTCTTTTGCATTTCCAGAAAGGTCAAATCTGTGAATAGAAATGAAAAATGAGTTTCTTTGAAAGTTAAATAATCAACAATGAAATTATGTATGGTATTTTGTTGCGCAAAATGGAAGCAAAAGTAGAGAGAAAAGAAGTAAAAATAAAGTAACAATCAATTGAGAAACTTTCAATCAGCCAGGGAATGTTAAGTATATACATTTGGATAGCTCAATTATTCCTTTAATATAGCACACTTAAGCAGCCAGTGAATAAAAGAAACATTAGGGATCCTGAGAAAGAGATAAGGGAGAACCAGAAATTATGGGAAATATTCTTTCAGCTTTCCACAGAAGACTATTCTTTAGTTTGTCTGTAAGGACAGACAGATTGGATTTTAAGAAAACAAGATTCCCTTTTTTTTTTTTTTTTTTTTTTTTTTGGTTTATGGGTCACAACTTGCAGCGCTCAGGGGTTACTCCTCCTGGCTATATGCTCAGAAATCGCTCCTGGTAGGCTCAGGGGACCATATGGGATGACGGGATTCAAACCACCGGCCTTCTGCATGCAAGGCAAATGTCTTACTTCCATGCTATCTTTCCAGTCCCAAAGATGAGATTACTAAGGTCAAGCAGATTCACATTATGAGGATGAGCTCACAGAAAAAAAAGTTGATTTAAAATTTTTGAATTGGGGATTGTTATTATGGAGTAACAACAAGAAAATGGCACACCGGATTGTAGTTTTTTCTTTATTTCTCTTTCTTCCTTTTTTCTTGCTCCTAGTAATAAGAAGCATTTTTGTCATATGTCTTTTGGTCATTTATAGTTCTTTGTATGTTCATTTCTTCTCCCTATTTTTTGATGATTCAGGTTAGATTTTTTCTTGATAAGCTCTATCAGTGCCTTATGTTTCTTAGATATTAACCCTATTAGATGGGTATTGGATAAATATAGTCTTTTCCATATTGTCAGTAGTCTTTGTACCGTTGTCACCATGTCCTTTATTTATTTATTTTTTTGTTTTGTTTTTTTGAGCCACACCCAGCGTTGCTCAGGGGTTACTCCTGGCTGTTTGCTCAGAAATAGTTCCTGGCAGGCACGGGGGACCATATGGGACACCAGGATTCGAACCAACCACCTTTGGTCCTGGATCGGCTGCTTGCAAGGCAAACACCGCTGTGCTTTCTCTCTGGGCCCCACCATGTCCTTTAGGTGAAAAAACTTTTTAATTTAATGTAGTGCCATTTTTTTAATCTTTGCTTCCACTTCCTTATCCAGTGGTATTTCATCATTAAAGATGCCTTTAACTTTAATGTTATAGAGTGTTTTGTTTATATTTTCTTTTAAGTACCTTATGATTTCAAGTCTGATATTAGGTCTTTAATTCATTTTGATTTACATTTTGTACAGCACAGCATTAAATGTAAGTCTGAGTTCATTAAAACAGCATAGCATTGGAATAAAAACAGACCCTTCAGATCAGTGGAATATAATTAAGTATTCAGAGAATGTTCCCCAGACATACAATGAATTAATCTTTGATAAATGGTTAAAAAACACAAAATGGAGCAAGGAAAGCCTCTTCAACAATTGGTGTTGGTACAACTGGTCAGCTACATGCAAGAAAGCGAACTTTGACCTCCATCTAACACCATGCACAAAGGTTAAATACAAATGGATTAAAGGCCTTGATATCAGACCCAGAACCCTAAGGTATACAGAAGAACATGTAGGTAAAATATTTCATAATATTGACACCAAAGGCATCTTTAAGGAGAAAAGAGCACTGTCCAAACAAGTGGAAGGGAAGATAAACAGATGGGACTGTATTAAATTGAGAAGCATCTGTACCTCAAAGGTAATAGTGACTAAGACACAAAGGCCACCCACAGAATGGTAGAAACTATTCACCCATTATTCATCAAATAAGGAGCTAATCTCTAATATATACTAGGTACTGACATAACAAGAAAAAAATGCCAACCAAAAATGTAAAAAAGAGATGAACAGGATTTTCTCAAAAAAAGAAATACAAATGGTCAAAAGGCACATGATAAAACGCTCCACATTATTAACCATCAGAGGATTCAAATCAAAACAAAAGTCAGATACCATATAATATCACAAAGACTGGCAAACACCAAAAAGAATAAGAAAGACTGGGGGCAGGGGAAGGAAGAACATTTTTCTTCTTATTTTAGGCTCATGATTATTGCTTGATTGTTGTTTGTATTGCAGTGGTGCTCTTTTTGCGATGTTTTTCTTCCATTATCCCTTTCTTCTCTTAAATTGATATTTAAAACTCTCTAGAATGGACCCCTCCTGGATTTTGTTTGTTTGTTTTTTGCTTTTTTGTTTGTTTTGTTTTGTTTTGTTTTTGCTTTTCTTTCCAACAGACCACATCAAACAGAACCACATAACTTGAATCATCTTGTTTTGCCTCATAAATTGAGGTGGAAAAATGGATGGTACTAAGACCAAACAGTTGTATGAATTGAGTGGAAATAATAAAAAAAATGACCAGACTTTAACAACAAATCCAAAGCCAACGACAACAGAATCGATACCCATTTTACAACAAGCTAGACACAGAAGAGACCACTTATTCTAGCAGCCTCGGAGGTAATGATGGGGGATATGAGATGCATGCTGAGAACAGGGGTGGAGGGAGAAAAACATTGGTGGTGGAAATGTCCTGGGTTCAATGCTGCTATGTACCTAAAATATTACTGTGAAAGATTTGTAATCCACGTTGGTCACAATAAAAATAATAAAGAAAAATAGAATAAGAACAACCAATGCTAATATAAATGTCAGCTGATCTAGACTTTAGGGAAAACAGTATGTAGAGGGGCTGGAGCAGTGGAACATGCGATAAAGCATCTGCCTTGCCCTCGCTAGCATAGGACTGACTGCGACTTGATCCCCTGGCATCCCATATGGTCCTCCAAGCCAGGAGCAATTTCTGAGCGCATGGCCAGGAGTAAGTAACCCCTGAGCATCACCGGGTGTGGCACAAAACCAAATCAAAACACCAAACAAACAAACAAGAAAACAGTATGGGGGCCAGAGAGATATCATGGAGGTAAGCGTTTGCCTTGCATGCAGAAGGACAGCAGTTCAAATCCTGGCATCCCATATGGTCCTCCAAGCCTGCCAGGAGCGATTTCTGAGCATAGAACCAGGAGTAACCCCTGAGTGCTGCCGGGTATGACCCCCCAAAAAACAACAAAACAACAAAAGAAAACAGTGTGTATGTTCCTCAAACTAGAAATCAAATTTCTACATGACCCAGGAATACAACTTTTAAGAATATAGCCTAAGGGCTTAAAAACAATTAGGAAAGCCATTTGCACTCCTAGGTTCATTGAAGCACTATTCATATTAGCCAGAATCTGAGCACAGCCCAAATGCCTGAGATGAGATGAATAGATAAAGAAACTTTGGACATCTACATAATGTAATGCTACATAGCTATTGGAAAAAATTAAGTGATGAAATTTTCATATTCATTAATACGTATGAAGAGTATTATGCTGAGCAAAATGAGTCAGAGAGTGGGATAGACATAGAATAATTACACTCATTTGTGGTGTATAAAAATATTATGATAATATTCAGAGACAATAGAGATGAGGACTAGGAGAACCAAACCATGGTAGGAATCTTGCCACAAATAGTGGGGGGATGCAGTTAGGAGAGAGAAGGGACTACTATGACAATGATAGTTGGACTAATCACTCTGGACAAGAAATGAGTGCTTAAAGGAGATAAAGTGATATACATGATATCAAAAAATAAAAGGAAAAAATAAAATAAATAGAGTGAGTGCAAGAAAAAATGTCTGGGGGGAAGTAAGATGGGAAATGATTTATGTTGAGTAAAATAAGTCAGAGAGAGATAGACACAGAATAGTCTCACTCATCTATGGGTTTTAAGAAAAATAAAAGAGATTACTATAATAATTCCCAGAGACAATAGAGATGAGGGCTGGATGGACAAGATCCTGATATGAAGCTCACCACAGAGTGGAGTGCAGTTAGAGAAATAACTACACTAACAACTATCATGACAATGTTAATGAGTATGGTATAGTTTTGATTCACAAAATGATTAAATGGATTTTTGGGATTGAAATATCACTCTCTGTAATTCACAATACAAAGACCCTTTGCCTATATTATCTATTTAAATAAGGAGTGTCATGATATAAATATTATAATAATGTATAATAATGATGATCTGACTAATTCTTGGGTTTCTATGAGGGAAAATAGTAAAATAATTTTGAGAAATCCAAAGGTTCTTCAAATAAACAAATTTTGTTTTGTTTTGTTTTGTTTGGGGGCCACACCTGATAGCACTCAGTTTACTGTTTACAGTTTACTCTTGGCTCTTCATTTAGGTATTACTTCTAAAGGGGCTTAAAAGACCATTTGGGATGCCAGGGATTGAACCTGGATCAGCTGTGTGCATAACAAGTACATTACCCACTGTGCTATCTCTCTGGTCTCAAAATAAGCACATTATAAGCAAAAAAAAATGAAGAGAAATTTTTCTATTACATAAAGAGTATTAGGTCAAGTTAAACATGCACACACTCATGCATAAGTTCCTTGTGGTAAAGGAGAGAATATAAATGAACAGAGGATATAATAGAAATAGAGGTGAATTATGACAGATAAGGAACAGAGTAATCAGATAGAAGAGAAAGTAGAATTGTCTTATTATTGGTCTTCTCTTGTTAGGATGAGAGCATAGTAACTCAGGTGCTGCTTATATGATCATAGGGTAAAAAACACAATCCAGGTGGTACAGAATTGCATTCAAAATGATAAAGAATCTCGGGAATAGAAAATGCAATGGTATCTTATATTTTGAATTTCAGTGACTTACATATTTTGAGAAACAACAGATCCATCTTCCCATGTCCAGTTCTCATGAGAATTCTGACGAGATAATCCAACCCAACGAATAAAGCTAGTTCTTCCCTTGAGGTATTCCTATACAAACACAAAAATAAGTAGTAATTAAAACTCCATGTCAAAAAATTGTGGTCATTCATCGATCAAGTCCTGACTAAAAAAAAAACAAACCCAGCATATATCAATGTTAACTATAGTAGAAATTTAGAATTATATTAAGATTATAGTATTAAAGTAAAATATCTTGTACACACAGAAAAATGTTTACAAAATAGATAATATAATTTTTCTATGCACATACATGCTAGCAATTGAATATATGAATAACAAATATGGCCCTTAAATAATAATATAACCAACTAGATGCATTATTATAAGACCTTAATATTTCCTAGTTTACCCTCTACATTTTAAGTTAGCTTCTTAACTTTCCTAAACTCATCTGAATACAAAAGTAATAATTTATTTTAGTTAGTTGAATAAGAGACAATTTTATGCTATTTTCACTTATTGCATGTTTATACTGAACAATTATCACTATCTTTTGTCTTATGTTTGATTGCCGATTGCTCCAACTAGAATCTAAGTTTCACAAAGTAGAGTTTTCTGTCTTCTTTAATAATTGCATAAATTTCCCCCAATTTAATGTTTTTTTGCCTGTTTCACTAGTTTATCTCCCCCATTGTTTTACATTTGTTTCTTTAGTCCTAGTACCACTGTGTTTTGGTTGTTTTAATGCCTAAATTGACTGTTAGATCAAAAATTGCCTTATTACCTCTTAAATATAATCTTGTGTCTCTCCTCGCTGCAGTACAAAAATCAAACACTGCCATCACCCTAGCCTTATTAAAAGGCCTAGGTGTTATTGGTGTAAGCACAAATATTTATTCATTGGTTCATACTCTAGAATCTGCTAATGCCTTATAACTGTTGCTAAAAATGTTTACAAACTTAAAGAAGTTTACACTACTGTTGATTTCCTAGCAAAGAGTGCAGAATAACCGCCGTGGTTCAAAATTTAACATTTTTTTTGAGGGAGGGGGGAATTTGTGTCATCCTTAGAGTAAAATGTTGCTTTTTAAAATAAATTCGGCTTAGCTAGAGATAGCATTCAACACATAGAGGATAATTTAGTAAATAGACAAAAAGATATAGAGCAGAGTGAGAGCTGGTACAAAAATTGGTTTTCTACCACTCCATGGATAACAACAGTGCTCCCAGCCTTTTTGGGGCCCTTCATTGGCTTTACGTTGCTAGTTTCCTTTGGTCGTTGGGCTTTTCGCAAACTCACCACCTTCGTAAAGAATCAAGTGGATGAAGCAACCAGAAAGGACTCAAAGGTTCTATACCAACAACTATGCACCTCAGAAGACCAGCTGACACCTGACATCTCCCCTCCTGCCAACTCTCCGCCACTTAAGTTTGAAGTTATCGAGGAGCTGGCGCATAGACCTCAATCTGTGCCTTGCCAAGCTTTGGAAATGACTGAATCAAGGGTAGCAGATGTGGTGACTGGAAGGCACGTCTGTCCCTTCTATATTGTATACTAAACAGGGGGAGATGTGGGAGATCGAGCACCCCACATATCAAAGGAACTCTGAATGAATTTTCCACCGCCTGTCTGATTCAAGCCACAAAAGTTTGCATAGCCCCGAACCAACAGAAAACTCTGCAAATAAATTTAGCTCAGCACAAAGAATCTGGCTTAACCAGATGCCTTAACCTTTCCATGGAACCTGTTTTTGTAACTGCTCTCAAGCATGTAGTTATAGATATGTTTTTGTAAAGTTTAAATTATGATCCTAATTGCTTGCACAAAAGATAGATCTAAATGGAAAATAGGCTAAACAAATAATTGTATTTGCGTAAATATCAATTAGCTATTTGTTTAAGAATTTGCTTCCCCTCCCCCCATCCTGCCAGGTTCCTCTTTATCCTTCCCGCCATCAAAATGTGTTTATGCTCCCATTGGTTAAAATTGTTGTACTTGTACAAATCTGATTGGTTTATGTTTCAATCCTATGTTACTAAAATAGGCCCTGGATTGAGCTATTATGAAAGGGGCCCTTGGGCTACTGTGAAGGTAAGAAGTGCTCAGGCCATGGGGGTATTGTTGGAAAGATGTGTGCAGAAATAATGTTAACCGTATATTAACTTCTGATCCTCAATAAAAATAAGCTATTATAAAATAAAAAAAGAATAATTGCATAAATTTGAATTACAAAATTATTTCATCACAAAATTGTTGAATCAATGAATGAATCAATCTACCAATACATTGGCTGGAATTTGGAATTTTAATGCTGTCTTGTATTTTGCCTAATTAGAAAGAAATGTTCACTTATTTTTAAAAACGTTTTAAAATATTTTAAAAATATTTTCTCTATGAGGCTGAATTTACAAAAAGGGTTAAGGAGATGGCACAGGAAGTAAAAATAACAGGACACTCACTGGTTCTGAATGTTGGACTGATCTCATCTGGTTCACTACTCTGGACTTCAATTCTTAAGAAGGTATAAGTCAAAAAAATTTTTTTTGCCTGGTTAAATCCTCCCAAGAATAATTTTACCAGTAGTGACAGAAAGGATGGTTCAATACTCAGTGCTTAGTCTGTACTGAGCAATTATTTTTGTTTGTTTGTTTTTGGGTCACACCTGGCAGTGCTCAGGAGTTACTCCTGGCTCTGTACTTAGAAATCGCTCCTGGCAGGCTCAGGGGTCCATATGGGATACCAGGATTCGAACTACTGTCTGTCCTAGATCGGCTACATGCAAGCAAATACCCTGCCACTATACTTTCTCTGCCACTGAGCTGAGGGTCCCAGAGCGCGCGAGCCCGTGCGTGCGTGCATGCGTGCGTGCGTGCGTGCGTGCGTGCGTGCGTGCGTGTGTGTGTGTGTGTGTGTGTGTGTGTGTGTACCCCTGCTG
Source organism: Suncus etruscus (assembly GCF_024139225.1). NCBI lineage: Eukaryota > Metazoa > Chordata > Mammalia > Eulipotyphla > Soricidae > Suncus > Suncus etruscus. The sequence continues at coordinate 38,602,684 of NC_064858.1, forward strand.
TGAGATTACCAACTAGGAGAGACTGAGGGGGCCTGCTGCCTATGCGTGTTTCTCTACTCTTCTGTCTCCTGAACCTCTCCTGAGAGGGCCAAGAAGGGCCCATCAAAAATTATCTTTTAGAGGTGCCCAAGCCAAAAGGCTGAGAAAGACAGGTGAGTGAAACTGGCTATCAGCAGTGTCCCTGCAGAAAGGCAGATACTTGGTTTATGAAAGCAGGCAGGAGGAATTTGCCCTGCTGTGAGATTATCAACTGGGAGAGATTGAGGAGACCAGTTGCCTGTGCTTGTTTCTCTACTCTTTTGTCTCCTGAACCTCTCCTGAGAGGGCCAAAAAAGACCCACGAAAAACTCTCTCCTAGATGTGCCCAAGTCAAAAGGCCAAGAAAGACTGGATAAGTGAAACTGGCTATCAGTGGTGCCCCTGCAGAAAGACAGATGCATTGTCAGTGAAAGCAGGCGGGAGGAATCTACCTCTGCTCCAAGATTACCAACTGGGAGAGACTGAGGAGGCCTGTTGCCTGTGCATGTTTCTCTACTTTTCTGTCTCCTGAACCTCTCCTGAGAGGGCTAAGAAGGGCCCACCAAAATCTCTTTCCTAGAGGTTCCAGAAAAGCATGGTGGCTCGCTTCACTGCTGCATGCTTTTTCTAACTAATGAACCCCACCATAACACGCAGAAAATACCACACTACAAGAGTGAAAATGGGGAAACCTCACAGGTAAACACCATGCACAGAGAATGAAGATGGTAGCTCTAATGACCAAAAAATACCAACCATCTGATAATCTCTCAGATAAGGAGTTTAGAATAGAAATATGGAGGATTCTCATGGAAATCAAAGAAATGTAGCTCTAGCTGAACAGAACGCATAGATAGAAACTAGAAAACTCTAAACTGAAATAACAGATCTGTATAACACGGTGGCTGAACTGAAAAACTCAATGGAAAGCCTCTCCAAGGGTAACAGCAGCCAAGGACAGAAACACTTAACTGGAAGATGAAATGCAGAATAACTCCATATAGCAAAAGGAATTGGAAAAGAACCTTAAGGCAAACAATCATACAATGGAAAAAGTACTCAAAGAATGTGAACATATGAAAATAGAAGTCTTTGATAAACTCAACAGAAACAACGTAAGAATCATTGGAGTACCAGAGGCCTAGGAAGGAGATCCCCAGGAAGAATCAGCAGTCAAAGATATCATCACAGAGAAATGCCCAGAGCTAAAGACTGCATGCAATCAAATCCTGCATGCCCAAAGAGTAACAGCTAAAAGAGACTGAAAGAAAAACACCCCAAGACACATCCTATTCACAATGATGAATCCTACAGATTTAGAATACTGAAAGCAGCAAGATATAAAAGGGAAATTACATTCAAAGGAACATCCATAAGATTTACGGGAGACATGCCACAAGAAACTCTCAAGGCCAGAAGACAGTGGAGGGATATTGTGACAAGACTGAATGAAATGGAGGCTTCACCTAGAATACTGCACCTGGCCCAACTCACATTCAGGTTTGAAGGAAGGATAAATAGCTTCACGGATAAGCAACAACTCAGAAACTTTACAGATGCAAAACCAGCCTTAAAGGAAAAACTGAAAGGTCTACTTTAAGACAAGACAAACCAACAGACATGCCAAACTTATACACAAAGATGACATTAAATCCCATGAAAATCATCTCCCTCAATGTCAATAAACTAACTGCCCCAGATAAGAGAAACAGAGTGGCTAAATGGATCAAAAAGATGAATCCAACCTTCTGCTGCTACAGGAAGCACATTTGAACAGTTAGAACAAACATAGATTCAAAATCAAAGGCTGGAGGAAAATTATCCAAGCAAACACACCCTTAAAAATGCTGGGGTGTCCATATTAATATCAGATGACACAAACTTTAGACTCAGAAAAGTTGTAAGGGACAAAGATGGATACTTCGTACTAATCAAGGGATATGTGCAACAGGAAGAAATCACACTGATAAACATATATGCACCCAATGAGAGACCAGAAAATTATCTAATACAATTATTGGATAATTTGAAAGAGGACATATAACAACACAATAATTGTGAGAAACCTCAACACGGCCCTGTCAAAACTTGATAGGTCAACCATACTTAAAAACAACAAAAATATACTAGCCCTGAAAAGAAATAAATGGAAGAAAGAGGCCTAGTGTGTGTGTGTGTGTATATATATATATATATATATATACATACATATATATACATATATATATATATACAGATGACACTCTATCCCCAGAAACCTGGATATGCATTCTTCTCCAATGTACATGGGTCATTCTCCAGGATAGAACACATGCTGGCACATAAAACATACCTCCATAATATCAAGAGGATAGAAATTTTGCAGGCTACCTTTGCTGACCACAAGGCTCTAAAATTAGATGTGACCTACAAATACCAAAACCAGACAGAGATGCTGCCAAAAAAGAAAATTACAGACCAATATCCATGATGAACACAGATGCAAAGATCCTCAACAAAATCCTGGCAAATAGGATCCAATGCCTCATCAAGGAGATCACTATGATCAAGTAGGTTTCATCACAGAAATGCAAGGATGGTTTAACATCCGTAAATCTATCAACATAATACATAACATCAACAACAAGAAAAATAAAAATCACATGATCATATAAATAGTCGCAGAGAAAGCATTTGATAAGATCCAAAACCCATTTTTGATAAAAAAAAAAACTTTCATCAAGATGGGAATGCAAGGAACCTTTCTCAATATAGTTAAGGCCATTTACCACAAGCCAATGGCAATATAATCCTCAATGGAGAAAAACAAAAAGCATTCCCTCTAAATTCTGGCACAAGACAAGGCTGTCCTCTCTCACCACTCCTATTCAACATATTACTGCAAATACTTGCTACAGCAATTAGGCAAGAAAAAGATATCAAGGGAATCCAGACAGGAAGGAAATCAAGCTCTCACTGTTTGCAGATGACATGATGCTCTACTTAGAAAACCCTAAAAACTCTACCAAAAAGCTTCTAGAAACAATATATTTATATAGCAAGGTGACAGGCTACAAAATTAACACAAAAATGGCCTTTTAATGATAGAGATGAAATGGACATTAAAAAAACAACTCCATTCCCATTAGTGCCACACAAACTCAAATATCTTGGAGTCAACTTGACTAAAGATGTGAAGGACCTATACAGAGAAAACTATAAAACCCTTCTCCAAGAAATAAGAGAGGACACGCAGAAATGGAAACACACATCCTGCTCATGGATTGGCAGAATTAACGTAATTAAAATGGCAATATTCCTCAAAGCATTGTACAGATTTAGTGCAATCCCTCTAAAAATACCCATGACATTCTTCAAAGTGGATTCAACACTTTAGAAATCCATTTGGAACAATAAACACCTTCGAATAGCTAAAGCAATCCTTGGGAAAAGGAATAAGTGAGGCATTACTTTCCCCAACCTTAAACTGTATTAAAAACAATTGTTATCAAAGCAGCATGGTATTGGAATTAAGACAGATCCTCAGATCAGTTGAATAGACTTCAGTACTCAGAGAGTGTTCCCCAGTCATACAATCACCTAATTTTTATAATGGAACAGGGAAAGCCTCTTCAACAAGTGGTGTTGGCACAGTTAGCCACTTGCAAAAAAATGAACTCACACCTCCACCTAGCTAACACCATGTATAAAGGTCAAATCCAAATGGATATAAGACCTGAAACCATAAGATATATTGAACATCATGTAGGTAAAACACTCCATGACATTGAGAATAAAGGCATTTTTAAGGAGGATTCAATACTCTCCAAACAATTGAAAACAGAGATAAACAGATGGAAATATATTAAGCTGAGAAGCTTCTGCACCTCAAAAGAAATAGTACACAGAATACACAATCCACACACTGAGTGGAAGAAACTATTCATCCAATACCCATCAGATTAGGGGCTAGAATCCAAAATATACAAGGCACTGATAGAACTTTACAAAAAAATTTAACCCCATCAAAAAATGGGCAGAAGAAATGAAAAGACACTTTGACAAAGAAGAAATACAAGTGGCCAAAAGGCACATGAAAAAATGCACCACATCACTAATCATCAGGGTAAATCAAAACAACTATGTGGTACCATCTCACACCACAGAGATTGGCGCATATGAGAATGAGAACAAGCAGTGCTGGTGGGGATGTGGAGAGAAAGGAACTCTTATTCACTGCTGGAGGGAATGAAGTCTAGTCCAACCTTTATGGAAATTGATATGGAGATTCCTCAGAAAACTGAAAATTTAACTCCCATATGTGCCAGCTATACAACTCCTAAGGATAAACCCTAGGAACACAAAAATACAATACAAATATCCCTTCCTCACACCTATATTCATTGCAGTGCTATTTACAGTAGGAAGACTCGAGAAATAACCAAGATGCCCTTCAACAGATGAATGGCTAAAGAAACAGTGGTACATATACACATTAAAATATTATGCAGCTATCAGAAGAGATGAAGTCATGAAAGTTTCCTATACATGGATGTACATGGAATCTATTATGCTGAGTAAAATAAGTCAGAGGGAGATAGACACAGAATAGTTTCCTTCATCTATGGGTTTTAAGAAAAATAAAAGGTATTTTTGCAATGATCCTCAGAAACAAAGAGAGGAGGGCTGGAAGTTCCAGCTCACTACATGAAGCTCACCACAAAGAGTAGTGAATACAGTTAGAGAAATTACTACACTGAGAACTATAACAATGTGAATGAATGCGGGAAGTAGAAAGCCTGACTATAGTACAGGCCAGGGTGGTGTTGGGCGGAGGGAGATTTGGAACTTGGTGATAGGAATGTTGCACTGGTGAAGGAGGATCTTCTTTACATGACTGAAACCCAACTACAATTATATTTGTAATCAAGGTATTTAAATAAAGATATATAAATAATGTACCAACATATCTAGTATACATGAAATCCCTGAATTTTATTCCCAATACTACATGACCCCAACAATACCAGCAATGATAGCCTAGTGGCACACAGAATTGCTAAACCCAAGGAGAGTTATTGTTTTGCCTGAAAACTGATTCTTCTTTCTGGTACTGCCAAGTTCCAAAGAATGGTAACTAGCCTCTGGGGCCCTGAACACTACTGGGAGGCCCCCTAAAATGTTTTCATAAATCTGTCGTGTAAAAGAACAGCTCTGAGGCTTGACTCCAGACTTGCTTCCAGTATTTATGAAAAGAAAGGCTACACTGAATGATAAATGGATAAAGATAATGTATATGAGTTTATTTTGATTGAAATAAAGTTGTTAGAAGCTGTCAGAAGAAAATGTGGGAGAAAATATTATATAAGAAGAAAATTTTCTATGTCATGTGGAATCAACTTAGACCTCAGGTGATTAGATACCATCCGTCCAGCCTTCAACCCTGGATCCCAGACATAAAAACTGCACAGTTCTTCACAACAACTGCAGGAAACAAATCCCATCCGGGATAGCCTTAATACTGCGGGGTCACCAACAAGTGCCAGCTCTAATATGATATCCTGACAATGAGGAAAATGGGAATAACTTGACCTAAGAGCAGATTATCCTACCTTACCAGCTAACGATAAGACAAAATCAGAAGACTTGTCACCCTTTGGTAGGTCCAAAAGCCAAGATCGCGATTTACAGGCTGCTAGAACCATAACCAGACTGTATTTATCTTGGGACCAATAAAAAAGCCCTAGTCTAGGGTTTGAACTACGACCAGCACAATAACCATGATCCCCAGTTCCAAAGGTCTGGCAGAGACAATTGTAACGGAATGGGGTTTCTGGAAACACAAAGAAAGACGCTATCCTAGGTGCCATCCTAGGTTCAGTGTAAAGACCAAGACCGCCAACCACAGAAGATGGATTAAAATGACACTGAGGGAACAGAACTTCTAGAACCACAAAGACTGACTTCATCATAAGTCCCACCCTTGGACCTGTGCAGATACTGAGATCTCTAGATACAGAGGTCTGATTGTATCACCCAGGATGGAGCAGAAGTCTTCCAAACACCACAAAAGCACCACCGGGAGAGTAAATGATCCTGAACTGAATCTATAGTTAATCCCATGACAATATACTCCAAGGACGGAGAAACCCCATATCTCTTAGGCCAAATGAATTCCTTTTCTAATGAACCCAATATTTACTATGCCAGGGCAGGAGGGAAAACAAAACAAAACAAAACAAAAAAAACCAAAAAGCACAAAACATTGTTTATTTTTTATATATTATTTTTTATCTTAATTTATTATTTTTTTTATTTACCTATCTATTTTTTGGTCGATTTCTTTGTTTGGGTGTGGTTATTGAAGTTGTTGTCCCCAGTTATACTTATTTTTTTCTCTTCTTTTCTTTTCTTTCTTTATGTGCTATGCCATGTTTCTTATCTCAAGACCATGACTTTTTTTTGGTTTTGTTTTGTTTTGTTTTGGTGCTTATCATTATTCTTGGAGTCCTCACTGGATATTTGACACTTCTTTTTGTACTGGTGGAGTCTTTCACCTTCTTTTTCTCCTTCGTCTCTCAAATCGATGATGAGAGCCTCTAGAAGGATTCTGCCCATTTTCGGTGTATTAGACTTTTACCCCAGTTTATTACTTTTCTCTTCTTCAAACAAAACCACGTAACTTGAACTAGCTAATCCTGCCTCCCAGTTAGAGGGGGAAAAAAAGGAAGGCACCAAGACCAAACAGGTGCAAGACTACTAAGTAGTAGGCTAGGTACAGAGGGGACTACATATTCTAACAGCCCTGGGAGTGAGGGAAGAGGATATGGGAGGTAGGACAAAAACGGAGGTGTAGGGAGGACAAATTGGTGATGGGAATCCCCCCTGATTTTATGTAAATATGTACCTAAAATATTATTGTCAACAATATGTAAGCCACTATGATCAAAATAAAAATTATATTAAAAAAAGAAGAAAATTTTCTTTGAAGTTCTCTGTTTTTATATAACATCACTCCAACAAAGATAGATTTTACATAATAATTTGTTTTCAACAATTTAACAAGAACTGATGAAGTAATTGATGTGGGGAAACAGATTTTATAATCAGATTTAATTTATTTTTATTCTTGAATATTTTTAGAAATTAAATAGTAAATAGAGTCAAGATAGCTAAGAAATATTAAGTGATATTGCAGAAATAAAACCATAACTCCAAGTCTCATTTGTCCTATTTCAATTTCTCAAATGTACTTTTACCAAAATCATGGTTTTCAAATGAGCATAAAATAGGGGACAAGAGAAAAATGTAAAAGAAAAGGCAAATGAGTGAGTTAGAGTTTTTCTCCTTAAGACTCAACAATATTTGAGACTGGAGAAATAGTACAGCAGGTAGGATACTTGCCTTGCATGTAGCTGAGAGCTGATGTGAGTTCAATCCATATGGTCCAGGATAGATTGCTGAGCACAGAGCCAGAAATATATCCTGGGTACTTCCAGGTGTCCAAAATAAATAAATAAATAAATAAATAAATAAATAAATAAATAAATAAATAAATAAATAAATAAATAAAAGAAGACTAGGGGTTGGAGGTTAGTAGCAAATGGGGCTTTAGCTATGTACATAGCTGACTTGCCTTTGATTTCTTGAGACCCATATGACACCCAAGGACTACCAGAACTGATTGCTGAGCACCTGAGTGCCACTGGATATGGTCCAAAAACAAAGACAAAAGAAAACTAAACAAAAAATAGGAAGAAAATGACTCAAAGATATTTGATTTGGAACTATCTTACCAGAGTGTTTTTGTTGGTGATCTTCAGCAGAGTGGAGTTCAAATTAGCGCAGTACTTCTTACCATCTTCCCAGGTCAGATTTTGCCTAAAGAACCCATAGCAATTATCTCCATAGTATCTCCAGTTTTTTTCACAGGGATCGCATTTATGACCTTACAAAGGATCAGAAAACAGAAACCCTTTCATTTTTATATAATAATAAATATTATATTCATTGAACTATATGAATAATTAACAAATAATTAATTTTAATAAATAATTTATGTAATAATAAATACATGTATTTGTTATATATACATTTTTGGTCATCACCCTGTGATGCTCAGGGGTTACTTCTCATTCTATACTCAGGAATAACTCCTGGCAGTGCTTGGTGTCTAGGCACCATATGGGATGCTGGGGATCTAGCCTGGGTTGGCTGCAAGCAAGGCAGGCACTTTACCTGCTATACAATCATTCCTGCCCAGGATTATATTTTCCCTTCTAGCCAGTATTTTCTACAAATCTCAGAATTCTCTTCAAGGACCATTACAGAACTACTCCATATGTAGGGGAGAAGATGCTTTCAAACCATACTTACTCAAAGTGCCCTTTGGCTCGTTTTGTTCTAATTGCTTTAGTAACGCTTGACAGAACTTCTTTGCTAGTTGTTGCAAGGTTCCTGAGAGATTTTCATTCTCGGTTTTTAGGTAATTTTGCTGTGCTACAGCTACATCAAATTGGATAAGAATTCATTGTTAGTATTATAAAAATGATGAACTCCCCTTCAATGAACTTTAATTTCACTAGAAATATTCGTGTGCTTACTAGCTAGAAAGACATGGGAGAGTCAAAAGGATCAGTGTGAAAAGATCATAGAAAACAAATTAAATGCTATAAAAACCTGACAATTAAAAATTATCCAGGATAACACATGACTGAACTATCTAAAGTAACTATGACAGATGAGAAAATTTGTAATGCACTTTGGTCACAATAAAAATAAAAAAATAAATAAAATGGTGTAATCAGAATTGTGGTGACTAATATTTCCTTAAATACAATATTTTAACTGGGCTTTCACAGGGGTGAGTAGCTTCTCTTACTCATTTATGCCATTTGAATTCTTACTGACATATTTAAATAAGAAAAAATAGGAATGAAGGCTTCTAAAGTATTTATGTGGTAAATTGGGGGCCTTTCAAATTAATTGAAAGAAAAATATATAAAGTGGTATATGAAGTCTCTTTATGGAAGTAAAACAAATAAAATGGCAAGGAGAACATTTTCATAGGTAAATTAATCAACAGAATCTCAGGCAAGGAGTAGAGGATTGATTTGTAAAATTGTACATACTCTATGATAACTGTATCTTAAGATATTCAGGATAATTAGAAAAAATTAAAAATACATGGATATTAAAGACTCATTTAAACTTTTAAAAATAATTTTAATAACAATAAACCCCATATTTTCCTGTCTTCAATACTTGTCAGAGATCATAAGATTTTTTTCAATGAAATTTATTCATAAAATATATTTATTTATAAAAATCTAAGGTGTGTGGAGATAGTTTAAAAGACCAAAGCCTTTTGTTTAAGTTTTGCATAAATATGGTTTTGCAAAATTTTTCATAAGTGAGGCCCAACTTTGATAAACCAAGTGTTTCAGTGGTGTCCACTGCTAATACCAACCCAGGTACAGGGCCATCAGCCCAGCACTACAATGTGAAATGCCTTGGGAGGGATTCTTGGGTTCCTGAGCAAGAACTCCCCTCAATATCTAAAAGACCATTTTATCAGATGGAATATCCAGAGTTTCCCTTTACTGAAAACATTTTGACAGCTCAGTCTATGCTATTTGAAGTAGAGCCCGAAGGTCAGGTAATGCCATGCGTCTTAGAAAATACACTAGGGCACTTAAGTTTTTTAAATACTGCTCTGATCAAACCTCAGCAGTGAATGAAAACTTACTTAGAATCCCCAGAGCCATGAGTCCAACAACTGTCCCCGTGCACAAGAACAGCAGAATCAAAGTCATCACACGCCATAATGAAGTAGAAGATGCAGAGTCTACTGTAGACATACAACAAAAATATCAGGAACAGTCAATGGGGCATAGCTGTGAACCATCCCTAGTCCAGTTACAACCGTTCTGAGTTTCCCAAGCAACATAAATAGCTTTGCTGGCAAACTTTGACTGTTTTCCTTTGGAGTTCATCCACAATCAACTTAATCCGTGCCCATACCACACATTTAACAACTCCATTCCAGCAGACTTTTCTCAAAGTCAAAATGCAGTTTGGATTATGGCTTGGAGTATTTTTCATTGTTTCATTTCATGCTCTCTCCCCACTGAGAACTACTTTCATAAACCATAGCTGAAGAATTCCAGTTGCAAACCATATTCAAAAAGACATTCCTAAACATTCTCTTAAAGTTTTCTCTTTCCTCCAGCATGAAACTCTATAAACCATAACACCAATGTTTCTTGCTTACCCTTTTGTTTTTTATACTAGAAAGTCTTTCTGGATCTATATAGATGCTATTCAAATGTTGTAAATAAAGATCACATAAAATTATACTCCAGGAGCTAGAATGATAGGATAGTGCATAGGGTACTTTCCTAAAGTGGGGCCAACCCAGATTTGATCCCTGGTACCCCGTATGGTCCCCAGAGCCTGCCAGGAGTGATTCCTGAGTGCAGAGCCAGGAGTAATCCCTGAATAGCATCAACTTTGGCCCAAAAGGCAAAAATAAGTAATCAAATTAGATTCCATGCATTGTCACAAAGTAGAAAAAAAAAAGAATAAAAGCATCTAGGGTTGAGCCATTTTAATCATTGCATTAAATATTTTGCATTGTTAGTTCTGGATATTCTTACCTGATGCTGGAGGTGGTTTTCGATTTGCTTTAATGTTCAAGGTGATATATCCATCTTCGTCCTGCATGGTGTTTCTTTCCTTGAATCGTGCTCACAAAATGACTTGGCTGTTTGTAGTATCCACCCTTAACAAGTCTGGTGTCTGCCAGTCAGTGTCCTCCTCCTGCTGGGGAGGTGGAGCTATATGAGTGGATACATAATTTTTTTGTTGTTGTCTGTTTTACTTTTTATGAAAAATTTTTCTTGATGCTCATGTCAGAGCAGACAGGAGGGGTTGGTTGATTTTGGTGCCAAAAAAAAAAAAAAAAAAGATCCCACACACAGCTCTCTCAATGCTGACATAGAAGAGGGAAACTGTCTGGAGTCCAAGATTGAGAATGTTAAAACACAGGATCCTCCCAGAGAGAGCTTCCTGAGGAGCAGACCCTGCTGCATCACTTATTCTGAGGAGATAAGACCAGTTGGGGTCAGGACTTTCCAGTCTGCCCTGAATAAATGGTGCTGAGGAAAAATGTTGGGAATGCCAGCTATTGAAAACAAAGGGAAATGGTCAGATAAACCCCTACACACTCTCCACTTCTCAGCCAGCCTGATTGGATCATCTTCCAACATCCTGTCTCTTTGTATTTTTTTGTTTTATTTTTGTTTTTTCTTTCTTTTTCTTCATGGAATCTACCTCTTCCTGTGTCTCCTCAGGAGTAGCACAATACTGCCACTTCTCTTTCCCCATGGTAGCATTACTTGGGGCTGTAATTTCTCAGATCCCATCACAGGAGTCACAGGTAAAAATGTCAGACTCCCTATATCTGACTTTACTGTCTGCAGATGAATTTTTCCCTAGCTCATATCTTTCTTCTTTTTTCCCCCCAACTTTTGAGAACTTTTTAAACTTCTTGACCTATTTGGCTTAGGATTCCCTCATTCTCAGTTGGTTTCTTTCTTTTACTTGTCTTCTGATGTTTACCTGGTTGCCTTTCTCCTCACTCACATCTTTTTATCCATTATTTACCTAATATTCATTAACAGTTTATAGTCTTCCTTTTTCATACAGAGAATGAACACTTCAGGGAGATTATTATGGGTGAGGGTAGGGTACTTATAATGTGCTCTGCCAATCAGATTCAAAATATTTAAGCCAATCAGGTTCAAAGGATTACCTGTGCATGGGAAGTTTAAACTAAGGGAAGTGAAAACAATTACTGGCCACTAGACCTTCAGGAGACATTTGTGTACCTGCAGTATTTTAGTGGCTTAGGGGAAAGTAGGGTGTAGGCTCCCCTTTTGGGAGAGGCCAGCTCGTGCTATTCCAATAAGTGCTCATCTCCCCTTTCCAGGGATGGCCTCACCAGCATGGTTGCCTATTGAGACTTCTTTCAGGGGCTTGGTAAAAGTAGGTTTTATGGGGCCCTTGGTGGTCTCTCCTGCTGAGAGCCTTACTCTACTTTCCCAAGCCCAGCTACATTCATGGCATAGAAAATAATTTTCACCATCTAATTTCTTGGGAATCCATATTATCCAGGTAAGAGCAGAGAATTTGCTCCAGGTTCATTCAGGTTTTTCTTACTGATTGCATATCCTCACAGAAAAGATTTTCAAAAAGGTGAAAAATAGTGAAATAAGACAAGTTTTTTGTTTGTTTGTTTGTTTTTTGTTTTTTGGGTTTTTTGTTTTGTTTTGTTTTGTTTTTTTGGAAATTAGATGGGAAAGAGAGCTCAGCCACAAATGCGGGCTTCTCTAGAGGGGATACAGCCAAGGTAACTGAAGATTCAGAATGGGCTATATAGTTACTTTTGTAAAAGTACAACTTAATATCCCACTGAATATCCACAAGGAAACAATATTCCTCAATATGTTTGATTGACTTTGTTTTGTTTGTGACACACCAAGTGGTTCTCAGGGTTTATCAAGGATTGGGAAAGTACTTAGGGGAGAAGATACAAAGCAAACTTAGTAAGTCACTTGCAAGGCAAGAAACTTTATGAGCTATACTCTCTCTTCAGCTGTACTATCTCTTCCCATTAAAACTTGAATCAAGAGCTGAACTATAGGCCCTCATTAGCAAATGCTTATAAACAGAATTGAAAATACCTTGCAGTCCTCTTTGTAATACGCCAGTTTTACCAGTAAAATTGCAAATGAGGAATACCATTTGATTCAGGATCTAAGGGAAGTTTATGAAGTTTTATTCTTAAACCATACATAGTTCAAAGTGTAGTTTGAATTTATGAAGTTTGAAGTTTTTCATTGTACCGGATCTTAAAGATGCTTTCTTGTAGATTTCCTCTATGCTACCTTATATTTCCTCTTTGCTTTTCAGTGGAAAGATATGCTGGAGAAACTCCAGAAATTGACCTGGACTGTCCTACCCAGCGATTTAGAGACAGTCCCCACCTTTTTGAACATGCCCTGAGAACACCAGAATCTAAACAGATAATGCTTTCTGAGGGAAGTAGTGTGCTTGCTACTCACCTCTGGGTGTTTGGTCCTAAAACCACCTAACTTCAGTTCTTTCCAGCATATGAAGCAATCCAACAGAGAGGAAAATTATGAGAAAACCAAAAATTGGGGACAAGTGAAAAATTAGATTAAAAACCCAAAGTCAGTGCCTTTGGAATGAGTGGTCCCCATTTCTTGGGCTAGTCCACTCTAAACGCCTTCTAAAATATCTGATTATTATTTTTTTTCTTAATAAAATCTGTCACTATCTAGCCCTGAGTCTCCTGAATGAATTTTTTCTGATGAAGACAAGAACAGAGACACTACATTACAATAATTTCTCCTAAAAACATGCAGAGTTACACAGACCTTGAACACAAACACAAAAATAGAAATAATTTTAGGGAATAGGAGTAGATGGGGCAGTTATTTCCTGTTTTCTTATTGTTAACACCGAGTAGAACAAGATCTCGTAAGTATATCCTCTGTAAGAACAGAAGTTCATAGTTAATATTAACTCAAGCAAAGAGCTTGTTGTGAAATGAAATAATTTCTGATGTAAATTCTTAGACTGAGCACCACCAGTTATATAATTAATTGACCATAGTGTGTGGAACAAGGATAATATAATTAAAATGGGATAAAGTAGCTATTTCAAAGTCTTATGGTAGAAGGTTCCTATTTCTCCTTTTATTTCTATTTGTTTTGTTTTGTTTTCTTGGGCCACACCCAGTGACACTCAAGGGTTACTCCTGGCTATGTTCTCAAAAATCGCTCCTGGCTTGGAGGACCATATGGGATGCTGGGAGATCGAACTGCAATTTGTCCTACATTAGCCACATGCAAGGCAAACGCCCTACAGCTGAGCCATCACTTCCACTCCATTTTTATTTCTATTTTAGAAGTAAATTCCATCCAGCTGCTTTTCTCTTTTGAAAATTAAATTCTTTTTGGAGTCCTTGCACTTGAACCCAGATCTTATTCATACAAGGTATATGAGTTAGCACTAAGCTAACTCTCCAGTCCACAAGTTAACACTTTCAGGAATAAAAGGAAAACCAAGGGAAATTATAGTGGCTGGATGTATTGCTTTTCAGAAGTGTTTTCTCTCTAAAGGAAAGTTATAAGAAGGATAAAAGATGATTTTAATAAAATAATGTAATTTCAATTATGGAGTTTAGATGGATAATTATTTGAAGAAGCTAATTAAGACAAAGCATAATTCAAAAAAAATAATTTTATTGCCAGTGGAGGTTCTCTGGATGGTTTACAAGAAGTGAGGAGGAGAGAAGCAGCAGCCTCCAGAAGCTATTCTCCCACTTTCTCTCTACCTCTGCACTAGGGGAAGCACCTGTGAGATTTAGGACTGGTAAAAGTCTACTATAAGTCCATATATGGCATAGGTACTTCGGTCCTGCCAGCCCAAAGGGCAGCGGTCAAGCTGTGCCTGATACACATTTGTTCTGCGCATGGGATATGATCCTTGTCACCTAGTTTCTTAGGGAGCCATACACTCAGGCTCTAGTGAGTGCAGGAAAGGACAGTAAGTTCTTGACCTTATTCAAGCGTTTTTGCTCCATCACCATTCTTTTGCAAAAGAAGAATTTTGGGAGGAAATAAACAGTAAAGCATAATAAGTTTATTGGTAAATGAAGGGAGATGAGTAAGTTAAGATACCTACTCAAGAGATAATATGGGATTCTCCAGAATAGAGAGAGCAAATATACATCCCAACATTAAACCAGGAAAGTACATTAGTCAAGAGGGCAGATGCAGGTGGCATATGCTCAGGCATCATGTGTGTAGGCAATCAGCGCACTGGCAAACTGTGTACTCAGATATCACACACACAAGCTTCCTTTGTCCAAGTCAGTTTTTTGGTTTATTTGTTTTGTTTTATTAGGCCACTCCCAGGCGTGTTCAGAGGTTACTCCTGGTTCTGCACTCAGGAATTATTCCTGGCAGGCGCAGGGGACCATATGGGATGTTGGATATATAAACCGGGTGGACCATGTGCAAGACAAAAACCCTACTCACTTTCCCCAAGTTAGTTTTTATACACTTTCCCCAAACTGCTCCTCACTCAAATCCATTACAGATGTTGGTGGTCTCTTAATATCTTTGCAGATCATGGTGGAGCCAGCCACCTCCCTTAATGAAGCCTAGAACTGGGCCTGAAATTCTGTATTTCAATAACTTTCAGGCACTGTGATGCGTCTAAGGTCTCCATACCTTCGGTCTGGTTGATTCAAACAGTGCTTTTTCCCAAACACATTTCCAGCTTCTCTCTATTCTGCCTGCAACAATTTTATGTAGCAAACAGACTTTTACATGGTCAGTTATTTTGCCTTATATTGAAATAGTTATAAGAACTACCATAGAAGATGAATTTACCAATATGTGTATATTTGGTTTGGGGGCAGTACTCAATTAGGGTTTACTTCTAGTTCTGCTTTCCAGGATCTTCTCTGGTGGGGCTATGGGTATCAGATGTAGTATTGGGGATTAAACCTGGGTCAGCTGTATGAACAAGTGCCTCACCTGCTATATAATCATTCCAGCCCCTGTTCTAGTAACTTCTGCTTCAACCAAATGACTCAGCCATCTTCCCAGCAGTGCATAATAATCCTTAAATCATGCTTAATCCTGTTCTCCTTTCATTGCCAAATCTACTCATACAGCAAGTTCTGAGGTTTATCTTCTCCCTTTAACTAATCACTTACTTACATTTTTTTGTCATTGCCCTATTTTATTTTTTTATTGTTTTCTTGTTACATTATTATATTTTATATCACTTTTCCTAAAATATATAAAATAAAAAAATAATGACCACTCAGTGACAGAAAGAAGTGTGCTAGTTCCTTAAGTTCTCTTGCAACTTCTAAAGATTGTTTTGTCAAAGCAAATGGTAAATGCAAGATCTGTGGACAGTTGTAAGTCTATAATTGTTATAAAGATTTTAATTTATTTAATTTAACAAAATTATTTAATTTATTATTTAATTAACAAAAATGATCAGAAAGCTTGAGATATAATCATTTACTTGTCTTTGAGATTTTTCTCATTCTTTAGATCTTGAGTAATGGATTTAATTTTTAGAATATCTTACAAAAGGTTCTTGTAAACCAGAAGGATCCACAAGTGCTTATAACTACATATAACATCAGAATAAAATAATGAAATAGGAATATCAGGTTTAGCAGATGTTCTGTTATATATATTTTGTAATGTTTATGTCTAAAATGTATCTTTTCAGATACAACTCAAAATCTGGATTTCTATGGATCTTTTCTGGCTTTGGCATTCATAATTGATTTTTATTTTTGGATCTTGATAATCCTAGAAACAGGCCAAGGGCTTATGTTGTGACCTCTCTATTTTTTATAAAAACTATATTCAAGTTATTCTCCTTAAATATATCTCTGTAGTGTTACAGAAAGTCAGGATTCCTGGTATCTCTAATAGCATTAACCTTGTTTTTTCTTCCTTTTCATATTCTATAAATAGAAGTAGAGTTATTCAGCAAAGATTAGCAAAAAATTGCAGGAAAAGGAGATAGCAAGTGTTTCTTCCCAAATTCAGGGACTTTGCTAAATACCACTTGTTTACAAGTTCTATACCTGGCAATTTATTTCTGATATTACAGTTCTTATTTTTTTTAGTTTGTTTTGTATATAGAACAACATGTAGGTAAAACACTCCATACATCCCATACATTGATACTAAAGCATCTTCAAGGAGGAAACAGCACTGTTCAAAGAACTGGAAGCTGAGATAAACCAGTGGGTCTATATTAAGCTGCGAAGCTTCTGCACCTCAAAGGAAATAGTGACTAAGATACAAAGGCCACCCACAGACTGGGAGAAACTAGTCACCCAATACCCATCAGAAGGGGCTAATATCTAATATACAAGGTACTGACAGAACTTACAAAAAAACAGCTAACACCATCAAAACATGGGGAGAAGAAATGAAAAGACAATTCCTCAAAGAAGAACTATAAATGGCCAAATGGCATGTTAAAAATTGCTCCACATCACTATTAGTAAGGGAAGTGCAAATCAAAAACAAACAAACAAACAAACAAACAAACAACAATGAGGTACTATCTTATACCACAAAGACTGGAAAACATCACAAAGAATAAGAACAATAAATATTGGTGGAGATGTGGGGAAAAAGGAACTCTTATTCACTGTTGATGGGAATGCCATCAAGCCTAGCCTTTATGAAAAACAATATGGAGATTCCTTAAAAACTAGACATTATATACCACTATATACCATTATATACCAGCTATACCACTCCTAGGAATATACCCTAGGAATACAAATACACAATACAAAAATGCCTTCTGCACACCTATATTTATTGCAGAGCTATTTACAATAACCAGAATCTGAAAACAACCCAGTGCCTGACAACAGATGAGTAGCTAAAGAAACTGGGGAACATATACGTAATGGAATATTTGCAGCCATCAGAAGAGATGAAGTCATTAAATTTTCCTATACATCAATGGAGATGGGAACTAATATGCTGAGTGAAATAAATCAGATGGAGAGAGATAGATATAGAATAACCTCACTCATATCTGGGTTTTAAGAAAAATAATAGACATTATTGAGACAATAGAGATGAGGGCTGAAAGGACAGGCTCATAATATGAAGCTTACCACAAAGGGTGGTGAGTATAATTAAAGAAATAACTACACTGGAGAGACTGTGGAATTAGAACTGACTCTGCTGTGCCTCTGAAGCATGGCAGATATCTTGGGCCTTTGCTCTGCTTGCTTTGGCCTGGGAACTTGATCCTCTCTGGCATCCTTTCCTGAGGGTTCACCTTCTCCTGAGGTGAGTCGTCCAGTCCACAAGGGGTGGAGTCAGAGGAGTGTGGCCACTCTGCTTCGCTTCATGACTGTACACTCCACCTAGCCCAGTGGTCGGCAACCTTTTTTTTTCCAACTGAGCCAAATCTCGCCAAAACCACGATTGAAATTTATTTTGAGAGCCACATTTATTTTTGTTTATTTTTGTTGTTGTTGTTTTCTGGGTTTGTTTGTTGTTTTTTTTTGTTTGTTTGTTTTATTTGGCAGCGCTCAGGGGTTACTCCTGGCTTTATGCTCAGAAATCGCTACTGGCAGGCTCAGGGGACCATATGGGATGCTGGGATTCGAACCACCGACCTTCTGCATGAGAGGCAAAAGCCTTACCTCCATGCTATCTCTCCAGCCCTGAGAGCCACATTTTTAAAACTGAAAATATATAGGATGGTACACTGTTTTTAGTTTCAATAAGTTTTTATTGAGAATATTCTGCATGCAAGTATCCACATAGGTCGGGAGGATACAAACAACACAACTAATAAAACAAAATCTTTAGAATGATATTATTTATCAATAATGTTAAATTCCATAAAATTTGCCTTACAATGTAGAGAAAATTACATCCTGACAATGACTGACAAAGTCACAAACACTAATCGGCCTTGCATTTCCATGGATAGTTCAAATAAGTCAGGTTTGTATGTTGTTTTTAATTTTAGGCAAGATTCCAGGTTCTCATTGATGAGATGATTTCTCAATTTACTCTTGATAAGATTCATGCTTGAAAATGATTGTTTGCATAAATATGTAGACCCGAACAAGGAAAGAAAAGCAAAAGCTAGCTTTTTTAGTTGATTATATGAGTCAGGAAAACTATTACAGATGTTAAAAATCAACATATCTTCCTTCTCCAGGTCTTTTAAAGCAGACCACTTGTGCTGTGAACTAAGTTCACATTTGTGTTTCTCCAATCTTTCTAAATTAGCACAAAAACGTTCAAATTTTGAGCTCCACAGTTCTTTGTTTTTTAAATCTAGAAATTGCATTTCAAAGTTGCCAATGTCGATATCAAAGGGAGAAAATTTAATTCCCTTACAGTGGCATCCAGAGGTTTTTTTTAACAAAGGCCAACGTGGCTTTGCTGTTTCTGAAATCCTGAAACCTCTTGAGAAAAGTTTCCCTCATATTTAAAAGTGCTGTTTTAAAATAGGTAATGTCAATATCAGAATTGTTTTCTTGGTGATGTTTCAACAGGCTTGGAAAGTGAATCAAAGTTTCTTTGTCAAAATCTTGAGCAAAAACAGATCATTTGTTTTCAAACGAAATAACTTGTTCTAACATAGAAAAAATTGTTTCCTCTCCCCTGTAGTTTATGAGTAAGCTGATTTAGATGTGAAGTAACATCTCCATGAAATACAGTTTTTGAATGCACTGATCGTTTGTTAATTCTGGATAGTGAACACCCTTCTCGAGGAAAAATGCTTTGATTTTTGATAATAAATAAGCAAAACGTTTCAAAACGTTTCCTCTTGATAACCAAAAATGTGCTGAAAATTTAAAATCCTACAATAGGGAGATGAAACAGGTAAAAGAGAAAAACCTTTTAACAATCTTTAAAAGCAAGGACAGTGTTCCAGAGAAAAGTAGTGATATATAGGAATTATGATAGAGTGCCTGAAACATTTTAAAAATAATTTTTATTTAACCATATTTGTTACAAAAATATTCATACTTGAGTTTCAATCATAGAATGTACACCACGCTTCCTTCACCAGTGCACTTTCCCCACCACCAATGTCCCTTGTTTCCTTTCCCTTCATCCTCCTCTGCCTATGTCAGGGACAGGCATTTTGCTTTTTTCTCTCTATCTCTCTTTTTCTTTATGACACTGAGGTTTGAAAATTTCCTTTATGACACCGTGGTTTGCAATACTGTTAATTAAAGGGTACCATACATGTCATTTATCCATTTTCAGCATCTAGTTCTTGTCCAGAGTGATATGTTCCAACTATCAATGTCATAATGTACCTTTCTCTATTCTTTTTTTTTGTTTTGTTTTTTCAGACCACACCCGTTTGATGCTCAGGGATTACTCCTGGCTAAGTGCTCAGAAGTTGCCCCTGGCTTGGGGGGACCATATGGGATGCCGGGGGATCGAACTGTGGTCCTTTCTTGGCTAGCGCTTGCAAGGCAGACACCTTACCTCTAGCGCCACCTCGCTGGCCCCACCTTTCTATATTCTAACTGAACTCACCACTTTTTATGGCAAGCTTCCTATCATGGACTAGTCCTCTTGTCCCTCATCCCTATTTTCTCTAGATATTATTACCATATTGCCATTTATTATTCTTATATGCCACAAATAATTATTCTATGTCTACACCTCTCCTTCTGACTTATTTCACTCAGAATAATCTGATGTGTTGATGTATGTACAGATGATTCACTGTGCATGGCTCAGTGTTTTTGTGTAGTCACAAGAAACAGAAGTCGCCCTTACATTTATCCACTCATTGTATGATAGACTGGATTAAAAAAAAAAAAAAACTCCCTGCTGAACTAAATTCTATGACAGATGACACAGAAAATATAATTTGTGAAATTCATAATTGTGATCAAATCCAGGCTATTCACCACCCTGGGTGAGAGTATAGATGCCCACTACTAACATCTTCTCCATGAAGAAGTGAAGTGGCTGTTCAGGGGAAGGCTGCTCTCTCGCCTTTTTGGCAAGAGGGAAGAAGTAGTGCAGTTCCTGTGAGAGCAGAACTCTGACATTGTACAGCTCAGTTGAACAAGGAATGGGTAGCTAAGCTTGTGTATTTGGTAGACATTGTTCATTTTCTCTATGAATTTAATATTTATCTGCAGGGGAGTTTCACAAGTAGTTTTTACAGTGAGATGTAAGATGTGTTCAAAAAAGAATCTGATTCTGGGATAGTTGTGACTGAGAAGGAGATATTGAAATGTTTCCACTCCTGCAAAAAATTTCTGATTGGCACTGATATTATGCAGAAAGTCATAATCAATATGAAAAACAGCATTTAAGGGCATTAGCTCACAACTTTAATCATGAGTACTCTGAACATGAGAATCCACGGAAAAGAAAACTCTGGGTTGAGAATCCCTTCATGGAAGATGCCCACTCTTGTGCAAAATAAAATATGTGTTTTAAGATCACTCCAGGCACTGTATTTCTAAACCCCATCCAACCTGGTCTGAAGAAGCAGGGTAGCAGGAAAGAAATAATAAACCAAGCTAGCCAGGAAAGGATGATCATGGAGTCCATGGCCTTTTACCTTGTACTCTCTGCCTCGAGCCCAAAAAGCTAGAACACCTTTTTCTTTATTAGAACCAATACCCAATACCAGGAGACTTCAGGTCAAGAGAGAGAAACAAAAGTACATATTCAGTGGACTTTTACATATCAAAGGAAGAGGTTTAAAAAAGGATGACGTTGGGGGAACACCTTTGTTTAGGGTTGATATTGGGTATCATCTTACACTCTTGAAGCCGGCTGCAGGGGCTGCACACAAGGCGCGCACTGACAGAGGCTAGGAGCAGAGTCCTGACTCCTGGAGTGGCCGCCTGGCACACAGAAGAGCCAAATTAAAAGTGTAAAGAGCCGCATGTGGCTCGCAAGCCGCAGGTTGCCGACCACTGACCTAGCCAATGAATACCACCACAACATGTAAAAAAATCCACAATACAAGCATGGGGAAACAACACAGGCCAACCCCAGGCATAGAGAATGAATATGGCAACTCTGATGACCCGAAAATGGGAAACCATCTAGTTAGTCTCTCAGATATAGAGTTTAGAGAAGAAATATGGAGGATGTTCACAGAACTAAAAGAAAGCATAGATCGAATTGAATGGAACACTAATAAGAATCAAGAGGATATGAAGATAGAAATCAGAAAACTTCAAACTGAAATAACAGGTCAAATAACAGGTCTGAAATACTCAGTAGACGAATTTAAAACCTCAATGAAAAGCCTCTCTAACAGTGTAACAGCAGCTGAGGATAGAATTAGTGAACTGGAAGATGAGGTGCATAATAACTTCATACAGCAGAAGAGGTTGGAATAAAGCCTTAAAGCAAATGATCAGACAATGGGAAAATACTCAAAGAATGTGAACAGATAAAAATAGAAGTCTTTGATAAGCTCAACAGAAACAACTTAGAATCATTGGAGTCCCAGAGACCCAGGAAGAGAAATAACTACACTAAAATCTATTATAATAATGGTAATGAATGAGAGAAGTACAATACCGGTCTCAAATACAGGTAGGGGGTGGGAGAGAAAGTTGATGAGGGACTTTGGTGGTGGGAAAGTTGTACTGGCAAAGGGGACTGTTTTTTTTTATGAGTGAGGTCCAATTGCAAACGTGTTTGTAATTTTGAAATTACTTTAAATAAATTAATAAAAAAGTGTTCTGTTTTCCAAAAAAGTTCTGATGATATTGTTTTATTTTTCTCTCTTCTATGAGGAGAGGTTAGTTGAAAAACATTCTTAGTTACCAATAACCTAATTGATTTGAATTTAGAATTACAAACTCTATTAAGATCTCTAAGTACTATTTTAAAAATTAAGAGGCACTTTTCATACATTTAAAAATTAATTCTTGTGCCAGAGCGATAGTACAGCAGTAAATCAATTTGCCTTGCATACGAGACGAACCCTGGTTTGAATCCTTGCCCTGGTGCCTGCCAGGAGCGACTTCTGAGGGCAGAGCTTGGAGCAACCCCAGCACGCTTCCAGGTATGACCCAAAAACTAAGAAAAAATTAGTGTTAATTATATTTAAGACACTAAATTTTTGGTGACTTTTCAGGAAGAAAGCCATGTTCTCTGATCCTCAAGGCACATGACTTTATTATTTTTATTAATATATTTAAGCACCATGATTACACACATGTTTGTAGTTGGGTTTCAGTCATAAAAAAGTAACCTCCCTTCACCAGTACAACCTTCCCACCAACAATGCCCCCATATTCATCGTCCCCTATTCCTGCTTGTCTTTGAGACAGCCATTCTATTTCTCTCACTCTCTCCCTTATCATTATAGTTGTTGGTGTAGTTATTTCTTTAACTGCACTCACCAATCTTATGGTAATCTTCATATCATGGTTTGGTCCTTTCAAACCTCATCTCTATTGTCTCTCTCTGAGAATTATTAGAGTAATGTATTTTATTTTTCTTAAATCCCACAGATGAGCGAGACAATTCTGTGTCTATCTCTCTCCCTCTGAATCATTTCACTCAACATAATAGTTTCCATCTACATCCATGTATAGGAATATTTCATGACTTCATTTTTCATGACAGTTGCATTGTAATCCATTGTGTATATATATACCATAGTTTCTTTAGTCACTCATCTGTTCTCGGGCATTTGAGTTTTTTTCAGATTCTGGAGATTGTAAATAGAGCTGCAATGAACATAGGCATGCAGAGGACATTTTTGTATTGTGCTTTTGCTTTCCAAGAGTATATCCCAAGAAATGGTATAGCTAAATCATATGGGAACTCAATTTCCAGTTTTTTGAGGAATCTCCATGTTGTTTTCCATAAAGGCTGGACTAGACAGCATTCCTACCAGTAGTGAATGGGAGTTTCTTTATTCCCCACTTCCCTGCCAGCACTGATTGTTCTTGTTTTTTGTGATGTTTTCCAGTCTGTGGTGTAAAATGGATTTGGGGCATTGGTGATGGGAATGTCACACTGGTGAAGGGGGGTGTTCTTTGTATGACTGAGACTCAACTACAATCATGTTTGTAATCAAATTGTATAAAGACATTAATTATAAAAGAAATGAAAATTAAAAAAAAAAGATGAATCTCATTATTGTTTTGAAATTGCATTGTCATTTCTTCTTTTCTTGTTACGTTTTTGTCAGTACATATTATATCTTAGATGTTAGCCCCTTATTTTATAGTTGTGAGTGAATAGCTTCTCCCTTTTCATGGGTGGCCTTTGTATCCTTGTCACCATTTCCTTTGAGGTGCAGAAGCTTCTCAGTTTAATGCAATTCCATTTTTTTATCTCTGCCTCCACTTGTTTGGACAGTAGTGTTTCCTCCTTAAAGATGCCTTTAGTTGTAATGCCATGGAGTGTCTTATTTATGTGTTCTTCTATATACATATGGTTCTGTGTCTGTTATCAAGGTCTTTAATCCTTTAAATCAATTTGGATTTAACCTTTGCAAGGCACAAAACTTTAGACTTTGGCTACATAGGTCTTATTTTTCAATATTTAGTCTAAACCCTCTGATCCACTAGATATCAAAGCATAGTTTTGTCCCTCTGCCCTGTTTTATTGTTTTTCATCCCACTATATGATATACATATATGCTTTATGATTTTAATTGTTTCCTATGTATCCCCACAAAGAATTTTTGGCTCTAAAATAGTGATTGCCATACAGATTTCCCATATCATCAACAAATATTTGTTGAGTGATAGATTGGTGAAATTAATATATATATTTATGTATCATGAGCATTATCATCAAAATGTTGTACATGCAGAATGAACTTTAGAGAACTTTAAGACTTTTCTAGAATAATTCTTTGGTAAAAATTAATATCATTTTTCTTAGGTTCAAAGTTCTTTCCATTATATTTTGATGATTTTCTATTTAAGTAAAAACACTACAGTAGCAGGTATAAATGAAATAGTGGACTGTGTGAAAATTGTGGATAAGATGATTACAAAAGATGATTAGCATATGTATAAAAGATGAAAGAAAAGAACTAGTGAATGTCAACATCAAAAAGCTGAAAAATATAGGAAATGAACACTTTGCAATTGGTGATGCTGTTTAGTTTGTGTTTATTTTGTTTTGGAGCCACACCTGGAGATGTGTGGGACTTACTATGTGTTTGGCACTCAGGGATGACTCCTGGCAGAGCACAGGGTTTCATATGTGGTTTAGGGCAGTGGTGGGCAACCTTTTTTTTTCCAACTGAGCCAAATCTCACCAAAACCACTATTGAAATTTATTTTGAGAGCCACATTTTTAAAACCGAGTGCAGCAGACAGAGAGAGGATGCTGCCTCAATGCCAAGGCTGCACACAGGGCATGTACTGACAGAGGCTAGGAGCAGAGTCCTGACTCTGGAGCGGCTGCCCGGCACATAGAAGAGCCGCATTAAAAACTGTGAAGATGGGGCCGGAGAGATAGCATGGAGGTAAGGCGTTTGCCTTTCATGCAGAAGGTCATCAGTTCGAATGCGGCTTCCCATATGGTCCCCCGTGCCTGCCAGGAGCAATTTCTGAGCATGGAGTCAGGAGTTTCCCCCGAGCACTGCCGGGTGTGACCCAAAAAAACACACAAAAAAAAACAAAAACAAAAACTGTGAAGATCCACATGTGGTTCGCGAGCCGCGGCTTGCCGACCACTGGTTTAGGGTATTGAACATGGGCTTACTGCTTGCAAGATAAGTGTCCTGATCAAAGTAATATGTCCTCTAGGCCTCTCTTAACAGACTTATAAATACACATATTATAAATTTTAATTAATACATTTTAATTGAATCATTGAGAGATTCACAGTTAAAAGTTATTCATCATTGATTTTCATGATGATGTCTTACAATATCTAACAGCCATCCCTTCACCAGTGAACATTTCCACCCATCAGTGTCCCAACTTTTTCTCCCTGCACCCACCTGCCATGGCATCATAAACCTTTAGGTGAATTCAGCTCACCAGAGGTATCCTTAGATTTCCCTGGTGGGGAGAACTGCAATTTCCCCTACGTGTTCCTCAAAAGGCCCGCTGTGGACACCTTATTCCCCTGTGTGGATGGATGAAGAATTTCCGAAGAGATGCTTGGCATTATCTCAGGCAAATTTGTGGCCTCTATCAAATAATTCGGCTCAGAAATTCCAGCACCAACGATTGCTAAGAAAACCCTTTTTCTGGAGATGTATAACCCTAAAAGTTCAGACAATGTTTCAAATATGTCCTTGCAGCTGAAGTTTCTGCTAAGCAAGGGCAAAATTGACTCTACTCAAAAACTAAGAAAACAGATTTTAGGAGATTTGGTTTCTTCCTGAGCTTGACCCCCCATAAAATGGAGCCCAGCTCAGGAAAATCAAGTTTCTAAATATTTCTTACCTCCTCCTAACGTTTGTTTTGCATTTGAGGTTGTTTGTTAAAAGCTGCCCTGAGTGTTACCTTTTCTTTTGCAATTAACCTTGCTTTGTTATTGTAAATATCCTTCTCTGCACCTGGGGCTGGCTTACCCCTATAAAAACCCCTATTTGGAATATAAACTTATTGCACTCCTGCCAGAAACCCGTTGACCCCATATACTCTGTGTGGTTTCATTTATTTCATATTTTATATTTTTCCATATGCTGGTCCAGGCAACCCACTCTCCCTGAAGTGAATTCATCAAAATCCCACTGGCGCTGCAAGACAAAGCCCCTTGCAGCACCCACCTATCTGCCTCTGTAGCAGTCTCTCTCTCTGTCTCTGTCTCTCTCTCCATCTCTCTGTCTCTGTCTCTCTCTTTCTCTTTCTGTCTCTCTCTCTTTGTCTCTTTCCTTTTAGGTTACTGAAGGTTATCATGCATATTACTATCTCCTTTCAACACACAGTTCCTTCTATTCTTTCTTTCTCTTTCTTTTTTCTTATTTCATTTCTGTTTTTCTTCTTTCCTTCCTTTTCTTTCTTTTGTTTCTCTTTTTCTTCCTTTATTTCTTCTTCCTTTATTTTCTTTCTTTCTTTCTTTTTCTTTCTTTCTTTCTTTTTCTTTTTGTTTCTTTCTGTTTTTCTTCCTTCCCTCCATTCTTCTTCCTTCCCTCCTTTCCTTTCTTCTTTCTTTTTCTTTCTTTCTTTCCTTTCTTTTTAATTTCCTTCCTTCCTTCCTTCCTTCCTTCCCTCCTTCCTTCCCTCCTTCCTTCCTTCCTTCCTTCCTTCCTTCCTTCCTTCCTTCCTTCCTTCCTTCCTTCCTTCCTTCCTTCCTTCCTTCCTTCCTTCCTTCCTTCCATTTTTTTTGTATTTGAGCCATACACAGTGATGCTCAGGAGTTACTCCTGGCTATGCACTCAGAAGTAGCTCCTGGCTTGGGGACCATATGGAATGCTGGGGATTGAACTCAAGTCCATCCTGGGTCAGCTGTGTGCAAGGCAAATGTGCAAGGCAAATGTGCCTCATATTACTCGTGAGGAGCGGCTTGCACAACACTGGCCTAAGAGATACAGGATTACTCTATCCTTGAAGCATATTGTCATGGGAATAACTAGAGGCACCATATATGCTCTTTTACTCTCCCCTAGGTCTTAAAAAATAATTTTTTAGAAAAGCACATATGCAGTGAGTTAAGATTTGAAGGGAAGAAAGGATATGTAAAAAGAAAGGAAGAGAATATTGATCAGGCAAAGAAAGGATTAAGACATTGACTAGTTTTGGATTAATCAAGGATAAGTGAATTGATAACGTTTATTTGAATTTGAGGACTTATAATCAGAATACGGTGATATAAAACATAATATTAAAATTACTATAAAACAAACTTTGCAGGAACAGCTAACTAACTATATTTGAACACGCATTTTTGGTTACTGTGTATGTTCCAAAATTATTATATTTTATGAGAAACAAGTTGAAGCAAAACAAGTAATTAATGTTATCTTATTAAGATTTTTAAGCTAATTGAGTGAGCAGATAACAAAGAAGAAAAAGCAAGTAGTAAGATATTTTATAATTGGGGCGAGAGCAATAGCACATAGGGCATTTATAGCAGATAGGGCATTTGCCTTGCATATGGCCAACTTAGGTTCAATCTCTAGCATCTCAGATGGTCACCTGAGCCTGCCAGGTGTGATTTCTGAATACATAGCCAAGACTGACCCTTGAGCCCAGCCTGGTGTGGCCCCAAAACAAAACAAATATTATTTTATAATTATAAAAAATACTATGGAGGGAAGAATTATCACATAGTAGAGTTTTAATTGGTTAACTTGTAGCAACTTTCATTGAGATTTACCTGTTTCCTTTACTAGAAGGACACTCAAAAGTTTCAGAAATTCCCTCTATTTTCCAGAGCTGCCAAAATAATTTAACCTTACTTCTGATATATCATAGCAATAACTACCAGTTACGTATATATATCCTTATATAAATGACATTTGTATTAGTGTTATCATCATTAATGAGAAAAAAACAAGCATAGAGGTAAAATATCTAGTCAAAATTCACAGGAAAGGCTTATAGAGAACAAAGGATAAGGGACTTCCCTAAAATGTAGCTAGCATGGGTTTGGTTCATAATCTCCCAGTGTTACCTTGAACCTATGTTCAAGACCTTGAACACAGCAGAGTATGTCCTAAGTGTAGCTTGTGGTCTCAAAGGAAACAAAACAGCAAAAACTTCACAAGACTAGTATATGTTGAGCCAGTACTTGAATCAAAAGATATTCCTGTATAGTTCATTTTTTAACTTAAAACACTTCTGTTTATTTTTTAAATGGTATATTTATTTAAGCACTTTGATTACAAACATGTTTATAGTTGGGTTTCAGTCATAAAAAAGGAATACCTCGTGCTCGCTTCTGCAGCACATATATGAAAATTGGAACAATACAGAGAAGATTAGCATGGCCCCTGTGCAAGGATGACACACAAATTCTTGAATCATTCCATATTTTTACTTCACCCATTTTTTGCTTGTATAATTTTTATCTCATTTAATTTATTTTTTTCTTTTTCTTTTTTCTCGTCTTCAAACAGAACCACATAAGTTGAACCATCTTGTTCAGCCTTTCAAATTGAGAGGGAAATACTGGAGGGTATCAAGACCAAACAGTTGTATAATCACTAAGTGGTAATAAAAATTATCGGACTTAAGCACCAAACCCTAAGCCAGTGATGGCAGAATAGATGCCCAATCTACAACAAGTTAGACATGGAGGGACCACTTATACTAGCAGCCCTAGGGGTAAGGGAGGGGGATAAGGGATGCATGCTGGGAACGGGGATGGAGGGAGGACAACTCTGGTGGTGGGAATTCCCCTGATTCAATATCAGTATGTACCTATAATATTACTCTGAGAGATTTGTAATCCACTTTGGTCAAAATAAAAATTATTTGATATATATATATATATATATATATAAAGGAATACCTCTCTTTACTAGTGCAACATACCACCACCAATGTCCCCTATTTCTCTCCTCCCCCAATCTTTGCCTGAATTCCAGACAGGCATTCTAATTACACTAACTACCATTGTCATGATAGTTATCAGTGTAGTTATTTCTCTAACTGCACTCACCACTGTTTGCAGTAAGCTTCAAATCATGGGCTAATTCTTCTCCCTCCAGCCCTCATCTCTATAGTCTCTGAGTATTATTAATATACTATCTTTTATTTTTCTAAAATCCCACAGATGAGTGAGACTATTCTGTGACTATGTCTTTCACTCTGACTTATTTCACTCAGTATAATAGTTTCCATGTCCATCTATGTATAAGAAAATGTCATGACTTTGTTTTTCCTGATGGCTGCACAGTATTCCAGTTTCTTTAGCCACTCATCTGTCGTCAGGAATCTGGGTTATTTTCACATTCTGGCTATTGTAAATAGCACTGCAATTTATATGGGTGTGCAGAAGGCATTTTTGTATTGTGTTTTTGTGTTTCTAGGGTATATCCCTAGGAGTAGCAATTTGGAGATTTCTGAGAAACTGTAAATTGAGCTCCCATGTTTTCTTTTACAGTTCTTTACTTCAATAACAGTATTTTATTATCCTCATTGGGTAAACAACATCTCAAAATCAATTCCATATTATAGTCATGTTTTGGCTCCACCTTGTGGCTATTTTTCCTTTTATTTGTATATATATATTTTTTCTTTTATTCCATTTAAATTTAAGTATCATTTTTTTCTCCCTTCCTTATTTGCAAGTAAGTTTCAATCATTTTCTGACCACTTTATGCTTGGTTTTCTATGTATCAGTTTCCAAAAGGTTTTTTCTAAAAATGTATGTTATGTGAAAATTCAATCTGTCATTGAAACAGAAACTATAATTTTCCATCATATAAACACAATATTTCTTTTAAGGTATTTCAGAAAATCAATAGTTTATACTTAATGCTTGTGTTTGTTATTCTATGCAATCAAAGATATTTTATAAAGATCTTTCCTTAAAATAATCTTCACCCAGATTTGGACTTTGGTCAGTTTTGAACTTTCTCACCTCCCACTCTCAGAGAACCTGAAAACAAACTCCCTTGTCCCCAACTCCACCACCAGTAAATTATACTGACTTCTTCCTCTTTTCTCAAAGGAAACTTTAAGAATAGTTTTCTGTATTATGTAAGACCCATATTTTGAGTGTTACATTAGGTTTCTACTGCTGCAGTCTTTAAAAATTAGACAAGAAGGACAGGCTCAAGATATGAAGCTTACCACAAAGAGTGGTGAGTTCAGTTAGAAAAATAACTACACTAACAACTACCATGACAATGTTAATGAGTGAGAGAAGCAGAATTCCTCTCTGGAATACAGCAGGGGGTATGGGAGGAGAGAGATGGAGTGGTGGTGGGAATGTTGCACTGGCAAAGGGGGTTGTTCTTTTTATGATGAAACCCAACTATAATCATGTTTGTAACAATGGTGCTTAAATAAAGATATTATAAAAATAAAATAAAATAAGAATTGCAGCTTAAACAACATGAATTATATTACAGCTCTAGAGTTCAGAATTCTAGCATGGGTCTCATTAAAGTCAATCAAAGCTCTTGACAGTACTGAGTTTTTTCTAAATATGGTAGGCAGAGGGAGTTTAAGGAGTCTAATGGGGAAGAATATGGACACTTTGATGGGGTGTGTGCTGAAGCAAAATTATATGCATTAAACCTGATCATTGACAATATTGTATATTGTGTTAAGTAAAATAAAAATTTAAAACAAATAAATAAAAAGTTTCTTAAGAGAATTCCTTTCCATTATTTCACCTAGCCTGCATATCTTTTTCTTTAAATAATTTTTTTTTATTTTAAAACCATGACCACAAACATGTTTGAAGTTGGGTTTCAGTTATAAAAAAAGGATACCCCCTTCATCAGTGCAACTTTCCCACCACTAATGTCCCCATCTCCCCCCTCCCTCACCCCCTGCCTGTATTCGAGATGGGCATTCTATTTCTCTCACTACCATTGTTATGGTAGTTGTTAGTGTAGTTATTTCTCTAACAGAATTTACCACTCTTTGTGGTAAACTTCATATAGTGGGCTGCTTCTTCCAGCCCTCAAGTACTTTGTCTCTGGGTGTTATTACAATAATGTCTTTTATTTTATTTTTTCTTAAAACCTGTAGATGTGTGAGACTATTCTGTGTCTATCTCTCCCTTTGACTTATTTCACTCAGTGTAATATTTTCCATGTCCACCCATGTGTAGAAAAATGTCATGACTTCATCTTTCCTGATTGCTGCATAGTATTCCAATTTGTATGCATACCACAGTTTCTTTAGCCACTCATCTGTTTTCGGGCATCTGGGTTGTTTCCAGATTTTGACTATTGTAAATAACACTGCAATGAATATAGGTGTGCAAAAGGCATTTTTGTATTGTGTTTTTGTGTTCCTATGGTATATTCCTAGGGGTGGTTAGCTGGATCATAAGGTAGCTCAAATTCCAGTTTTTTGAGGAGTCTCCATATTGTTTTCTATAAAGGCTGCATATCTTTTTTAAATAAATAATTTTAATAGAATCACTCTTTGTTGCAGTTACAAAGTTATTCATGATAAAGTTTCAGTCATACCATGTTCAACATTCATCCCTTCATCAGTGCAAATTTCCTGCAAACAATGTACCCAATTTTCCTCCCATCCCAACCCTTCCCCTGCCTGCAGACATTTTACTTCTCTCTCTCTTTTATTTTCTATTTCACATCCAAGATGCTGGCTTAGCTTTTACAATTATTTTATATAATATGCTTGAACTCTTTAAAATGTAAATTAAATATAATTATAAGGAAAGTGTTAGACAAATAAATATTCATTCCTGATCCTCAGCATTTTTGAACAAGAGGACATTTTTACACTGATAATAGCAGCTATAAATAAATATACACTATACAGTAGTGATGAGAATCAGAAAAAATAAAATAAAAATAATTTCGTGGTAGGAAATAGGGCAGAGAGGGAACAACTGTGGCAATGCTACTTGGTAATGGTCACACTGGACAAGACCTAGATGCTGAATGGATGCAAAATTATATTTATGATACCCCTTTGTAACAATTTTGCTAATCACAGTGCTTCAAAGGAAAACAATGCATGATAGAGAGAGGGGAAGGGAGGGAGAGAAAGAGGAAGAAGGAAGAAAAACAGAAATTAAGAAATTAAAGAAAGAGAAGAAAAGAAAGATGAAAGAAAGAAGAAGAAAGAAAAAGAAAGAAAGAAAGAAAGGAAGGAAGGAAGGAAGGAAGGAAGGAAGGAAGGAAGGAAGGAAGGAAGGAAGGAAGGAAGGAAGGAAGGAAGGAAAAAGGAAGGAAGGAAGTAGGATGGAAGAAAGGAAGGAAGAAAGAAGGATGGAAGGAAGAAAGAGAAAGAAAGGAAGAAAGAAAGAAAGAGAGGGAAAGAAAGAAGAAAGGAAGGAAGGAAGGAAGGAAGGAAGGAAGGAAGGAAGGAAGGAAGGAAAGAAAGAAAGAAAGGAAGGAAGGAAGGAAGGAAGGAAGGAAGGAAGGAAGGAAGGAAGGAAGGAAGGAAGGAAGGAAGGAAGGAAGGAAGGAAGGAAGGAAGGAAAGAAAGAAAGAAAGAAAGAAAGAAAGAAAGAAAGAAAGAAAGAAAGAAAGAAAGAAAGAAAGAAAGAAAGAAAGAAAGAAAGAAAGAAAGAAAGAAAGAAAGAAAGAAAGAAAGAAAGAAGATAAGAAAGAGAAAAAATATCTTTAGAGGCAGGGGTGTGAGGGAAACTGGTGACCTTAATGCTGAGAAATGTACACTGGTGAAGGGAGGAATGTTGAAACACTATATTACTAAACCTCAATCATGAGAAGGGGAAACACTCATTAGTGATAATGATTATGCCAGGCGAGCTTTGGGCACCATATGGGATGCTGGTGATTGAACTCAGGTTGGCTGGCTGCAATGCAAATACCCTACCCACTGTTCTATTGATCTGACCCTTCATGAAACAACTTTGCAAATGTGTATCTCACAGTGATAACATTAAAAAATTTAATAAAAATATATTTTCTATATAAAATGAGTTGAAATGTCATCTTTGAATGATCAGTGACAAATTCTGGGTGTATAATTTCACAGATAACATAATTATTTAGCTACAGATGACATAATTATCTAAATATAAAATCCAATAAAACCTACAAAAGATAGTTACTAAAGAAATAAATGAGTATATACAGTTTCAGAACAGAAGAGGGTTTTTCTTTGGTAATAGTTTCTTAAGAACCGTGATTACAAAAATGTTAGTAGTTGGGGTTCAGTCATCAAATGTACACCATATTCACCAGTGTAATTTTCCCGCCATCAGTGTTCCCCATTTCCCTCCTCCCTCAGACCCTGCTTGTCTTCAAGACAGGGGATCTATTTTTTTTCTCTCACTATGATTGTCATGGTAGTTGTTGCTGCAGCTATTTTCCTCTGAAAACATTTTGTCTAATTCTATATAATAGCATTGTATCAAACTTAGCTAAAATGTAATTAAAATTACACACAGTAACATCTTTACTCACACAAATATTAACTATTACAAATATAATATACAAAATATCTGTGCAGACAACATTACAAAATTTTGTTTAGAGAAATTAAAGATTACCCAAGTAAATGGAGATAAATAACTTCTTTACAAAATGAACAAATAAGGTGTTGTTGTTGTTGTTGTTGTTTTGGACAATATCCGCAATGTTCAGGCTTGCTTCTGTCTCTGTGCTTACTACTGATAGGCTAAGGGACCATATGTAATATCAGGAATTGAACTGGGTTAGTCATGTAAAACCATGCACACTACCTCCTGGACTATCGCTCTACCTCCAACAAATAATAAAAGTTAATATTTTAGTTTTCTCCAAATATATATATATATATAACCTATGTACAATTTCAAAGAGGCTATTTTTGAGATATTAAGTCAGTTCAAAAATTAGTGTTTAAATACAAATAAAATTTTAGTCAAAACCAATGAACTTTATTGCTTTAGTTTATTATGTTAGAACATAACATTATTTTAGTCAAAATATGTGATTATTATTAAATATATTTTACTATCATGTGGGCATTGGTGGTGGGAATGTTGCACTGGTGAAGGGAGGTGTTCTTTTTATGACTGAAACCCAACTACAATCATGTTTGTAATCATAATGCTTAAATAAAGATATTTAAAAAGCAAAATAAGACTCATGATCAAAGGGAAAAATTTATTAAAGATATAGTATTCAAAATTTTATTGATGTATTATAAAAATAGATATATAAATTCATCAAAGGAACAAAATAGAGTCCAGAAAAAGAACTATACATAGATAAGTGAGTGTTCACAAAAGAGCAAAGAAAGATAAAAATACTTGATAATTTTTTGTAAAAATAGTGCTAAAATTGAATATTTATATTCAATACATAACTCATAAATTAACCCCAAATTAGTGACTGATTTCTGTAAAAAATATAAAAGCACAAATATCTAAAAGCAAAAAAAGAAAGTTTTAGTGACTTGGTATTATTAGAAACATGAAAATAGTCTTTATGAAAATTTTATTTATTTATTTGTTTGTTTTTTGGGTCACACCCGGCAGCACTCAGGGGTTACTCCGGGCTCTACACTCAGAAATCACTTATAACAGGCTCAGGGGACCATATGGGATGCCGGGATTACGTCCTTCTGCACCTAGGGCAAATGCCCTACCGCTGTGCTATCTCTCTGGCCCATTCATGAAAAATTTAAAGTCCTAATTTTCTGAATATAATGATCAGACATAGACAAGCATTAACAAAATTATTAGAATATATTGAATAAAGAATTATATTTATTATTTTTGCGCTCCACATGCCCCAACTCCCTGGGAAAATGGGTCTGGAGTAAAAGGTCACAATTGGAAATAAACCAGGCCAAACTTGGAAAGGTGAAATACATATGGTTGGGAGTCTTCAGAGTCATGAGGAGACAGAGAGAGTTACTGCCAGAACAGCAACTTTTATTAAGCACCAGAACCCACCACCATCATGGTGGTGTGAGAACAAAAGGTCTATCTTGAGCCAGTTTTACCCAACTAGGCTTTTGACATATAGAACAAGAAGGTACTTAAGGAAAAATCTCTGTTTAGGGTAAAAACAAGTTGTAAAACAACAAACACAGAGAAGCCAAGGAAGATCTTGGTTTTGAGTGAAATTAAGTTATAAATCAATAAATACAAGGAAGCATGGAAAGATCTTTGTTTTGGGTGAAAACAAGTTGTAAATCAACACATTATATATAAAGAACTTTAAAAATTCAACAATAAGGCAACAAGTACCCTAAACTAGACAAGATTTGTATAGTTTATCAAAGAAAAAAGGAAAATAGTAAGTATGATTTATAAAGAAAAATTTTTATACAAGACTTTTTTTTGGGGAGGCCACATCCGGTGACACTCAGGGGCTACTCCTGGCTATGCACTCAGAAATCGCTCCTGGCTTGGGGGACCATATGGGACGCTGGGGGATGGGACTGTGGTCTGACCTAGGCTAGTGCAGGCAAGGCAGATGCCTTACCACTTGTGCCAACACTTTGGCCGCACACAAGACATTGTTATTTAGGAAATGCTACAAATATATATTACTACATAATAAAATGGTTCAAATTTAAAACCTAACTATACCAAATAAAGGTAACTGTGAGGACATAGGGACATCTATACACAGTATTTGGAGAGAAGTATATCTTTTGGGAAAAAATTTGATAGATTCTTAAATAGGTAGAAACAGACCTACTGAATATATTTAATAATTAACTTAATACATAATGAAGAGAGAGATCTCCATTCACACTAAGATTGTATAGGAATATTCAGACAGTTTCAATAGCCCCCAAACTAAAGACAATCCAAAATCCAACAATTAAATGTGATAAGCAAACTGTGGCATCCTAGCAAGAAAATAATCTTCAACATTTTTTTTTCTTTTTGGGTCACACCTGGCGATGCTCAGGAGTTACTCCTGGCTACGCACTCAGAAATTGCTCCTGGCTTGGGGGACCATATGGGACTCTGCAGGATCGAACCGCAGCTAGTGCTAGATTAGCATGTTCAAGGCAAAATACCCTACCACTTGTGCCACCACTCCGGCCCCATAAACTTCAACATTTTAAAAGAATGAAAAGGTAACACAAGCATCAAGAAGAATGGGCATTAATATTAATGCTAAGTGAAAGAAACTAGTTCTCATAAAAGGTGGTGCCCTAGGAATGCCACAATGGCAGATTGGAAGCAATGTGTTGCTGAGGAAAGAATCAAAGAGGAGGAACATGATGAAATTTATGGGTGCAGTAGTGTATTTATTATCTTAATTATTATGACTTCAAGGAAATATATTTACGTATGTGGAAACATCAGCTGTGTACTTAAAATAGGCCCAATTTTTTCTATGCCTATAGACGCAATAAAACTGCAAAAGAAATTATCGCTTGAGTTCCTATGTATGAACCTGCTTTTCCTGTTTCTTTTCAATTGATTGATGCTGAATTATAGGAAACAAAAGAGAAAGGTTACTTTTTGAACAGAATAACCTGTGAAGGGAAATAGAATGGAAGTAAAATAACTGAACCTAGAAGGAATAATCCCTTTGTTTCAAAATTCAGCACTATTTTTAAATTTCGCTCAGTTTGTTCTGGAATTAAATGTCTTCACCATTGGTTTTTCTTTTTATACATATTTGCTTCAAGAGCAAACAGTCAAGAAAAGGTAATCAAAAAGGAAATAGATTCCCAAGGACAAAAATGCCACTTTTTATTCTACTTAACCCTATGAATCTGATAACTACTATTTTAAATATTGAAACTGTTTTTTGGTATCAAAGAAATGGAGTAATAATGCCTGATTTGGGAAATGATAATGAATTGTCGCACCTAGACTATCAGAGTTTTAATTTCATTCTAAATATCCCCAAATGTGTGTGTGTGTGTGTGTGTGTGTGTGTGTGTGTGTTTGTAAGAGAAAGAAAAAATAACTAAGAGAATTAAAAAAAAAGTTTGGAGAAGGACCATAATTTAACAGATCAACAGATGTAGCTTCTAATTTTGAGAACAGGATTTTCTAGATTCTAGTTGGCCTTTCCTCTACTATTACACACATGACTTGCGCCACATCCTAGCTTCCCCTATTTAGCTCTCTTCATTCAGTTGGGTAAGTTTTCTAAATTTGTCTTATAAATGCAGTGTGGTTAGAAGTGGGTTGAGGAGTAAAGATGGCATGGAGAGCACTGTGAACAGAGAAGGGATAAAGAGAAGTGAACCATTGCAATTCGAAAGAGAAATCAGGACTATCAAGGTGAAAAGGTCGAGAGCTTCAGCTTCATGCAATTTGTTATGAAATAGACAGACATAAGGAATCTGGATCTGAAAAAGAGATTTTTCTTTAGTCAACTACTAACAAGCAGTTCTAATTTCTTGGGGTTTGCACCTCAATGATAAAGAGAGTTTATACTACTATGGCAGTCAACACCTTCTTGCCCTTGTCTTCCAAATCTTTCCGTTTCATTCTGCTTTCAGTATAGTCGCCTTCTTCTGTCATATACTGAATGCACTTAAAATGTAGTTGTCATAAAAAAAAACCCTCCTCTTTGTACACCTGGAGTTGAAACCTGCAGATCAAGAGGGAGGACAAAAGTGGTTTGATTACCACTGGCATTAACAATTCACCCTGAACCCAGTGTTTCCATTCAATAACAAATGCAGAGCTGGGGCCAGATATATAGTACAACATGTAGGATGGTTTGCCTTGCACAGGTTTTGAACACAGCAAATAGTCTTCTGAGCCCTGCCAGAGTGATCCCGAGCACAGAGCCTGGAGTACATGTAAGTATGATCCCAAATCCAAAATAAATAAAATTAACAATAACAATAATAACAAATGTGGGAAGAGGTTTGGATGGAAAAGTAGGATGTTTCTAAGAATTATAGAGCAGGGAAGGAAACTTTCAGATCCTCTGAACATACTCCCCTACCCCAGGCTTCCCTCTGATCAAGAAGAAGAATTTTTATGGAACTTGACAATAACTTTACTGAAGGATCAGTGAAGAGCAAGAAACTTACAAGTGGTGCAGCAAAAGAAAACCATCCTCCCAGACCCATGAGGTGCTAGGTTTCCTCTGAGATAGGCCTATCCACAAGGGAAAACACTAGAGTGGGCACTTGCTTTGAGGATGAAATCCTGTGGAGAGCAAATATTTGATTTGATAATAAAAGTCAATTTGGGCATTTAGATTACACACACACACACACACACACACACACACACACACACACACAACAAAAACAACTAAGGAGGTAGAAAAGATCTCTGATGTCCCTACCATGATTTGTCAGAAATGTTTACTGATGACTGGAGGTATCACATAATCTATCCCTCTAAGTCTATGCACACAATCAAGGTTCAGTTGATCCTGGGCAATAACTTCTTTGAAGCTCTAAACTGGTCAGAGTTGTTACAGTCTGGAAGTAGATTTATTTTGCTCTAAGCCTAATACAGCCATAAAAACTCACCAAATCTTCTGAGCTATTATTTTAGCATCTAGGCACCCAAAGATAAGTGATTTGACTTTTTTTCTAATTAAATTAACCAAAGGAAAAGAGATAACAGCTTTTTCCAAGCCAGATCCAGTCCTGGGGACAAGGTTAAAGGAAATAAAGTGTATGTAATTTAATGAAGTATCTCTGGGCATAAATATTTCTGCTATCCTGTAATCAATTCTCCCTATAAGAATTTCTTATATCATCACAGAGAAACTACCAGAGCTAAAGAAAACATGTGACCAAATCCTGCATGCCCGAAGAGTACCAGCTAAAAAAGACCCCAGGAGAAACACCCCAAGATACATCCTAGTCACAATGATGAATCCCACAGATAGAGATAGAATACTGCAAGCAGCAAGATCTAAAAGGAAAATTACATTCCAGGGAGCATCCTTGAAATTTACAGCAGACCTGTCACCAGAAACACTCAAGGCCAGAAGGCAGTGGTGGGATATAGTGACAAAACTTAATAAAATAAATGCTACGCCAAGAATACTGCACCCAGAAAAACTCACTTTCAGGTTTGAAGGAAGTATACATGGCTTCACAGATAAACAACAGCTCAAAAACTTTACAGACTCAAAACCAGCCTTAAAAGAAAAACTGAAAGATCTATTCTAAAGACAAGACAGAACAAAAAAACACACCAAACTTCTACACAAAGATGGCAATAAATCCCATGACAATTATTTCTCTCAATATCAATGGATTAAAGGCACCCGTTAAAAGGCACAGAGCGGCGAAATGGATCAAAAAAACTGAAGCCAACCTTCTGCTGCCTACAAGAAACACACCTGAATAGTCAGAATAAACATAGACTCAAAATCAAAGGCTGGAGGAAAATCATTCAAGCAAACAACACCCTTAAAAAAGCGGGGGTGGCCATACTAATATCAGATGACACAAACTTTATACTCAGAAAAGTTGTAAGAGACAAAGATGGATATTATGTACTAATCAAGGGATTTGTACAGCAGGAAGAAATCACTCTCCTAAAAATATATGCACCCAATGAGGGACCAGCAAATTATTTAATACAATTGCTGACAAATCTGAAGAAGGGTATCAATAATAACACAATAATTGTGGGAGACCTCAACACAGGCTTGTCAACACTTGATAGGTCAACCAAATGGAAACCCCCAAAAATATACTAGACCTGAAAAGAGAAATGGAAGAAAGAGGCCTAGTAGATATATATAGGACACTCCATCCTCAGAAACCTGGATACACATTCTTTTCCAACGTACATGGGTCATTCTCCAGGATAGACCACATGCTGGCACATAAAACATACCTCCATAAAATCAAAAAGATAGAAATTTTGCAGGCTGCCTTTGCTGACCACAAGGCTCTGAAGTTAGATGTGAACTACAAAGAGACACAGAAGAAAAAATTTAACACCTGGAAATTAAACAGCCTACTACTGAACAACCAGTGGGTCCGAGATGAAATCAAAGAAGAAATAAAAAATTTCCTGGAAACAAACGACAATGAAAACACAAACTATCAGAACCTATGGGATACAGCAAAAGTGGTACTGAGAGGATAATTTATAGCTTTGCAAGCACACATCAGGAAGGAAGAAGGAGTATACATGAATAGCTTAATGACGCAGCTTATAGAATTAGAAAATGATCAAAAAGAGAAACTAAAAATAGGGAGACAGAAGGAAATAACAAAGCTGAGAGCAGAAATTAATGAAATGAAAACCCAAAAAACAATCCAAAAGATCAACGAAAGCAGAAGTTGGTTCTTTGAAAAAATAAGCAAGATTGATAGACCATTGGCAAAACTCACAAAGCAAAAGAGAGAAACTTGATAACGCTTATTAGAAATGAAAAGGGGGAGATCACTACAGATACTGCAGAGATTCAAAGGGTATTCAGAGAATACTTTGAGAAACTCTATGCCACTAAATATGAACACCTGGACGAAATGGATAAATTTTTGAACTCATATAACCTTCCACGGTTGAATAAAGAAGATGTAGCATATCCAAACAGCCCCATCACTATTGAGGAAATTAAAACCGTAATCAAAAATTTGCCCAAAAACAAAAACCCAGGCCCTGATGGATTCACGAATGAATTCTTTCAAACCTTTCAATCCTGGCCAGGCTCTTTTATGAAATCAAAAAAACAGGAACACTTCCAAATAGCTTTTATGAAGCCAACATCACCTTAATACAAAAACCAGATAGAGATGCTGCCAGAAAAGAAAATTATAGGCCAATATCCCTGATGAACACAGATGCAAAGATCCTCAACAAAATCCTGGCGAACAGGATCCAATGCCTCATCAAGAAGATCATTCACTTTGATCAAGTAGGTTTCATCCCAGGAATGCAAGGCTGGTTTAACATCAATACACAACATAAACAACAAGAAAAATAAAAATCACATGGTCATATCAATAGATGCAGAAAAAGCATTTGATAAGGTTCAACATCCATTCTTGATGAAAACTCTCAGAAAGATAGGAATAAAAGGAACCTTTCTCAATATAGTTAAAGCCATCTACCACAAGCCAGTGGCAAATATTATCCTTAATGGAGATAAACTAAAATCCTTCCCTCTAAATTCTGGTACAAGACAAGGATGTCCTCTCTCACAATTCCAATTCAACATAGTACTGGAATTACTGGCTATAGCGATTAGGCAAGAAAAAAATATCAAGGGAATCCAGATAAAAAAGGAAGAAGTCAAGCTCTCACTGTTTGCAGATGACATGATACTCTACTTAGAAAACCCTAAAGACTCTACCAAAAAGCTTCTAGAAATAATAGATTCATATAGCAAAGTGGCAGGCTACAAAATTAACACAACAAATCAATGGCATTTTTATACACTAATAATGATAGGGAAGAAATGGACATTAAGAGAACAATCCCATTCACATTAGTGCCACACAAACTCAAATTTCTTGGAGTCAACCTGACTAAAGATGTGAAGGATCTATACAAAGAAAACTATAAAACACTGCTCCAAGAAATGAGAGGACACATGGAAATGGAAACATATTTCTCATTGCTCATGGATTGGCAGGATCAACATCATTAAAATGGCAATACTTCCAAAAGCATTGTACAGATTTAATGTGATTCCCCTAAAGATACCCATGACATTCTTCAAAGAAGTGGATCAAACACTTCTGAAATTCATTTGGATCAATAAACAACCTAGAATAGCAAAAGCACTCCTTGGGAAAAGGAATATGGGAGGCATTACTTTCCCCAATTTTAAGCTGTATTACAAAGCAATAGTTATAAAAAACAGCATGGTATTGGAATAAAGACAGACCCTCAGATCAGTGGAATAGGCTTCTTGAGTACTCAGAGAAGGTTCCTCAGACATATAACCACCTAGTTTTTGATAAAGGAGCAAGAAATCCTAAATGGAGCAAGGAAAGCCTATTTAATAAGTGGTGTTGGCACAACTGGTTAGCCACTTGCAAAAAAGCAAACTCAGACCCCCAGCTAACACCATGTACAAAGGTAAAATCCAAATGGATTAAAGACCTTGATATCAGATCTGAAACTATAAGGTATATAGAACAACATATAGGTAAAACACTCCAGGACATTGAGACTAAAGGCATCTTTAAGGAGGAGACAGCACTTTCCAAACTAGTGGAAGCAGAGATAAACAGGTAGGACTATATTAAGCTGAGAAGCTTCTGCATCTCAAAGAAAATAGTGCCCAGAATACAAAGGCCACCCACTGAGTGGGAGAAATTATTCACCCAATACTCATCAGATAAAGGACTATTATCCAAAATTTACAAGTTACTGACAGAACTGTATAAGAAAAAAACAACTATCCCCATCAAAAAACGGGGAGAAGAAATGAACAAACAATTTGAAAAAGAAGAAAGGCAAATGGCCAAAAGGCACATGAAAAGATGCTCAACATCACTAATTGTCAGGGAGATGCAAATCAAAACTACTATGAGGTACCACCTCACGCCACTGAGATTGGCACATATCACAAAAATGGAAAACAAGCAATGCTGGCAGGGATGTGGAGAGAAAGGAACTCTTTTTCACTGCTGGTGGGAATGCCATCTAGTACAACCTTTATGGAAAGCGATATGGAGATTCCTTCACAAACTGGAAATTGAGCTTCCATACGATCCAGCTATACCACTCCTAGGAATATACCCGAGGAACACAAAAATACAATACAAAAATCCCTTACTTACACCTATATTCATTGCAGTGCTATTTACAATAGCCAGACTCTGGAAACAACCAAGATGCCCTTCAACAGATGAGTGGCTAAAGAAACTGTGGTACATATACACAATGGAATATTATGCAGCCATCAGGAGAGATGAAGTCACGAAATTTTCCTATACATGGATGTACATGGAATCTATTATGCTGAGTGAAGTAAGTCAGAGGGAGAGAGAAAGACACAGAATGCTTTCACTCATCTATGGGCTTTGAGATAAATGAAAGACATTTTAAACAGTATCTCAGAGACAAGAGAGATGAGGGCTGGTAGGTGCAGCTCATGACAGGAAGCTCATCACATAGAGTGATGAATGCAGTTGGAGAGATGACTACATTGAAAACTATCATAACAATGTGAATGAATAAGGGAAGTAGAAAGCCTGTCTCGAGTACAGGTGTGGGGTTGGGGAGAGGGGAGTTCTGGGAAATTGGTGGTGGGAATGTTGTACTGGTGAAGGGGGCTGTTCTTTAATGACTGTAATCATACAACTATAATCATATTTGTAATCACAGA
Source organism: Suncus etruscus (assembly GCF_024139225.1). Classification (NCBI taxonomy): domain Eukaryota; kingdom Metazoa; phylum Chordata; class Mammalia; order Eulipotyphla; family Soricidae; genus Suncus; species Suncus etruscus. The sequence goes on from NC_064858.1 coordinate 38,646,097, forward strand.
GTTTAAATAAAGATAATTATAAAAATAAATAAAAGAATTTCTGATGCATAACTAGTCTTTTCATATCAAATTGTATATATGGCTAGTCTTAGTGCCTTTTTCCTTTGCTTGTTTCTGTTTTATTTTGTTTTGGGAACTTACCTTGCACTGCTCAGAATTTACTCCTGGCACAGCTTGTGGTACCATATGGTATGCCAGGATCAAATCCAGATCAGCTACATGCAAGGCAAATGCCCTATACCACTATACTGAGTCGTTAGCTCCTCAGAGCCTTTATGTCTCTATTGATTTAAAAAAAAGAAATGAAAACTTTTCGTTTCTATAAACTAAATTTTAAAGAAAGCATGACTATTATTAAGGAAAGTTTGAGCTGGGGTGTCCTTTTTTAGACTCTGACTACATTTTAAAGTTATTTTTTTAATATAATGGAATTGAGAGTAGGGAGAGTGGACATTTACTAGCAATATCATTAAATATATAATGTTGTATTTTTGTACTTCAGGTCTTTAACCTTGACTTAACTTCTATGATTCTGGTGTTTAATTCAGTATCCAGTTATAATCTTTAGTACTTGAAATATGGCTCTAGCTAGAGGGCCCATATGTGATGCTATAGTTTGAACCTGAGTAAGTACATCCAAGACAGTACCCTCGCCCATTAATTCTCTAGCCCCACTAGTATAATTATAAAATTATAAGAAAGAATGTAATATACCCATCAATAGTTATATAAATCTGATTAATTTAATTATCGAAACTTATTAAGTTTAAGTGAAAAATTAATTAGTGAAAAATAAATATATTATATATATTATATAATGAATATAAAGTATATTGTATGTAATAATTTATATAATAAATGTGATGTTATATAATAACATACAATGCATGTAATGCATATTATATAATATATATTATTGTTTAATATATTTTATATAATAATACAAATAAAAGTGAAAAATATCTCCAGTATAATGTGTTAAATAAAATGTGAGTAAAAGTTATTAACTTAATCAAATGATTCTTAATATAATTACTAGAAAAATTAATGGTTCATGTAGAGCACAAACTATTTCTTTGAATCTAGATATTTTAGGAAAAGTCATCCTCCTGACGCAAAATAGGCATCTCAATTTCAGTAGGATCTGAGAAAATATTAAGAAAGCTTTCAAAAACAGAACTCTAGTGAGTCCAAAAACACAAACACAGGTTTTAATTAGGCAAAGAAACCAAAATGCGTAAATGTATTTGTTTTTTAAACAACCCCCAAAATAAACAACCCCCATTTGCTATTTAAACAACCCCCAAATCATTCTCTTCCTCCTCTTTTTCCTCTTCCTCCTCCAGCTCTTCTTTGTCTTAATTCTCCTTTCTCTTTCTTTTCTTCTTTACCCTGTCCTCCTTATCTTCACTTCTCTGTTAGTCACACTGGAAATATTTTTAATGAGAAATAAAGACCATCAGTTAAAATTATAACTAAAAGACCCCAAGAATCCTTGAGAAAGGCAATGGTTTTTTGTTCTGTTTGTTTGTCTGGTTTGGTTTGGTTTTGAGCCATACGCAGCATCACGTAGGGCTCTGCTCTGCACTCAGAAATCATTCCTGGCAAGCTCAGGGGACAATATGGGATGCCGGGGATTGACTTGGCAAATGCCTTATCCATTGTGCTATGGGTCCGAACCCAAGAAGGCAATGTTTTAATTTCATGTTTCCTTGTTAAATAAAAGATGTAGACGATTTGATTAGAGTATGTTTGATCAGACTGTAGAGCATCGGAGTGTATGAAATCATGAATTTAATGAGAAAGAATAAACAAATGATCATACTGAAATCAATTGATGCAGTTTCTTGACGTTCCAAGTCCGTTCTGTAAAATTTGTAAGTATATATATGTTTCCTTGGAGAAAAAAATAATCTAGAAAAATAGTGATCAGAACTCAAATTATTAGTATTAATTTTAATTATTACTTTTGTCAAACACAAATATTGCTACCCGGCCCAAACTGTAATACATTAAGCATTTTAATTTATTTAATATTTATAACGACATTGTGAAATAGAGAAGTTTGTTTTCTTTATTTGTCAGAGATCATGAGTATTTCTAGGAAGTGTAGTTGTCACATCTTGTATGTCATAACTCTATCATCTGATTTTTCTATTGCATTGCAATCAATTTAAGAAATGTTTCTTGGAATTGAGTTCTGCATTCAGTCATAGGACTCATGGTTGGTCTCTATTAGATAAAGAAAAATTGTTTACTTTTAAACTGCTAAGGGATTTTATAAATTTTAATAATGAATTATTTTATTTTTTGAATTATTTTATTTCTATTGAACATTTAATGTCTGATCACATAGATTGTTTAACATCAATAAAGATTTGTATTGTAATTTTTCACTTAATAATGTAGACACTTAAATTGAATCTCTATATATTTTATAACACAAAGCCATTATTCCCTTTCCAAAATTAAACATACTTTGGTGGGGGCACACCAGGTGTTGCTCAAGACTTACTACTGGCTGTGCACTCAGAAATTGCTCCTGGCTTGGGAGACCATATGGGATGCTGAGGAATCAGACTACGGTTCGTCCTAGATTAGTGAGTGCAAGGCAGATGCCCTACCACTTGCGCCACCGCTCCAGCCCCTAAACACACTTTTATATATTTATAAACCTATTCAAACTTTCCCCTTAAAGTTAACTTTTTTCACTCTTAAATTTTACATTTGTGGGCCGGGCGGTGGCGCTAAAGGTAAGGTGCCTGCCTTACCTGCGCTAGCCTAGGACGGACCGCGGTTCGATCCCCCGGCATCCCATATGGTCCCCCAAGCCAGGAGCGACTTCTGAGCGCATAGCCAGGAGTAACCCCTGAGCGTCACTGGGTGTGGCCCAAAAACCAAAAAAAAAAAAAAAAAAAAAAAAAAAAAAATTTTACATTTGTAATACTACTTATTTCAGATAGATTATAAAATGTATTAGCAAAGAATTATATATAATTTTAATTTTAACTCCTGAAATTCTAAATTAAAGATATGTTTTGAAAAAAATTAACTAATCATTTATTTACAATTTTGAAAAACTCCAGGAGATTTTATTCATCAATATGTGAACATCCATAATAAAAAGAGATAGAAAACTATTTGCAGACTAAAAGGAAAAAGAAAAAGGAAAGAGCAAAGAGTCAAAATCATTAAAACTGAAGAATTTGGGGGCCAGAGCGGTGGCGCAAGTGTTCGAATTTGGGGGCCAGAGCGGTGGCGCAAGTGTTCGGGTATTTGTCTTACATGTACTAACCAAAGACGGACTGCAGTTTGATCCTCAGGAGTCCCATAGGGTCCCCAAGCCAGGAGCTATTTCTGAGCACATAGCCAGGAGTAACCCTGAGCGTCACCGAGTGTGGCCCAAAAACAAAAACAAAAAAACTGAAGAGTTTGTCTCTAGAATTGAGCTTCCATGGTGGAGGATGTTGGATTGATGAGGTTTTGGGGACACTGGTGGAAGGAAACGGGCTCTAAGGTATGAATAGGTGTGGTAATGTAATATATATGTATAAAAAGTTCAATAAATAATACTGTAAATTCTGGTATGTGAATAAATATTGATAAAATAAATAAAACCCCATCTTTTTGAAAATATCATAAGTATATGTTTAATTTTTAAAAATATTATTGAAGCCCTGTGATTTGCAATGTCTTTCATAGTTGGATTTCAGACATACAATGTTTCAGGGTCAATCCCACAACCACCGATCCTCCACCAATATTTCCAGAATGGATCACATGCCACTGTCCCCATCCTCTAGAATGCCAGCATAAAACAGGCCCATTTTAAGTTTTGATTGTTACCTTTGGGTCCCATGATTTTATTGCTATAGACTTTGGATTGGATGGTTAGTTCTGTCTTTCCTCTTTTATAACAATGCCAATGCATTTGAGATACCTTAGCCCCGGTCTGCCATCATTTCATATTTATGTTTCTCTTCTCCCACTTCACTTTGTTACATTCCTTAGTATAATTTGGGACCAAGAGTGTTCAAGACAATTTTCATTTAAATCATTGCATTTATTCATGCAGATATTCTAAATACCATATATAAATGATATCATTCTTTATTTATGCTTCTTCTAGCTTATTTAGTGTGAATGTTGTGAGTTCATTTTTGTCTGAGAATGTTTTTTTTATCTCTCCCATAAAATGAGAGGTTTGCTTGATAGTGAACTCTAGGTTAAAAATCTATTTAATTCAGTAATTCAAACATGTCATTCCACTCTTTTCTTGCCTACATCATTTCAAATTGGAGAACTGATTTGATTTTTATGTTCTTTTCTTTATACTTAAGGTTTTTCTTCTCCTTTACTGCTTTCAGGTGTCCATTTCTGTGCTTTTTGCCATTTGGATTACTATATGTCTGTCTAATTTTGATATCACCGAGATGGTGGCTTCATAAAAACTAATTGGACTTTTCACTTTCATGAAAAAGATTGGTAGTAGTTTCTCTAGAAAGGTTGTTGTTCTTTTAGGGTCTATTTTGTTTGTCATACTTTTGGTGTCTTTGATTTGTACAGTGGCCTCTTTCCAGAAAAAGAAAGTGGGGAAGTTCTCTGTTATTATCTGTCACTACTTGTTCTTTCACTTTCCCTTTTACTTCCCATTCTGGTATTCTTATACAGTAATTCAGAGATTATTTCTTACCCCTTTTCATTAATTATTGGTTGCCTTACATTTACTCCCATCCTTTTGTTTCTCTTTTCTTATTCAACATTATCAATATTGTCTTATAAGTTGTCTTCAAGTTCATCTCTACAGTCTCCCACCTCTGTCATTTTGGTTTTATAGATTGCTAATGTGTTCTTTAGTTTTTTCAATTTTATTTGTATGGAATCTGTCTTCTGAAAGAGGTCTTTGAGTTGGTTAAATTGTTCATCTATTTATTGTTTAATTTTACTGGCTATTGCCACTTTGATTTCTGTTGCTAAAGGGTTAAGTGTTGATTTTATGTCCTTATCTACAAGACTCAGGAGTTTTGGTGGGCTTGGAGATTTGTCTAAGTTTTTTGCTGTCTCCCAATTTTAGATGCCTTCTGTAGTTTCCCTATTGTTCTTTGCATCTTTTTGATTGAAATGATAGAGTTTCAGGTACTTTGTTACTTAAGAAATTGATCTATTGATTAGATCATACAAAAGGTGATTATTAATACTTCTGCCTGACAAGTTATTTTCCTAAACATGTGAGGTTACCTGGGTTGAGAAGGCAGACAGATCTGATGTCAGGATGGACCATGGGCTGATGCTCAAAATCCCATCTTTTACCTTAATTTAACTATCTAACTCCTCTAAACATTCCCCTTAAAATTTAAATGATCTATATTCCTACTTATTTTCAGGTAATGAAAATACTTTTGTCTGCTAGAAGACAACAGAGAATTTTATCTCAAAATCTACCTTTATTTCTTAGTTTTTATATATTTAAGATTATGATTTCATTCTTTAACACTAAACCAGTACACCCATTTCTTGTTCAATGTAATCTCATCTTTATTTTGAAATATAGAGAGATAAAACATGATGGTGTTAGTTACATACAAAATATGGGAAATCAAAGATTCTTTTATAACATTGCTTTATTCAAGGGAAATTTGCAAAACAGAAATTAAGCATTACAAAATAAACTACACAATTACTAACACAATTTCTATTTATAATTCAATGAACATGCATGCTTATAAAAATGATAGTCAATGGTATCGGTTGCAGTTTTATTTCAAAATAATTTTTTAAAGAAAGAAAATATTCTTTGGGGTGAAAGACTGGGTTTTGTGCCATATTCAGTACTGTTCAGTGACTACTATTGGTTCTATGCTCTGTGATTATACCGGATAGTACTTTGGAGATTGTATGTGGTAACTGGCATTGAAGGAACCAAAGTTTGCAAGTCAAACACCTAAACCACTTTTCTATCCCTTAATCACTCTAGCCCTAAAAATCTTTCTCATAAAAGATATTTTCCCAAAATTTCACATTCTACAATTCCTTCCTAGAACTGTAGAAGGCTATTTAGAAAAATAAGAAGGTACTGTTTTAATGAGATTTTGACCATAGTCATAATCATAGTGTTGAAGAATGTAATAAATATCTCTGATTATAGTAAAAAAGTTTTCACTTAACTGTTCAGAAATATGTTTGTCTTTGACCTATATCTGATGTACTACTAGTAGCTTAGGGACACATTATGGAAACACATTACATAGACCAAAGTGATCCTTTTTGAAGTCAGACTACAACTATATTAGAAACAAAAAAGCTAAGATATCTGGATGCCGAAGAATTATAGCTGATCACAGATAAATATGAAATCAGTGATAGAAGCACAGTATACCTGGCTTTCTGTATGATTCATTATTAGCTAACACTCAGTTATCAATTCTGTTGTTAGGTGAGAAACAAACTTCACATTCTACTACTCAAATGTCCTTAAAATTAAATTTATCTCTATATTCCAGCACTTTAAAAATTTCAAATATCTAATGTTTTCCTTCCTTCCTTCCTTCCTTCCTTCCTTCCTTCCTTCCTTCCTTCCTTCCTTCCTTCCTTCCTTCCTTCCTTCCTTCCTTCCTTCCTTCCTTCCTTTCCTTCTTTCTTCCCTTCCTTCCTTCCTTCCTTCCTTCCTTCCTTCCTTCCTTCCTTCCTTCCTTCCTTCCTTCCTTCCTTCCTTCCTTCCTTTTTATTTTCTTTCTTTTTTTTTCATCACACCCAGCAATATTTTGGGGCTACTTATGGCTTTTCACTTTGGGTTCACTCTTTCTGTGTTTCTCCTCCATAACTTTACATTACCAGCCTTTTTTCACAAATAAAGTATGAAACATGACTACAAAGTTGGTCATAAAAGATCGACTGATGAATCCATACACAATTGTGAGATGCATTTTGTGGTGCAGGTGTTGGTTTGACATCAATCCTATTAAAAAATAAAATAAAATAAAGTAATTAGGACAAATAAGAGAAAAATCATCTATATAATTATTACATATTTGTAGGAATATTATTGAAAAATATGTTCTAAAGTATATGTTACTGGAATTTTTTTCCAAGAACACACTGTGAATAAAAAGATCTCATTGGTTTTCACAAGATTCTAATTAGGGCCTAAAAAGATATTTTTTCCAGGGGCCAGCACAGTGGCACAAACAGTAAGGCATCTGCCTTGCCAGTGCTAGCCTAGGACAGACTGCAGTTTGATCCCCGGCATCCCATATGGTCCCCAAGCCAGGAGCAATTTCTGAATGTATAGCCAGGAGTAATTCCTGAGTGTCACTGGGTGTAGCCCCAAAACAAAAACTATTTTTTCCAAAAGAAATACTAATAGTTGCATAAAAATATAAAATTTTTGATAAAAGATAAATATAATCTATGAAAAGTTTTTAACTTTAAACCTCTTGCATATAAATATATTTATCAAATAAAGCAGCAGTTTAGTGAAAATATATATGAATTATGCTATGTTCATACTCAAAGTGAAAAGATTAAATATAGAATTTTATATTCAGGAACATTTAAAGACAAGGCAAATAACATATATGTTTTAATGTATTTTGAGGTACAAGTATAATGCAACAACAGTAAATTCTGATAGCACAGGTGAGTGAAATTATGTGTGTTTTGGGGGGTATATTGGGTCACCCAAACTTTATAAACTATAAAATGTAATTGCTTCTGAAATTAATTATAGAGACTCCATGTATGTCTTAGAGATAGGAGTGTGTTTCTCACATGTGTGACTCCCTGGCTTGCAGTCTCCGCATCAAGAAACAGATGATGGCATGGATCACATGTTTAGCTCTCTGTAAGAATGAAAACTTTGACTTTGTAGATACTTACAACTCTGGGGATATCCCTGAACCATCTTCCCATAGCCACGGTGCCTCTTTATCTTTGCGAGAAAGTCCTATCCAAAAGGATTTAGTTTTTTGTAAATCCACTTTCTCATCTATAAATTCCTATAGGAAAGAAGTGCTACAAAGACTTCAGATAATGAGGTTAGTTGGGAAGAATCCCTGCTAGAAAACAGTTTTGCACAGGTACACAATTTCTCCTCCATGAAGATCTATCTCAACCTGATATGTCTGCTTGGCTTATTATCTTCTGCAGGAGTTCATTATCTCCATAACACATATCTCTCTCCTTCACTCTCCTTTCTCACATTCCTTTAAGTAAATATCTTTAAATGAAAATATTTTATTTAAAAATTAAAGATGTGACGGGATGAGATGATTAGAGTCAAAGTCAGAGAAAAACAACAGCAAAATGCCTCAGAATATTAAACAGAAATGTTGAGAAAACATATTAAATCATTTTGCTGAAGAGCATAGATACACTAGCTTCAGTTCAGAAAGAGAAATGTCAGCACCGGAATGCCATGGGGTGTTGCAAGAGGTGTACTACATTACTTGTGTAATTATTCTTTAATTTTCCCATAAAGAATAGCTCTATAATATCAAAATTGCTTCTATCTAATTTATATGACAGAATCCAAGAAACAATATCTATAAATAAGGGATCACTATCTCCTCAAATTTTAAAAAATATATATGAATGCACTATCGGACAAGATGTTCTCCACAGTTTGATAACTACTTAAAATAACTTAGAATCATTACATGTTTTATGAATAAATAATATGGTATTTAATTATGATGTAAATTTTGGATACGTATAGAAAAATATGGCTGCAATTATAGGATGGTGGTGTGCATAAAAACTAGACAAATTTTCAGTCCCCTTTTTTCTTTGCCATATATACTTCCATATTTTAAATGTCCTACAACATAAGAGGATAGTAGTAAACAAAATAATGAGCACAGTGAAAAATGTTCATATTGTAGACTAATTTCACTATCTCCTCACCATATTTCTTAGGCATTTAAAAAAATTATCATGGAAATTTAAAGTGCATTTAAAATCAGTTTAAACAAATACTGATTTTAAAATCAGGGAGAATACTGGATATTATTTATTAATACTGGATATTATTATATCTTAGGGAAAATGATTATTATATGGAATCTACATTTTACTCTCAAACAGTTATAACTTATATCCATGCTTACCAATTCATCAGCATTGTCTATCTTCAGGAGACTAGAATTCCACAGAGAGCATTTTCTTTTGCTTACATACCAGGATTCTTGAGTATCTGTAAACAAATAGCAGCTCTTCCTATGCTTGAGCCAGTCAGAGGGACAAGAACGAGAAATAGAAAGCGTTCCTGGAAAAAATAAAGATGAGGATGATATCATTCTTATAATCTCAGAAAAGTACCATAAAGCCTTAGAATAAGTAAAAAGTTATCAGTGGATTGTTTTATGCCTTGTATAGTACAAATTGTAGGGATATGACTTTATTACAACATCCATAAAATATCCCATTTATTTAAACTTTAGAAAATGAACAAGTTATATACTGTTTCAGAGTCCATGTTTATTTTCTTTATGCTGTTCCTTTCCATTATTTCATGTTCATTCTAGAATTTATTTTGTTTATGATAGCAATAATGACAACTAGAATAAGTCTAATTTCTATGGCTAGAATAACTGAACTCAGAATCAATCACTAGAAATGCAATAATTTCTAGAAAGGTAATCTCTTTCAGAATTCCAATTGAGTAAAAGGTAAGGAAAGTACTATCCATTTCAACATCCCTAACTTAGAGTAGTAGGTACTTGATAAAGATAGGAGGGAATAGACATGGAATAATGTAATAATTATAATGTAATCATATTGTAATAATGAACTATATGTAGTTAAAATAAATGTCAAATTATATCATTATGAAGTCAATCATTTTATATTAAGAAAAATATGCTTAATTTAAAATTCAAACCAGTCTTAATGAATATATATTAGTTTAATTTCTTTTAAATGTTTAATTTGGGTACCTAATTCTTTGCAATGGTTTCCCTCTTTTATTATTCTATCACATTAATCCATTGTGTTGTCCTACTTTTTTATAATTAAAGTATAACTTAAAAATATCAGTTCTCTTATGGGAGAGAATGAATTTCTTTTCTGTGCAAAAAATTGTACAATTTCTTTTGGACTTACATATAGCTCAAACTAAATTATTTACTGATTTGGAGACTCAACTTAATTATTCAGCCATGAGTAGGGGTTATTTACACATATAGAACAGGAGGATCTTTGTACACTCAGTATGAAAATCATACTTCATACTGTTAATTGTGCTTTCTGCAAATGCACAATCATTTCATATCAAATATTATCTTCAACATCAATGATTAACTTTCTTAATTTAGAATCCATTTAATCCTTTAACTGTGTTAACCTTGTTCTTGCCTGTGGTTGTGAGTGCCTTGGGAAGAGTCGCATTGTGTATTGGAGTTAACATTGTGGGGTATTGGTGGTTGCCCTTATTTCTTGGTGGAACCTTCTCATCATCCAAAGTGTTGTTCCCTGAATAGGGTCTCCAAATGGCTGAAAATACCAACAGCAATAATGTTGACAGAAAAAGAGTCATTGTCTATGTTTGAAAATAAAAATTCCCAGACTCAGATGTTTCTTGTAATGCATGAAAATTAGAATTTTTCTTTTATCTTATGGGCTACACTCAGTGGCACTCAGGGGTTACTCCCGACTCTGTGCTCAGAAATCACTCCTGGAAAGCTAGCACGACCATATGTAATGGTGGGATTCATCCAGGGTCTGCAGCGTGCAAAGCTACCCTACCACTGCTACACTCAGTGGCACTCAGGGGTTACTCCCGACTCTGTGCTCAGAAATCACTCCTGGAAAGCTAGCACGACCATATGTAATGGTGGGATTCATCCAGGGTCTGCAGCGTGCAAAGCTACCCTACCACTGTGCTATCACTCCAGGCTGAAACATACATTTCAAATAAACCGATTATATGTTACTGGTGAGAAGTAGAGTTTATATATAAGTTATTAAGAAAGGGAAAAGGGAAGTGGGAGGAGGTGACAAGGGTGACAGTGGGTAAGGAGGAGGAGACAGATAAAAAAAATTGAGGATGAATAAATATAATTTTTGTAAGAAGTGTAATGAAAGTGAGAATTAAAGATGAACCAGGTATATAAAAACAATGTGAGGGAGATAGTAAGAGGCAAATGGAAGAGACGATTGGAACCATGATAAATTTGAAATATCAATAATTCTCCTACATTTCTTCTCTTGATTAAGAATAAAAGCACCTTAATATTCTCCTAGCATCTATATTATGAAATGATGAAATGTACTCAATAAACATTTGAAAAATTAAGGAATCATTGGAGAGTCTCTGAAAATACAATAGTACCATGATGGCAATATAATTCATATTAGATAAGTTTTAATGTATTCTTCACCACAAAATATATACTGAATACTTAATATTTCCAATAATTCTTCTTATATAAAACATTTTAGATTTAAAATTAAATATAAAACAATTTTCTTAAATTCTGAGAGTCAAGGGTTGGGGGATGACAGAGTACGGTAGTACTGGAAATGGAATTAATGTTGAAATATTATATGAATATAACTCAATTATTATTAACTTTGTATCCATAGTTCTGTTTTTTTTTTAGCCACAACTTGTGGCTCTCATGGATTACTCCTAGCTCTGCCCTCAGAAATCACAACTAGCAGGCTAGGTGGAGCATATGGGATGCCACAGATCCAACCTACGTCAGTTGCATGCAAGATAAATGCCCTATACACTGTGCTATCACTCCAGCCCCTGTAAACCAGGTTCTTTAAGTAAAATATTTTAATAATTATATTTAAAATTCATAAAAGTAATTTTAACTCAAAAAATAATTTCATTAAGAAGATAAGGGCCATATTTTATTTTCTTCTCTACATTCAGTGTTTTTCTTCCTTAGTTTATCTAGGGAATTTTAATATTTTGAATCCATATAGTCTAGGACAGTGAATTATTAGAGAAATTATAATTAAGAGTATGAGTTATTTTAGAAAGATTGTCTAAACTTCTCATTAGAGTCTCACTGCTCAGTAGTTTATGACTCTATACAAGTAACCTTCCAGACTCAATTTTTTATAACTAAAATGAGATCAATAATTCCAAATCAATAGAGTTAACATATGGGTCACAGCATATGTAGTACTTAAAGTTCTTTAAAAAAATTGTATGGGACACTGTAAATCTTTATGTTATTTGTATTACTTTCATTTTCATCATTACTCACCCATGGCACCCAGGACTGCAGTAACAGTAAGAAGAATCAAACATAGAATCCCCGAAATCACAGCAATAGTTCGACAACCAGCGCAAGATCCTGAGAAGTCAAAGAGATCAGAAACTGTACAAAAAAATGGCATAAAACATATTGGGGAATACTTCAAAAAAGTGAAGCATTAATCCCCAAAACTAAAAGTCATCAAGTCCTCTAAGATTAGGCTAAATTCTCCTCCACCGAAAACTTTTTTTCCCCTCAGATTCAAACACTGCATTCTGAATTAGAAACGTCTATTTTTATTTCCTCATTGTTGTGTCTTGTTATCAACATTACTAAAATTTCTAAAACCCTCTCTTAGAAGAGACATTTACTGTTGAGGAAATAGAACTGGCTGCTATATGGTCTTCTTCAGGTAATTGTCCCACGATTTGAAGAAAATTGCTTCTTCTGTATTTTTCTCCTTCTTTTCTCTAAAATTTGGGATAATATAGCTCAAAAGATTATTGTGGTATAGTAATAAGCAAGTTTGGAGCTTGTTAATACTTTATAGGTAAATCACTGTCAACACATTCATACATGCCTATCCTCCTCTTGCATCATCTAGCTTTTTCCACTCATCTCCAGTAGGTTGCCTCAGACAGATTGCAAAAGTGGAAAGAGGAAAATAGTTGTGCAATTTGAGTTACCAGAAAGCAGAAGAGAGGTAAATCTGCTTTCAAAGCTATGAATATCTCTTTCTTACTAAAGGTGAATTCATTTTATGCCAATACTACCATACCAAGAACATATTTCTGTCTTTGTGATTGTGCAGGCAGAATCTTAGAGAACTGTTGAATAGGAGAATAAATTCAAATACACTTTCTATCACAAAACAAACCCATCAGATTCAAGTTCTAACCCCTAGGAATTTCAACATCTCTTTGACCTTTACCATTAAATCATCTTTTTCCCCTGCCCCCAGCTTGCATCTTTCCATTCTTCCCCTTTTGTTACTTATAAACTATGTTGTCGTCACATATACATATTTATTTATTTGTTTTGGCTTGGATGGTCACACCTGTAAGTTATACATTTATTGTTAAATATTTTATTTCACCTACATTGTACAATTGATTTTCTTTACCAAACTACAATTGAAATTGTTTCCTCATATTCATGTCACACTTACTACAAGATCTGCCCAGTTGAAATATTTATAAATACAAATACATTTAATATTCTGTTAAAATAAATTAAAAAGTTGTAGTTATTATTGAATAATCACCATAAAAAGGCTTAATACATATTTAATTAACCTTTATTTACTTCTTTATTTCTTTTCTTTTTATTTATTTATTTTTTTGGATTTTTGGGCCACACCGGTGATGCTCAGGTATTACTCTTGGCTATGCGCTCAGAAATTACTTGTCTCGGGGAACCATACGGGTCAGCCATTTGCAAGGCAAACGCCCTACCGCTGTACTATAGCACCAGCCCCTTCTTTATTTCTTTTTTATTTAAATACTGTAATTACAAAGTTTCAATCTTACAATGACATCACCTTTCACCCATGAACATTTTCCACCACCTTGGTCTGCTTCCCCTCCCACCCCACCTCCTGCCTGCCTTTGGGGAAGGCATTTAATACCCTTCTCTATATTTCTCCCTCCCTTATTTTTCTATTTAGACATTGATTTGCACTATTGTTAATGGAGGTGTACTGTGCATATCACGTTATTTCTTTTTTTATATCACATTATTTGTATTCACCCCCCCAGTTATATTGTCCAATAACTTCTATAAACTTTTAGAATATTCTTATAGAAGTTCTTCTACAAATGACACAACTTTCCAATTATCTCATTTAAATATTTGAGTTTATATAAATTAAAAAAGAAAAGTAGAAATACCTTTCTTTGAGTTCACAAGTGTCCTGAGGGTGCCTCGGGAGCGAAAGTCTAATTGAGTGTATCCATCTTCATCCAAATGTACATTATCAGAATGGAAGGCCATTGTCTTCTCCAATTCTTGACAGTTCACAGAGTTTGAGGACTCTTTCCCCTGCTGAAACAATTATCTATGCATAGAGAACTCTTTGCTCTCTTCTCCTAAGACATCTGACAGTGGAGAAAAGAGATTCTCTGTAGCAAATCATGTGGGACCAGAAGCTTCTGACAAATAACAAGCTGATAGTACGCAGTTTAACAACCTTCCCCCAATAGGAAATGAAATCTGTGATGTGGTAATTTCCCATTTTTTAGCTTTAGATCCTGTTCTGAGACTAATAAGTCTTGTTTTTGTTTTTGGGCACCACACCCGGCGATGCTCAGGGGTTACTCCTGGCTGTCTGCTCAGAAATAGCTCCTGGCAGGCACAGGGGACCATATGGGACACTGGAATTCGAACCAACCACCTTTGATCCTGGATCAGCTGCTTGCAAAGCAAACGCCGCTGTGCTATCTCTCCGGGCCCACTAATAAGTCTTAAGACAATAAAAATTTTTCTTCAGATCACATTTAAGAAAAATATAAAGCTGGCTTTTATTCTTCTTACAAATGAATTTAAGATTATTTATTAACTTGGGTTATGCAAATAAATTTGCTCCCTTGAGTTTATTTTTTCCTTCATTCTAACTGATTGCTCTGGACAAGAACTAGGCGCTAAAAGTGGATAAACTAAAAGGCCAGGTACCCCTCCATTACCAATAGTGCAAACCAATGTCAAAAAGAAAAGGACAGAGAAGAGAGAGAGAAGCAATTTGTCTGCCCAAGATCAAGGCACAGGTGGTAGGGAAACAAGAGGGAAACATCGGTGATAGTAATGGAAAGTTTCACTGGTGAAGGATAGTGTACATTGTGTGACTTAAATCCAACAACGAACAGTTTTGTAGCTATGGTTATTAAATAAAGAAATTTAAAAGATATTTAAAATACAAAATAATAGCTTCATTCTAGTTACATACACATCGATTTATTTATGTCTTCAACTATTCAACAAAACACATCAAATATTTTCAATAAGCAAGATCTAAGGGATAAATGATTCTTGCAAAGATGATCATTACCTAATAAAGCAAAACTATAGGCCTATTGCCTAATAAGTTGGCAATTATGAAAAGAGAGAAGAACAAGTATTTTAGGGAATTATCAGGGAAAAATAATACAGCACTATAACTGTTTATTGAGCTGTTACTGAGGTAGGTATCACTAAATACACATGTGTTGAATTTGTTTCCAGCAAGACTATATGGGAGGTATTATTGATTCTATTTATAAATGAACAAAAATAAGAGATAACATTTTTCTCCAGCTAATAAAACATTGAAGCACAATCTACCTTTGTGCAAAACTCCTTATCTTGTCTGTTATTCTATATCCCCTTCTCCAAGAGTACCACCGAGTCACAGCTATGAAGAATTCTAATTTAGTTTCTCCTCAACCCTTCTTACGATTTCTTTAGTTTTTTTCTGAAATTCATGGACATATCATTAGTGAAACTATTATGTTTTATTTTTGGATCACTCCTAGTAGTGCTCAGGGTTTTTTCTGGCTGTGTGTACTCAGGAATCACTTTCAGGCTTAGGAACCATGTGGAGCATTAGAGATCAACTTGGATGACTGTGTGAAAGTCAAGTGCCTATCCTCTATTCTATCTTTTCATCCCCTCATTGTTGGAAACTAGAGTATCTGCCAGTTTATTACAAGACTTTTAAATCAACAGATTGAATCATGCAAGTCCATTATCAAAAAAAAAATGAGGGCAGGCACTCATTAAGTAAAGAAGGCAAATTTTATCTAATCATTACATTAAATGGGCTAAAAGTATAGGATGGACTGAGTATTCTATAAAGGATGGAGCATTCTAAATAGTATTAATTCAAGGTATGTGATCATCTAAATGATGTTGGCACATAGCCAGAGAAAAATCACTTTTGAATTATTATGACTTGAGTAAAATATTGCTTACTGATATTAGACCCTTTACTTCCATAGATACTGGAAAACAAGATATATTTCCCTAAGAACTTATTTACTTATATATTTAAAGAAAATTCATTACATAGTGACATAATTGATCATAATACTTTTATTTCCAATTAAGTTAAAGCAAAGTTATTGAAAAAATAAAGAGGGGCCGGAAAAATAGCATGGAGGTAGGGCGTTTGCCTTTCATGCAGAAGTACAGTGGTTCGAATCCCAGCCTCCCATATGGTCCCCGAACCCTTCAGGAGTGATTTCTGAGAGTAGAGCCAGGAGTAACCCCTGAGCATTGCCGGGTGTGACACAAAAACCAAAAAAAAAAAAGTAAAAAAGAAAGAAAAATAAATTAAATGGAAAGGAAGGAAAAAAGATAAGTAAATAGCAAGCTCACTTATGAAAATAATTGAATCTACAATAAAGTCATTAATAAATTGGCAGAAGGTTTAGTAAGTTCTTGTTGTTAGATGTCCACTTTCTTTTTTTTAACATTATTATGATAGTTGTTAGTGTTCTTTACTTTATTTTATTTTTTTAATTTATTTAAACACCTTAATTACATGATTGTGTTTGGGTTTCAGTCATGTAAAGAACACCACCCATCACCAGTGCAACATTCCCATCACCAATGTCCCAAGTCTCCCTCCTCCCCACCCGACCACCTCCTGTACTCTAGACAGGCTCTCCATTTTCCTCATACATTCTCGTTATTAGGACAGTTCAAAATGTAGTTATTTCCCTAACTAAACTCATCACTATTTGTGGTGAGCTTCCTGAGGTGAGCTGGAATTCCAGCTCTTTTCTCTTTTGTGTCTGAAAATTATTATTTCAAGGGTGTCTTTCATTTTTCTTAAAACCCATAGATGAGTGAGACCATTGTGCTTTTTTCTCTCTCTCTCTCTGACTTATTTCACTCAGCATAATAGATTCCGTGTACATCCATGTATAGGAAAATTTCATGACTTCATCTCTCCTGACAGCTGCATAATATTCCATTGTGTATATGTACCACGGTTTCTTTAGCCATTCGTCTGTTGAAGGGCATCTTGGTTGTTTCCAGAGTCTTGCTATGGTAAATAGTGCTGCAATGAATATAGGTGTAAGGAAGGGGTTTTTGTATTGCATTTTTGTGTTCCTAGGGTATATTCCTAGGAGTGGTATAGCTGGATCGTATGGGAGCTCGATTTCCAGTTTTTGGAGGAATCTCCATATCGCTTTCCATAAAGGTTGAACTAGACGGCATTCCCACCAGCAGTGGATAAGGGTTCCTTTCTCTCCACATCCCTGCCAACACTGTTTATTCTCATTCTTTGTGATGTGTGCCATTCTCTGGGGTGTGAGGTGGTATCTCATCGTTGTTTTGATTTGCATCTCCCTGATGATTAGTGATGTGGAACATTTTTTCATGTGTCTTTTGGCCATGTGTATTTCTTCTTTGTCAAAGTGTCTGTTCATTTCTTCTCCCCATTTTTTGATGTGGTTAGATGTTTTTTTCTTGTAAAGTTCTGTCAGTGCCTTGTATATTTTGGAGATTAGCCCCTTATCTGATGGGTATTGGGTGAATAGTTTCTCCCACTCGGTGGGGGGCTCTTGTATCCTGGGCACTATTTCCTTTGAGGTGCAGAAGCTTCTCAGCTTAATATATTCCCATCTGTTAATCTCTGCTTTCACTTGCTTGGAGAGTGCAGTTTCCTCCTTGAGGATGCCTGTAATGTCCTGGAGTGTTTTGCCTATGTGCTGTTCTATATATCTTATGGTTTTGGGGCTGATATCGAGGTCTTTAATCCATTTGGATTTTACCTTTGTACATGATGTTAGCTGGGGGTCTAAGTTCAATTTTTTGCAAGTGGCTATCCAATTGTGCCAACACCACTTGTTGAAGAGGCTTTCCCTGCTCCATTTAGGAGTTCCTGCTCCTTTATCAAAAATTAGGTGGTTGTATGTCTGGGGAACATTTTCTGAGTATTCAAGCATATTCCACTGATCTGAGGACCTATCCTTATTCCGATACCATGCTGTTTTGATAACTGTTGCTTTGTAGTACAGTTTAAAGTTGGGGAAAGTAATTCCTCACATATTCTTTTTCCCAATGATTTCTTTAGCTATTCGAGGGTGTTTATTGTTCCAAATGAATTTCAAAATTGTCTGATCCACTTCTTTGAAGAATGTCATGGGTATCTTTAGAGGGATGGCATTAAATCTGTATAATGCCTTGGGGAGTATTGCCATTTTGATGATGTTAATCCTGCCAATCCATGAGCAGGGTATGTGTTTCCATTTCCATGTGTCCTCTCTTATTTCTTGGAGCAGAGTTTTATAGTTTTCCTTGTATAGGTCCTTCACATATTTAGTCAAGTTGATTCCAAGATATTTGAGTTTGTGTGGCACTATTGTGAATGGGGTTGTTTTCTTAATGTCCATTTCTTCCTTATTACTATTGGTGTATAGAAACGCCATTAATTTTTATGTGTTAATTTTGTAGCCTGCCACCTTGCTATATGAGTCTATTGTTTCTAGAAGCTTTTTGATAGAGTCTTTAGGGATTTCTAAGTAGAGTATCATGTCATCTGCAAACAGTGAGAGCTTGACTTCTTCCTTTCCTATCTGGATTCGCTTGACATCCTTCTCTTGCCTAATCGCTATAGCAAGTACTTCCAGTGCTATGTTGAATAGGAGTGGTGAGAGAGGACAGCCTTGTCTTGTGCCAGAATTTAGAGGGAAGGCTTTTAGTTTTTCTTTATTGAGGATAATATTTGCCACTGGCTTGTGGTAGATGGCCTTCACTATATTGAGAAAGTTTCCCTCCATTCCTATCTGGCTGAGAGTTTTGATCAAGAATGGGTGTTGGACCTTATCAAATGCATTCTCTGCATCTATTGATATGATCATATGGTTTATATTTTTCTTGTTATTGATGTTGTGTATTATGTTGATAGATTTACGGATGTTAAACCAGCCTTGCATTCATGGGATGAAACCTACTTGATCGTAGTGGATGATCTTCTTAACGAGGCATTGAATCCTATTTGCCAGGATTTTGTTGAGGATCTTTGCATCTGCATTCATCAGTGATATTGGTCTGTAATTTTCTTTTTTTGTAGCATCTCTGTCTGGTTTAGGTATCAAGGTGATATTGGCTTCATAAAAGCTATATGGAAGTGTTTCTGCCTGTTCAATTTCATGAAAGAGTCTTGCCAAGATTGGCAGTAGTTCCTCTTGGAAAGTTTGATAGAATTCATTAGTGAATCCATCTGGACCTGGGCTTTTGTTTTTCGGCAGACATTTGATTACGGTTTTAATTTCATCAATGGTGATGGGGGTGTTTAGATATGCTACATCCTCTTCCTTCAACCGTGGAAGATTATAAGAGTCCAAGAATTTATCCATTTCTTCCAGGTTCTCATTTTTAGTGGCATAGAGTTTTTCAAAGTAGTTTCTGATTACCCTTTAAATCTCTGTCATATCAGTAGTGATCTCTCCTTTTTCATTCCTGATACGAGTTATCAAGTTTCTTTCTCTCTCTCTTTCTCTGTTAGGTTTGCCAGTGGTCTATCAATCTTGTTTATTTTTTCAAAGAACCAACTTCTGCTTTCGTTGATCTTTTGGATTTTTTTTGAGTTTCCACTTCATTGATTTCTGCTCTCAGCTTTGTTATTTCCTTCTGCCTTCCTATTCTTGGGTCCTTTTGTTGAGCATTTTCTAGTTCTATTAGCTGTGTCATTAAGCTACTCAGGTAAGCTCCTTCTTCCTTCCTGATGTGTGCTTGCAAAGCTATAAATTTTCCTCTCAGTACTGCTTTTGCTGTGTCCCATAAGTTCTGAGAGTTTGTGTCTTTATTGTCATTTGTTTCCAGGAACCTTTTGATTTCCTCCTTGATTTCATCTCGGACCCACTGGTTATTGAGTATGAGGCTGTTTAACTTCCAGGTGTTAAAGTGTTTCTTCTGAGTCCCTTTGGAGTTCACAAATAATTTCAGAGCCTTGTGGTCAGCGAAGGTAGTCTGCAAAATTTCTATCCTCTTGATCTTATGGAGGTATGTTTTATGTGCCAGCATGTAGTCTATCCTGGAGAATGTCCCATGTACATTGGAGAAGAATGTGTATCCAGGTTTCTGGGGATGGAGTGTCCTATATATATCCATTAGGCCTCTTTCTTCCATTTCTCTCCTCAGCTCTAGTATATTCTTGTTGGGTTTCAGTCTGGTTGACCTATCCAGTGTTGACAAAGCCGTGTTAAGGTCCCCCACAATTATTGTGTTGTTGTTGATATTATTTTTCAGATTTGTCAACAGTTGTATTAAATATTTTGCTGGCCCCTCATTCGGTGCATATATGTTTAGGAGAGTGAATTCTTCCTGCTCTACGTACCCCTTGATTAATATAAAATGTCCATCTTTGTCCCTTACAACTTTCCTGAGTATAAAGTTTGCATTATCTGATATTAGTATGGCCACTCCAGCTTTTTTATGGGTGTTGTTTGCTTGGATAATTTTTCTCCAGCCTTTTATTTTGAGTCTATGTTTGTTCTGACTATTCAGGTGCTTTTCTTGTAGGCAGCAGAAGGTTGGATTGAGTTTTTTGATCCATTTAGCCACTCTGTGTCTCTTAACTGGTGCATTTAGTCCATTGACGTTGAGAGAAAGAATTGTCCTGGGATTTAACGCCATCTTTATTTCAAAATTTGGTGTGTCTTTTGGGTAGTCTTGTCTTAGATTAGGTCTTTCAGTTTTTCTCTTAAGACTAGTTTTGTGTCTGTGAAGTTTCTGAGCTGTTTTTTGTCTGTGAAACCATGTTTTCTTCCGTAAAAACCGGAAAGTGACTTTTGCTGGGTATAGTATTCTGGGTGAAGCATTCAGTTCATTCAGTCTTGTCACAATATCCCACCACTGCTTTCTGGCATTGAGTGTTTCTGGTGACAGGTCTGCTGTAAATCTCAGGGAAGCTTGCTTGAACGTGATTTCCCCTTTTGATCTTGCTGTTTTCAGAATTCTGTCTCTATCTGTGGGATTTGTCATTGTGACTAGGATGTGTCTTGGGGTGGTTTTTCTGGGGTCTCTTTTGGTTGGTACTCTTCGGGCATGCAGGATTTGATCGCATATATTCTTTAGCTCTGGAGGTTTCTCTTTAATGATGTTCTTGACCGTTGATTCTTCCTGGAAATTTTCTTCCTGGGTCTCTGAGACTCCAATGATTCTTAAGTTGTTTCTGTTGATCTTATGATAGACTTCTATTTTCATCTGTTCCCATTCTTTGACTAATTTTTCCATTGTCTGCTCATTTGCTTTAAGTTTTTTGTCCAATCTCTCCTGCTGTATGGAATTGTTATGCATCTCATCTTCCACAGCACCAAGTCTATTCTCAGATTCTGATACCCTGTCCCAGAGCTTATCCATTTTGTCATTTACTTCGTTTACTGACTTTTTTAGTCCTGTTAGTTTACATGTTATTTCAGTTTGGAGTTTTGTGATTTAAGTCTTCATATTTTCTTGGTTCTTATTAGTGTTCTGTTCAATTCGATCCATGGTTTCTCGGAGTCCGTTGAGCATTTTCCATATTGCTAGTCTAAAGTCCTTATCTGAGAGGTTGATTAGTTGGTTGGTCATTATCTGGTCCTCAGAATTTTCATCTTCATTCTCTATGTCTGATGCTGGCCTGCGTTGTTTCCCCATTGTCACACTTGTATTGTGGGTTTGTCTACGTGTTGTGGTGCTATTCATTGTCTATATGATGCAGGCAGCATACTCCTCTGGCTCCTCCCTTTCTGGATGGGCTGACTTGCCTCTAAGGGAGGGGAGTCCTCCGTGGATGAAGCCTCACACTGGGTCAAATCTTAGGCCCGAGCATGCAATAGAGAAGACAGTCCGGAGAGAAATGTTTGCTTCTGTGATATCGCGCCGTTCTTAGTGTGATTTTTCCTTCTTGTTGCAATGGAGTTCTTTCCTTAGAAAGAGTGCATGGCCGCGTAGCGAAGCAGAGCGGCCATGCTCCGCTGGAGCCTCTTTTTGCCCCACTCGCAAGAGTTTCACACAAGAGGACAGTAGACAAACATAGACAGGTCACACTCACAGTTTTTCACAGTTGGGCCCCACTGGGCCGGTGTTCTTTTGCGGAATTTCCCCGCCTGGTGTCACACACAGGGATCCGGCTTTTGCAAAGCCTTGCCGGTTTTCATGCTCTGTAGTCCCTCCCTGAAAATGGCGTCTGGGCGAGCGAGGTTTCTGGAGCCTCTTTTTGCCCCACTCGCAAGAGTTTCACGCAAGAGGACAGTAGACAGACATAGACAGGTCACACACAGTTTTTCACAGTTGGGCCCCACTGGGCCGGTGTACTTTCGCGGATTTTCCCCACCTGGTGTCACACACAGGGAGCCGGCTTTTGCAAAGCCTTGCCGGTTTTCATGCTCTGTAGTCCCTCCCTGAAAATGGCGTCTGGGCGAGCGAGGTTTCTGGAGCCTCTTTTTGCCCCACTCGCAAGAGTTTCACGCAAGAGGATAGTAGACAGACATAGACAGGTCACACTCACAGTTTTTCACAGTCGGGCCCCACTGGGCCGGTGTACTTTCGCGGATTTTCCCCGCCTGGTGTCACACACAGGGAGCCGGCTTTTGCAAAGCCTTGCCGGTTTTCATGCTCTGTAGTCCCTCCCTGAAAATGGCGTCTGGGCCAGATGTCCACTTTCTTAAATTGTGGTGTTACTTTAGAGAAGACAGCATAAAAAAATAAAGTTGTCCAGAAATCCAAAGCACTGCTACTGATACAACAACTTTTTGGGGCATGTACTCAGCTATCAGACCTTCTGGAAGAAAGAATTGCCCTCACTCTCTTCATAAAGTCCTAGAGATATCAGCCCAAAAACCTGCATACCTGAAGTGGTCAGATTGGCGCCCCCCCCAAAATAATCATAGATGGTCGCAGATGAGTCAAAGCCATCGGGAAATAGTGATTATAGGTGATGAAGACAGTAAGCATGGCTTCAGCAAGGTCTTGGCCTATCCTCTTTCCTCCTGAGATGGCCAACTTTCTGCTATGTAGGCTGGTATAGTCATAATCTTGCATGCTAGAATCAGGTCTCAGATTCCAATGCCAGGACTCTGGAGAGATGTGGGTTAGGAAGCAAATGTCAATATAGAAAATAACACACACACACACACACACACACACACACACACACAAGCAAATGTCGATATAGGAAATAACACGTACACACATACTAGCGTGGGAGAACCAGGTTCAGGAATTCCAACACACACACACACACACACACACACACACACACACACACACACACACACACACACACACTAACGTGGGAGAAACAGGTTCAGGAATTCCAACGCATAAGCTTTCAGCTCCTAAGAAGCAGGAAGCTCAGTGGGGAATCCAGAAACACAAGAAAGAGTTTTCCTTTTACAAGAAAGATTTATGAGGAAGGAACAGACCACACCTGAAGGTGGGATTAGGTGGTCTAAACACCAATCCAACATTCAAAAATATTTCCAATCAATGAGTAACAAGGTGTATACTGAATGTGATGGGATCTGATTAATCACACACACACAGTTTGGGTTAAGTTTTGTTTGAGAAAAAACGTGAATCTATGCAGCTGGCATAGTTCAAATATGGCTATTGCCTTTGTGAGCATGCTTACATCTTCCTTGCTTTCTGGAAGAAGAAGCTATAGAGGTAGGAAGCTTATACTTGCTTTAAAGAGCCCTGGTGACCAGTTTTCTGCTGTGTGAGCCACTGTAACCATAATCTTTCATGGCTCAACTACGAAACAAAAATTATGTTTGTAATCATGATGCTTAAATAGATTTTATAATTTAAAAATATTAAATAAATAAAATAGCTAAAAAAAATCTGCATTTAGAATAATAGCCAAGTCAGTTTGGACAGGTTTTTATTTCTACAAATGACTGTTTTTTGTTTTTTTGTTGTTTTTTTTTTTGGTTTTTCGGCCACACCCGTTTGGTGCTCAGGGGTCACTCCTGGCTAAGTGCTCAGAAATTGCCCCTGGCCTGGGGGACCATATGGGACGCCGGGGGATCGAACCACTGTCCTTCCTTGGCTTGCGCTTGTAAGGCAGATTCTAGCGCCACCTCACTGGCTCCCAAATGACTGTTCTTAACATGAATATTTGCTCTGATAAGCAAATATTAAAAATAATTTTTATTATTAATTAAGATGAGTTAGTAAATTAAGACTAACAGACTTTTTAAAGTATGCTTTCTCATAGATATTTTTGGCATACTTTTTTAATTTTAATAAATATAAATATTAGGAAAATAATAATAATATGATGATGATTACAAATAGGTTTGAGGCAGTGAAAATCTTCATTGAACTTTATGCATAAAACCATACCAGTGAAAATTAAAATGCACATATGAATAAATATCATTAAAGTAGGAAATAAACATTTCTGTATAATTGTATTTTATTTATGTGGATGAATTATTTTCAACTATATCATAGGGAGAGTGATAGGCATAATGATTGCATTCATTTGCAATACATAAAAACAAAAGATAGCATGGCAATCGTACCCAAAGACAATGAAGACAAGGGCCAGGACTGGTTCATTGTAAGAAACTTGCCACAAAGAGCAGCGAAATGCCAGTAGAGCAGAGAAGAGACCACTATGATAGTGATAGCTGGAAATAATTACTCTGGGCAAGAACTGTATGATGAAAGAATGTAAAGTGATAGGCATTGCATCCCTTAAATAACAATATTGCAAACCACAGTGCCTAAAAGAAAAAAAAAAAGGAAGAGAGGGAGAAGAAAAATATCTACTACTAGAGACATTGCTGGAGGGAAATGTGCACTGGTGAAAGGATAAGATATTTAACATTATATAATTGAAACTCAATCATGAATAAATTTGAAACTGTTTCTCACAGTGATGCAATTAAAATTTATTCAAATAAAGAAATATTTTCAGTTTAGAGGAAGATAGCCTAAATTGGTGTTTCACAGTAATAAACAATAATTTTCTCTTTATATACTGATATTACCTACATGTCAATTATGTTGTCAAATTTTTATTTATTTTTATTTTTAACATAGATATTGAGTAAGTTGCATAACTAGGCATATCAGTTTGTCGTTGCTCATTATTAAGATGTGCTGCGGACTTTTATCATAGTTTGATAAAAGTCCCTGAAGCAAACCTTAGTGGGTTTATTTTTCCACTGGGAATCAAGCTAGAGCACGAGCGGATGAATATGAAATATGAATTATGAAATATGAAATAAATGAAACCACACAGAGTTACATGGTGTAAACAAGAGGGAGAGGCCAGAGAGAGGCTTTATTCCTTGAAATGGGCCTTATATAGACGGATTTTGGGGGCATAGCCAGGGAGAAAGGAAAAGGGGATAAACCAATGAGATCAGAGCTAGAATTAGCATATGAAGAGACAGGTAAAGAGAAACCAGATACCTTTAAGGAAATGGGGGGAGAGAGAGAGAGAGAAATCACAGGAGAGCTCAGCAGGAGACTTTTGGCGGGCTTTGATACTGACATTTCTTTGTCTGTAGGAGAGCTGAGGCTGGATTTCTATAGTGGCCAAATAGAGAAGGGATGTAAAGTTACAGCCATGTTGGAATTACCGCCAACGATCCACACTAAGGGTCAAATGATTGACTTCGCTAAGCGGGCCTTTTGGCAAATAATTCTTTTAGAAGAGGAAAGCCCTGCACCAGGGAAGGAAAAGACCACGGCTGGTGTGTGCTTTCCTTGAGATGGGATGTAACAAAGATGCTTTTTGGCTTTCCATATTTTTATAAGGGTCACTTTATAAAAATACCTAAAACGTTTTTGGTTCCCTGCTTCTTAGGGCCACTCCAATAGTGCTGTGGATAGGAATGTGTAGAAAGTGTAGATAAAACCAAAGGCCTCACACCAACCAGGCCTATATGGTACTAGAGAAGCTATTTCCTCAGTCTTTTGTTTCTTTTAGTTTTAGAAAGTTTCTTTCACTGAAACAATAGATACATAAATAAGAAATATGTTTATACATGAAATATCTGTGGCAAAATGTCATAAAATTTATTCTGAAAAAAATGCCATTTTGCAGTATTTGTTTCTTCAGGATTATCAAGCTTCCAAATATCTCTGCAAATAATACTAGGCATATACTTTAGGAAACCCAAAACACCATGCATAAAAATCCTTTGCATTCCTTTGTTTGTTGTAGCACTATTTACAATAACCAGGATCCGGAAAAAATTCCAAGTGTCCCAGAACAGATGAGAGACCCAAGGAACTGTGATGCATCTACACAATGGAATCATATGCAGCTGTTATGAAAAATGAAGTCGTGGGGGCCAGAGAGATAGCATGGAGGTAAGGCGTTTGCCTTTCATGCAGATCATTGGTTCGAATCCCAGCATCCCATATGGTTCCCTGAGCCTGCCAGGAGCAATTTCTGAGTGTGAAACCAGGAGTAACCCCTGAGTGCTGCTGGATGCGGCCCCAAAAAACAAAAACAAAAACAAAAATGAAGTCATTAAATTTGCTTATACATTGATAGATTTGGAGAGCATTATGCTTTGTGAAATGAGTCAGAGGAAGAAAGAATGCACATAGAATAATCTCAGTCATTTGTGGAATTTATAAAAAATAAGACAGTATGATGATAATAATATTCAAAGACAATAGAGATGAGGGCCAGGAGGACCAGACCATGATAGGAAGTTTGTCACAAAGAATTGTGAATACAGTTAGGGTATATAAGCGTCCACTATGGCAATGATAGTTGGAACTGATCATTCTGGACAAGAAATAGGTGCTTAAAGGGGATCAAGTGATATGCAGTTACCCCTGCATTAACAATAGTACAGACCACAGTTTTGTGGGGAGCTGAAGCCTTATAGTAAGTCTCTAGCACATGCTTGAGGCCTAACAGTCTCTAGCAGTCTCTCAAGAGACCTGTTGCAAGGATGCAGCCTGCCTTTACTAAGGTCAATCTAAAAGGTTACGTGAGGCATTGTAACAAGCCAAAGGGAACTCTGAGGCCAGTAACTTTGGGAGAAAAACACATTTTAGACAGAACATATTCGACACATCCCACGGGTTGGGAGAAGCAATATTTGTTATCTATGTAGCCAGGTGCTAGGGGGAGTTATGTTAGTGGATCATTGTTAACTATGTAGCTAGATGACTTGAGGAATCTTAGGGAAAAATACTTATGCTGTTAACTGTGTAACCACGAGCCTTGAGAAGTTGCTCAAACAAAGTGTTTTGCTCTACACTTCTTTTTACTGCTCTTTGTTCGTCAACACCCCACACACCATGAATGATATATAATGATATGCCCTCTACAATAAATGGAAGCTAGCTGGTTCTCACTACTTTTTCCATTTTCTTTGTGTGTGTTCTTTGTTTGTATGTTTTAAACCCATATTCCCTCTGAAAAATTAATCCACGTATGTAGTTTCCCTGCAAGGGCAAGGGAGCACACACAGTGTCAAGAGAGAGAGAGAGAAGGAGGGACAGAGGGAGGGAGGGAGGCAGGGAGGGAGGGAGGGAGGGAGAGAGGGAGGGAGATCGAGAGAAATAAAATGCTTACCCCAGAGACAGGTGGGGTTGAGTGGTAGAGAAACTGGGGTTATTTATTGGTAATGTGCACTACTGAAGGGTGGTTTACCGTCTATGGATAAAACTTAATCACTAACAATTTTGTATCCATGGTACTTAAATAATGTAATCATGAAAAAGATCCCACAAGTAAACAAAATGTTGTATACTTATAGTGACAATAAATATATAAATGGTCAGTTGGAATAATGCCTGTCTTTAACATCTATTTCTTTGATTTTTATAAACACTTGCAATATCAATATTTATTTCAACTCTCCTAAATGCATAAATATCTACAATAGACAATTAAAAATAATAAAAAAAAACCAGAGCAATAGCACAGGGAGTAGGTTGTTTGTCTTGCATGCTGCCTATGCAGGACTGACCTGGTTTGATCCCCGGACCTTATATGGTCCCTGAGCCTGTCAGGGGCAATTTTTGAGCTCAGAACCAGGAGTATCTCTTGAACACCACCAGGTGTGGCCTCAAAAACAAACAATAACAACAGTAATAATAATAACCAAGTAAGCTTGAACTATTTCAAGCTATTCCAACATGTTCCAAAGTATTGTAAAACTAGAACATCTACCTCGAGGAATTTGGGGTCCCAAAATAACTCAAAAACTAGACTTTAGCTCATTTTAGATGAGACCATCCAGAAGAAGTTTACAAGGTTGAAAGTTACTGGTCTATAGTCAGGTTATCTTTAAATGAACTTTGGAAAGCAGGATAACTATGACTGTGACTCGTGTTTCTAAGTGGAAAACATGTGGCATGGGCATGTTTGCATACCCTATGAGACATTAACCCTCTTTCCACTTTGGTTAACTGTAGTGGCTGTAGTTGGATTCAGCAAGTTGACTCTACTTTCCATGCTTCTTATGCCCTTCTAGTCAGTCTGATCCTCTTTTCAAATGTATTTATTTATTTATTTTGGGTTTTGGGGGGCCACACCCAGAAGTGCTCAGGGATTACTCCTGGCTCTGCAACCGGAAATCACTTCTGGCAGGCTCTGGGGATCATATGGGATGCCAGAGATCAAGGCAAACACCCTAGGTACTGTGCTATTGCTCTGGCCCCAATCGATCTTATCTTCAATAGAAACAAATATAGAGGAGTGAATGAGGCAGGTCATTACACAATCCAGAAAATACAGTTCCAGTGCATCTGTCATTTTGCTTGGTTTAAATGTAGAAGCTTATATGTCATTTTATTTAGCAAACAAAAATTAACTCCACAAAAGTTATTTGGACTATTTTGGCATGTCCTATTTATCCTTTAAACAACCACAGTTGGGTGCTTGGATTCCAAGAGTCAGGATGGGGCTTGGAATCCCCAATAGGCAAAACTTTTACATTCAAAGGCCTTATTTTGCGTGCCATCCTTGCGCAGGGACCATGCTAATCTCTGTATAGTTCCACTTTTAGTATATGTGCTGCCGAAGAACGGTGTCAAGTAGCCTTGTTGTTTCTGATTGTTCGCGTATGGGATGTGCGAGCAATCATTAGCTGTACTGTTTAAATTTTCCACTTTTTTTCCCCCACACTAATAGGGTGATGGAGTGTTTTAAATGTCTTGAGATCATTGAACGGTGATTGGGGTGCAGAACAACAAAATGACAAAGCATTTCCTTGTGGAGGAAGAAGCGATATTGCCATCTACTGTCCTAATTAGTAATTGCAAGGCAAGTGGAAAGGAGGGCAAGGTATTTGTTCCCTTTCGGAAGCACAAAGTGTCTGTGGGTAGGAGAACTTAGAAATTACTCCTGAATCTATGCTCAAGTGTCACTCCTGGCAGTGCTAAGGAAACCATATGCGTTCTGGGGGATAGAATTAGGATCTACTGCATGCGATGCCATTGCCTTAATTCCTGTACTATCACATTGGCCCAGATAATTATTTACATAAATTATATAAAATTTTATAAAGAGTGTTGATAGAATGAGGAGAAGACAAATCCCGTCAGTAGCCTTGTGTGATGGTTACTGTGATGATATAAGCAAGAGCCCACACAATGATGGTGCTGCTCTTTCTTGTATTATTCAGAAATTCCCAATACTGACAAATCAGTTAATTTATTTTTTCAGTTTTTTTTTAATTTTTATTTTGATCATAGTGGTTTACATAGTGTTGACAATAATATTTTAGGTACATATTTACATAAAATCAGGGGGGATTCCCATCACCAAATTGTCCTCCCTACACCTCCGTTTCTGTCCTACCTCCCATTTCCTCTTCCCTCACCCCAGGTCGGCTAGAATATGTGGTCCCCTCTGTATCTAACCCACAACTTAGTAGTCTTGCACCTGTTTGGTCTTGATGCCTCCCTTAGTTCCCCCTCTAACTGGAGGCAGGACTAGCTAGTTCAAGTTGCGTGGTTTTGTTTGAAAAAGAGAAAAGTAATAAACTGGGGTAAGGGTCTAATACCCCGAAACTGGGCGGAATCCTTCTAGAGGCTCTCATCATCGATTTGAGAGATGGAGAAAAAGAAGGTGAAACACTCCACCAGTACCAAAAGAAGTGTCAAATATCCAGTGAGGGCTCGAGCTATATCGATAAGCACCACAAAAAAAAAAACAAAACAGGCAAACAAACAAACAAAAAAAAGCAAAACAAACAAAAAACAAACAAAAACAAACAAACGAAAAAACACGCCATGGTCTTGAAATGAGAAACATGGCATAGCACATAACGAAAGAAAAGAAAGGCAGAGAAAATATAAGTATGATTGGGGACAATTTCAATACTCACTCCCAAACAGAGAAATCACCCAAAATAGATAGGTGAATAAAAATAATAATAACAATAATAAATGGAGGTAAAAAAATATATAGATAATAACCAAGGTTTTGTGCTTTTTGTATTTTTATTTTTCCCTCCTGCCCTGGCACAGTAAATATTGGGGTCATTCGAAAAGGAATTCACTTGGCCTAAGAGATATGGGGTTTCTCCGTCCTTGGAGCATACTGTCATGGGATCAACACTAGACTTTGCTCAGGAACCTTTACTCTCCCGGTGGTGTTTTTTTTGTTTGTTTGTTTTTGTTTTTTTTTGGTGTGTGGAAGACTTCTGTTCTGTGTTTAGAGGTCTCAGTATCTGCACAGATCCTGAGGTGGGACTTATGATGAAGTCAGTCTTTGTGGTTCTAGAGGTTCTGTTACCTCCGTGTTTTAATCCATCTTCTGTGGTTGGTGATCTTGGTCTTTGCACTGATCCTAGGGTGGCACCTAGGATAGCGTCTTTCTGACAAATCAGTTAATTTTTATTATTTACTATTTGTGTGTAAGCTGTAAACATCATAATATAAATGCTTGTTTATTTAGTTTAGACTTACTGGTAGTATCTTTTAGTCATCTTTTAAAAATATAGCTAACAATCTATCAAGTTTTTTATAGAATATAAATAAAATTGTAGCTTAAAGAAACTTTAGGGCAAAAAGACATTCTAAAAAATTCTTTCTACTATTCATATAACTAGGCATTTATTCCTGTACCATTTGTTGGAATAACTGAAGTTTTCCCAAACTCTACTTTTTTATTCTTTAGAAGTGAAAAACTTTAGTGATTTGAATAATTGCAGAATCAGAGAGGTATCACAGTGAGGAACACACTTGCTTTGCATGTGACTGACCTTGGCTCAATCACTTGCACTGAATACACTTTAGTACCTGGGATGATTCCTGACACAGAGCAAGGAATAACCTCTAAACACCACTTAGCATGGCCCCCAAACCAGAAGAGAAACTGTAGGTGTTCGCAGATAGTGACTGTGTCCTGTGCTCCCAAGGAAATGAAAATAAAATTAAAGCACCTAATCATATGTTAGTCTTATTTTTTTTCAGAATCTACTTTAACTTTTCTCACTCTCTTGAAACCCCAGGTGGTTGTTTTATAAATCTTGTTCTGTGCTTGGCTATTACTTACAGGTCCATTGTTTTGTTAGAACCATCATGACATAAGTGAATTGTCACTCATATCTGCTTTTGATCAAGAGCAATTTCTTCTTCTGGTCTCACTTGTAAGAATGAGTATGCTTTGTCTGTCATGCATGCACTCACACATACGTGCATGTGCATCAATATGCATTCAAATTTCTTAAAATATCACTTAGAGATACTCGCCTAATCTCATTGTCTTTGATCCACTTTGAATTGAATTTTGTGTAAAGTGTAAGATACAGAATGTGACCATTGATCCCAGAGGAGGATAAGAGGGAAATATCAAAGGGAGAGTAAAAAAAGACAGACAGGAGGCAATTGGAGGCAGGAGGGCAAATGGACTCCTCTATTTCATTAGTGTGGTATAGGTATGTATCTAAATCAGAGTCAGTAACACTGAAATTATGGGATCCAAACCTCAACAATCCAATTTTAAAATGTGCTGGTCTTGACCCAGAGTAACAGTATAGCACTTGTGTCACATGCAGCCAACCAAACTTCACTTCCCTGCATCCTATATATGACTCCTCATATATATCCTATATATGACTCCTCAACTACCTTCAGGAGTAATTTCTAAATGCAGAAGTAGGAGTAACCTCTGAGCACTGTTCCATAAACAAACAAACAAACAAAAGAGAAGCATGCTTATCAAGGTACATAATGTGGGAAAATGGTGGAAAAAAGTTGGCATTGGTAGTGGGTTTGATAGTGAATCATTTTATATCTAAATTTCAACAATGAATAACTTTTTAAATCAAGATGCTTCAATAAAATACACAAACAACAGTAGCCAAACTGTGTAGTCCTTTAATTCTTTTGATTTTCCCATGTCACTTTTTGTAACTACTTGATAACTGATAGACCTACAGTGTCTCCATGCAGGAGACACTGACCTTGGCCACAAGAAGACAACAATCCAAGCCTGTGTTAAAGATTCTAAGCTGCCTCTGCCCTGAGGATCATGGGACTTCACCAGAAACAACCAATAATGCTCTGCCTACAAGTTTTCGTTCTTTGCTGCTCAATAAGAAAGAGCAGATAGTGAGAGGTCCACGCAACGTTTTGACCTCTAAAGGGAATTTTGATTTCTCACTTTCAGAAGAGGAACAGATGGTCGTTCTATTCTCACAGGAGTATTCTGGTCTGTTGAATGTGTATAGAAAACTTCACAGCCTTGAAAAGAACATCTTGTTTCTGGTCCTGAAGATATTAACACATTAATTATATGTTTTATAGAGTACTATCTTCTTACAATGTCTGAAGAAGTGACTTATGCGACACTCAGATTTCAAAATTCTGCCGGAGCAAGAAATTTCCAGGATAGAAATAACCTGAGGAGAAAAGGTATTCATTCAGTGAAAGCTAAATGTGACCTTGGGTTGGGATTAGAGAGATGTTGGTTATGTGGGATGTAATATTGAAGCTAGAGAGGTGTGCTGTGCAGATTTTTCTAGAATGAGACAGAATTTTGCAATATAAGAGTAGAATGAGGGATCCTAATTTTGTGGGGGAGAAATACATTGTTTTCAGAATATCTATTTAAATTGAATGATATCACTATGTTTCAGAAAGTTCTGTGTTAGAGAAAACCACTTTGATTGGACATAGCAAAGCTAAAATTCGGGGATTTCCTTTTACAAATGTAATGTTGCTATTTTTACCTTGAAAAAGATGTCAGGTTAGCATTCTTTGAGAAATCCAATTTGAGGCCTAGAAAATAGATGTGGATAAAATTATTCTTTTCAAAATATTAATAAATGAAATGTTACAGAATAGGGAAGTGAGAAATAGACAAACGTCAAATTCTGTCTTGTATATATACATATATATATTTTTTTGGTTTTTGGGTCACACTGGCAGTGCTCAGGGGTTACTCCTGGCTCTATGCTCAGAAATCACTCCTGGCACGCACGGGGAACCATATGGGATGCTGGGATTTGAACCACCGTCCTTCTGCATGCAAGGCAAACATGCTATCTCTCAGGCTCCTCTCTTGTATATTTTTAAAAACTTTTCCTAAGGGAGTTTAAATTTCAATATAAAGTTGTATAAATAGTAATTGTAACTGTACAGCAATCTTTATTAACTTTATCTTTGTAAAATATACTTTTGAGTGAAGTAATAGTTATATAGTTATCAATGTAGTAATAAGAAAATAGAAGCTGCACAATAGCCAAATGATTTAATTAAGTTCATGAAATTTATATGAGGAAAAAGGGCAGGGTTAGTTCTAATTTTCTGTTTATTTTTGTTAAAACATGAGATTTTATGGTCAAACTCCAATGTGATGCCTTACCTGAATCATTTAGAGTATAAGAATGGTGTTATTTTTGTTATTTTTTAATGTTTACACAAAACATGTGGGTGTGGCTTGTAAGGATTATTTACAAAATGGAGGATGGGAATAGAATTAAAAGATTTTGCAGAATTGAATAATCTACAGAATCTGCAGAAAAAGGAAGATATGTGTTTGAAAGAATTATAATTGGAGTTCTGGAGTAAAGTAACTGCAGTGCATGTGATATATATTCAAGATTACATTCATCTCTCTAAAGCATAGGTCTACATGCCACTAGACTTTGTATTAAAGAATTAAGAGATCAGGCATATAGGAGAACTTTTATTTTGACTGACATATGGACAGTGGCAGGATACTGAATACTTAATAATTATACTCTGAGTTTCTGGTCTAGTTACTGAATTTTAAACTAGTATCCTCTAGTGTTCTTATCTGCTATTTATTGGTTAAATTGCCCATTCATTTTATCTTTAATTCATCAATCATTTCTTATCTATGAGATTTTATATAAAATGAATTGTAGAATCAATAAAAAGCTGCCCTAATAAAGTTGGAGTTAAACTTGGAGTTAATTTTATTGTAGGATTCTCCAGAGAAATAATCCTCATATATCTTATCCACAAAAGGAATATGTAGGAAAATTCAAGAAAACTGCAAAAATTGAGACATTATTTATCATTATTATTATTATTATTATTATTTGGTTTTGGAGTAATACCTATTGGTGCTCAAAACTACTACTGGCTTAGTGAGCAGAACTACTGATGATACTTGGAGGACCAGCTGGTCTTTCCCACATAAACCTCCTGTATGTAAACCTATTGAGCTAGCTCTCTGGCCAGAGACACATACTCTTAAAGGGTAGGACAATGGTAGAGAGATTTTTTTTTTAAGTGGAGAACTGGTGATGGGATCCTTTCTGCCCATTCTTTTAAGTAGTTTCTAGATTGAGGCATTAAAGAAACAAGAAAGAAACTTCAGGAAATCTTTAAAAATCTTTTTTGTTTTTTTTTTTTGTTTTTGTTTTTGGGCCACACCCGGCGGTGCTCAGGGGTTACTCCTGGCTGTCTGCTCAGAAATAGCTCCTGGCAGGCACGGGGGACCATATGGGACACCAGGATTCGAACCAACCACATTAGGTCCTGGATCGGCTGCTTGCAAGGCAAACACCGCTGTGCTATCTCTCCGGGCCCATCTTTAAAAATCTTTTAAAAATCTTTCTAAGTAGGAGAAATGAACAACCAAAGTTTAACAACCAAAAGAAAATTCTCTTTTCTGATGACTCTGCTGGTTTTCTCTAGGATATCAGATCCCATCTCCCATATGGCGGCAGGCAGCTCTGGGTCTGCTAGTTCTCTGCCTGATACTGGTGATGGGGTTGGTGACTTTGGGGATCATGTGTAAGTATATTTGCATCATGTCCAAGATAAGTGATTGGTAAACATGTATAAATTATCAAATCATATCTAGTTACATGATAGGTTTAGCCTCCAGAATCCTTTAATACTTCCAACCACCTTCTGTCTAACTCATTCCTCACATCTCTATGACAAAATGCAAGAGAGCTAATTTATTGCTATTAGGATTTGTTCCTAAACCCATTGTTTCCTCTTAGTAGACTAGAACAGTAATGAAGACAACTTTGGTGTTTGTGGACCATACTTGACCATGCTCCAGAGTAACTATTGTAGATTCTCAGAGGCCTAATTTACAATGCAGAGATGAAAGCCAGGCCTCCTGCATGCAAAACATACACAGAAGCCTGTTAAATTATCTCTCTGGCAAGGACACTTATTTTCCAGTAACTGCTGCAGTTACAAGACTTTTAGACACACAACCACTTAAAACTGCAATACTAAAAAAGCAGAGGTAAGGAAGGTAAGGTAGGAAGGTAAGATTTCAAGGTTTTGCCATTTCCTTTGTCCCAATATTTGGTACAAAACTAATTTTATCTATTTACCTAAGACCTTTCTAGAGTAGAATAAAAGGCTGAATTCAGCAACAGTCTGATTGTTATAGACCAAACAGAACTACCTACCATAATGCAGAAGGGTTGTATAGTAGATTTCACTCATTAAGTAGGCAGTTAACCACTTACCAATGGTATCAGAGACCCAAACTGAATGTATCTTTAAAATATATTAATTATTGGTCAGTTGGTCAGCTCTAAGTGAATAGAATAGAAAGTATTGAGCTAATATATAATAGTTAAGTATTGGAAAATGTCCTGAGAATAACCACATGATAGAAAATTAAATACATGATGTTCAGAGTAGAGAGTTGGCAGAGTATTTATTTAAGGTAACTTACATTCACCAAAGTTTATTTGCTTACTAATACTAATATCTCTTTCACAACTATCATTTATTTTCATTTATACAATATCTATGAACAATTAACATTTAGGAATATCTATATTGACATATGAAGACTAATAGTGTAGCTTTATCCTTTACAAATATATGTACTATGCTATTAGAAAAAACAGCAGATATTTGGTAGCCAATCATTATGGAAAATAGTAGTAATTATACAATATGCATATTTTCAAGAATGATGATGGAATAATAAATGTTTATTGATTAGGGAAAGGTATATATCTTTTCCTTCTGAAATGCAGTGCTTATAAAGAATGACTCTTAAATTTATTGTCTGCTGATTTAAAATGCAGATTTTATGGATAAGAACTAGCAGAGGGTAAAAGTGGTATTAAAATCTACTTAATACTAAAAATAAATACCAAAGTTAATTCTGTTGTAGTAGGTCTCTGGATCATTATTCTGCTTCTAGAGACAGACACACAATAGTCTCACTAATTTGTGGGATTTAAGAAAAATAAAAGACACTATTGTAATAATACCCAGTTAGATGATGAGGTTTGGAAGGACTGACCCATGATATGAAGCTTACCACAAAGAGTGATGAGTGCAGTTAGAGAAATAACTACACTAACAACTATCATGACAATGGTAATGAGTGAGAGAAATAGAATGCCTGTCTAGAATACATACAGGCAGAAAGGTGG
Source organism: Suncus etruscus (assembly GCF_024139225.1). Classification (NCBI taxonomy): domain Eukaryota; kingdom Metazoa; phylum Chordata; class Mammalia; order Eulipotyphla; family Soricidae; genus Suncus; species Suncus etruscus. The sequence continues at coordinate 38,683,109 of NC_064858.1, forward strand.
GGGAGGAGGGAAATGGGGAGCATTGGTGGTGGAAGGTTGCACTGGTGAAGGGGGAGTGTTCTTTTCTATCATTGAAACCCAACTACAAACATGTAGTGCTTAAATAAAGATATTATTAAAAAATACTCTGCTTCTATTAAAATAATGATATTAACCACTTCCAACAGTAAAACAAAAATTATGACCAATATGAGTAGCAAAATTACTGGTAAGGATTATAAGAATGTTCAGAAATACTTTGCCATTATTTAATAGAAACACCATAATATTAAAATATAAACCACATCATAAAGGAGAGCTCTAAGCAATTCTAGAATAGGCAAACACTTTTGTGTGTCTTCCATGATATATGTGGTCAAAAATTATTTATGCCTAACATGAAAATGAAAAACAATATGAACCTATTTCCTATTATGTCTTGAAGTTTTGCAGACAGAATCTAAAATTAATTCAGATTTAGAGAAATTAAGTCAACTACCCCAAGTCATCAACCACCACCAGGATATCTCATCTCAGATGCCAAACAACTCCAGTGACTTATTAAATGAGGAGAAATCTCTCAAAGCACAGATCTCCAGTTTGCTGAAAAGGCAGGGAAAAATGGCCATCAAACTCTGTCAAGAGTTCATAACTCACATTTCAGGTAATCAACTTGCTAACCTCAAACGAACCTCACCTCAGAATACATGTTACCTGTTTTCTAATAGTATCTTATGACGTTGCATTACATTTTCAGAAAAAGGGCAGAAGAGATAGAACTATAGGTAGTGTATTTACTTGCATGTGGTAGGCCCACCTTTGAACTCTGCATCTCATTGGTCCCCTGAAACCCTCTAGCACCTGGTGCTCTAGACCCCTGAGTGTATAATCAGGAATAGTAATCCCCTTTCCTAGCTGAATGTGGGCACAAAATCAAAATAATTAAATACAATTTACAGAAAACAGGGGTGATGCAAAGTTACTTAATATTTTTTAAAAACCAGAGGCAGATTTGAAATGTAACTTGAAATAATGCCAATCTGATTCTTTTGTCTTGATTTAGTTATTTATTTGTTAGGTGGTCCTCCCTAAAGGCAATAGTATACTTGGTAATTTTGAGGCCTGGCAAGTCAACTATGAAACACGGTTTCAATCACCATAGTCCTAATCCATAATGAGGGAGGATTTTATTTTCATTAATTTTAAAGCTGTAGGTTTTTAGCATGCTCATTCTCAAACCCTTATTGTCCAAGTACATAATCTAGTTTCCAAGACTTTCTTAAATTGCTCTGAGTTTTGGTTTTGTAATAATGGATCCAATTTCTTTTCAGACCACAAATGTAATCCTTGTCCTAAAACATGGTACTGGTACCAAGACAGTTGCTATTCCTTTATAGCAAATGAAGAGAAAACTTGGAATAACAGTCGAAGAGATTGTGTGGAGAAGAACTCCACCCTGGTGAAGATAGATAGCTGGAAAGAGAAGGTCTGTTTGTTTCTCCTTTCTCTGCTTAAAGAAATTATTCAGAACATAGTTTTGATTTACTTAGTAGAAACTCAGGGCATTTTAGATAGAATTAATATATATTAAGTATTTGATGAGTGTTCTTATGAATATTTCATGAATACTGTATATTAAATTTGCAAATAGGAATGACTCACATAAAATATTTTTCCTGTCTTTTCTCTCAGGAATTTTTGAAGTCACAAACATTACCCCAATATTCTTTCTTCTGGTTGGGATTATCATGGGATCCATTCAATAGAAGTTGGCTGTGGGAAGATGGTTCCATTCCGTTTCCCTCCTTGTAAGTATATTGGGGGAAAGTCAGTGTTCAAAGAATATTTTAAAAATGAATGTTCATTTTAACACTCTAGTTATGATTTTTGGGTCACATCCGCTGCACTCAGGCGTTACTCCTGGCTCTATGCTCAGAAATCGCTTTTGGCATGCTCAGGGGACCATATGGGATGCTGGGATTTGAACCACCAACCTTCTTTCTGCATGCAAGGCAAACGCCTTACCTCCATGTTATCTCTCTGGCCCCAACACTCTAGTTATGAAATAAATATAGGGGCCAGGAAGATAATTCAAAGGACTAGTGTATGATTGCATATGGGAGTGCCACATGGTCCCATGAACATTCCCAGTGAACAGTTACTGACAAACACAGTCAGAGTAACCCTGAACCCATCTGGCAATGTCCCACCACCCTCCCCCAGTCTGCCACAAAAAATAAAATAGAAGAAAAACAAAAACAAAAGCAAAAATATAAAATGAATACAACATAGAAAGAAAATAGAATTTTAGTAACAAATATTAAATAAGAGTATAACCTAATAATCTGACAGATAAACTCATGTCAGGAAACAGCTTTACCATTGAAATTACATTTATTTACTTATTTGGCAAATAATACTAAAGGTGTTCAAAGTATTTTGCAAATATACCTATTATTTATTTAAATTAATTTAATTTTTGTTTTTGTTTTTTCTTGGTTTTTAGGTCACAGCTGATAGTGCTCAGACTTTATTCCTAGCTCTGTGCTTAGGGATCACTCCTAGTAGGGTTTGGGACCATATGTTGTGTCAGGGCTTGAACTAGAGTTTGATGCGTGTAAGGCAAGCCATCCCTCAGGTCCCTGACTATCTCTATTATGAAGGCACTCTTATATTCCCACTTCGTAGAATAAAAATGTGTCATAGATTCTAAATAACGTATCAAAGGCCATATGGCTCATCAGTGACAAATTCAAGACTGAGTACTTTAAGGTTCAAAACCTTTATCTCTCATTGTTTCCCCAACTCTTAAAATCAAGAAGATGGTGTCTATTATATGAATACATTAATTCATTTGTCTGAACATCGAGTACTTGTCAACTTTTACTAACATAAAACACATTTAATTGATTAATTTATGATGGAAGCTGACCAATTACAGAATATGACAAACATTTTTTTTAAATTTAAAGCTACCACTTGAATATTTTGATGTCTTTATTCTTTGTAACTAAAGTTTGAAAATAGATGTAAAGTTTACCCCAAAAGTCTAGAAGCCCAATTCCATAAGTCCCAATCATTTTAGAAATGCCCCTTATATCACAATTAGAATCTATAATAATTAAAACCATACAGGGTTTTCAGGATCAAACCTAGGTTGGCTACATGAAAGACATGTATCCTACCTGCTATACTATTTCTCTAGTCCCTATATTCACCTATTAATACAACTATAATGTAAACAATAATGTAAACTATTAGATAAAATGTAGATATATTTAGATATATATAAATATATATCTAAAATTTTAGATAATTATTTCATTTATGGTTATATATTTTCCTATGCCCTACCCCTTTGGGTCTCTCTAACTCTCTTCTATTTTACTTTTCAATTAACATTTTTCAAAGCTGTCAGACTTTACTTAAACTGTATAAAAATTATTCATTTCTGTCAAAGATATTGTGCATTAGTTGTAACAGAAAATTTCTTAAATATCAGTGTGTACTACTTTCTCTTTTAGATGTATATTACCTATTGCTTCTTTCCTTTTTCTGTTTTGGGTCATATCTGACAGTGACTAGGGATCATCCCAGAGATGTTTAAGTGCCATGCATTATTGGTCATGGAGCTTAGAATTTCTGCATGCAAAACCTGTGTTTAACCCTTTGAACTATTTTCCTGAAGATACACTGTATTTCTTTCTAAACATTTATCAGAGAGTTTTCTATTTAATAGCAGTTAGATCTTTCAAAACACATAATAATTTCTATAACTTGTATTGAATCTATCAGACTGTATTGACATAAATACTATTATTGGAAGGCATCCTCAGAGTCGTAGGCTAACAAAAAAATGAAAGTTTCTTCTTTATAAGTGCATCAATAGTGAGCATGTAATAATTATAAATTTATGCTAAGCACAACTATTGGCTAAGAGTTGATAAAAGAATTCCCATCACTCAATGTCAGTGAGTGACAAATCCATTCCCAAGGAAGTTCTTCTCTCTACTAGGAATAATTCCTAGACTCACTCACTCCTTGTCAAAGAAGAAGGGGATGGTTCCCTCACAAGTCTAAAGTCTTCAGAACCTGAGACAATAGGATCTCAATCAGTAAAATTGAATTTGGGACTACAAGATAATTTCTTAGGAATGAAGACACTACTGAATATTACTTTCATACCAAGACCAAGATTTAGTAAACCCAGCCCTGCATCAAGAACAGGCTACCAAAGTATAATACAAGACCATTTGGGAAAAGCAAATTGGGGCAAGTAGTGAGCAATTAAGAACTGCAGAGCCTGTTTTTCTTAAAGGTGGTGGAAATAATATTAGATCCATAGCTGTATTGTCCTTTATTGTCTTTCTTAACCTCTACCTCTTCTTTTCCCAACCCTGCCATGTGTAAAACTGTTCACAATATCTGTGCATTGTCAAATGTAATGATCTTTTTTGCATTATGGCTTATTACATGACTTTATTTTTCTTAAGTTCCCAAATTAAAGAAATTCTTGTACTTGTAGTGCAAGCTGCCTTAATGGGAGAGATAGTGTAGTGGGCAGAATGCTCGCTTGGTATGTAGCTCACAGAATATCATATTTGGTCCCTTGAGTTTACCAGGAGTGATCTTAAATATAAAGTCAGCTGAGTACAACAGGACATGTTTCTCTCCTCGACCTCCTGCCAAAATACAGTCTATCTTAGTAGATAATAGTGAAAAAATGCAAATTCTAAGAATTGATCTTACATAATTCTATTTGAGATTAGGATTTATTTTGTTTTCTTTATTTTATTTTTTAAGGGAATACAACCAGAATTGCTCAATGGCTTCACTTCTACTTCTGGTTCTGTTCTCAGAGGTCATTCTGGCACAGTGCTGGGCAACAAACCAGGGTCTTCTGCATGCAATGCAAGTGCCTTAATCCTTGTACATTCAGAGTTCTAGCATCATGATTAACTTGAAATAAAGAACTTGAGGGATTGTGTTGTTTTAAGGTGAAGTCTCTCTACATTTGTGATGTTTGACTGGGAGGTAACAGAACACTAAGCTGTGATTAAATTTCAAATATAAGATTTAGAATTAATTTTATGTTGATTCCATTTCAGATTTAGTACCACAGATTATGGCCAGATTGATGGATCCCAAAGATGTGCCTATTTTCAAAATGGCAATATTTACATTTCTCGCTGTAGTGCTGAAATATTTTGGATCTGTGAAAAGGCAGCTGCTTTAGTGAAACCTGAAGATCTGGATTAAAATGCTTCTCCCAAATTTACCAAGAAGAGACTTGAAGACTAAACTTGGAAGGAGGAAACCAAAAGCATAAAAAGTGCCTGAATTTAAAGCATCAGCTATCAGAAAAATTAGCTTGCTTTGCAGAATATTCCCAATGCCATTTTCTGATGCCTTCTGAACTGATTCTTGTTATTTGGCCTTATAATAATTGCTGAGGAAGGGGTGAATAGAAAATTTCTCAAAGGCCTAGAACAAATGAAGACCAGGCTAAGAATTATTTCACTCATTTTCTGTGGATGGGGTCCTCACAAGACCCCAGTTAAAGACTTTATTGCTTTGTAACTACAAAGGCACAAGTGCAAAAGGGTCATGTTTAAATATTAAAACTATTAACTGACACAGTCCACATCATTGGAAAGTGGTTCTGGACTTACCTCTAATGTAATATTTGCTGGATCCCTTTGAGAGCTGGGGAGGTTTCAGGGTGGGAAATTTTGGTGGCTGAAGTAAGAGAGTTTTGCCAAATAGAAATCATCATAAGATCTTAGCAAATGGTATGACTCTCTCTACCATTGTGTCTAGGCTAAGTACCACATGCAAAAGAACTTGGCCCCACATCCTCATGAAAACATATTTTTAACTAATCTTTAAGATTTAGGTAATTTGGGGCCGGTGAGGTGGCGCTAGAGGTAAGGTGCCTGCCTTGCAAGCACTAACCAAGGAAGGACCATGGTTCGATCCCCTGGTGTCCCATATGGTCCCTTCAAGCCAGGGGCAATTTCTGAGCACTTAGCCAGGAGTAACCCCTGAGCATCAAAAGGGTGTGGCCCGAAAAACCAAAAAAAAAAAAAAGATTTAGGTAATTTATAATCTATCTAAAGCAGCTCATCAGTTAGAATTTATAGCTCACTAATTTAAATTACTCATGCCCATCATATTGATTTTTGAGAAAGTAGTCTCACAGGAAATTGCTTACCCTTAGTAGTAAACTGCAGGGAGAAACATCAACTCATAAAATGACCAAGAAATGTTTGGTGGGACAAAAAGAGCCTTAAAATCAAGATCTACTTGGAGAGACAAGATATATTATGAAAAAGAATCTTTGCTGCCAACTCAGGATGGAAACCAGTCCCTGTCCAGGGATAACTGAAACTGAGGGTGTTAGGGGAAAATTTGTAAAATAGATACTATAATAACAGATATGTGATAGATGCCTGTTAAACTTTTCTCCGGCTTGCCTTTTTCTTCTCCCTTGATCTGAGCTTGACATATTTGGGCCTTATTTGGGAAAGGACAAACTTGCCATCTGATTGGACATTGTGTTGAAACCTGAAATAGGGATAGGCCCAAGGTTCCTTGAACCTATAAAAGATACCTCCCTAAACTACCCCGGGCTTCTGGTTTCAGTTCACATGGCTGTCCCCCGGAGTCTCAAAGCTTTGGAATAAACCTGTATTCTCTGAGGTATGTTTTGTTGTGGTCTTTACTGAGGTAAAGGGCTTTTCCCGGATTCTGGGCTTCCCCCTTGGGCCCCGGGGCTGTACTGAACCTTGGGCCTTCCCAGGCCTTAGGCTTTTATGGTCCCCTTTCAACCTTGGGCCCGTGGGCTGTCTCGGACCTCCAGTTTTCATTTGGGCCCTAGGCTTTCTCAACCCTTTTAACAACAGAAACAAAGAAACCCCGTACCTTGAGCCTCAACCCAAGCTGAGGTAATTCAATTGTAAATCTCCCCAAATCAGCTTCTCAAAGTAGCATCAGGGCTCCACACTGGAGCTGTCCAGGCCTTTCTTTAAGATTCAGGTTTCCTTTATTTAGGGATACTTTTCTCTCTTTTATATTTCTGAAATAAAATTATTTTTCTGTCTTCTTTGGAAAATCTTTTCTGAGACATATGAGAGTCTGAATCTGGTGGAGATTAGGACCCCTTTATTTCTTTTACATCTTAAGTACCTACCTCACCACCACTGTTTGACAATCTCTTACCACTGAGATTTTATTGCCTTCAGTAAATATTTAAAAAAATATTGAAGGCATAAAAATATTAAAACTCTTAACTTTCTTTTTTCAGACCTTTAAAATATAGTTTTTCATATACTGCATATTAAATGCTAAACATAAACCTAGAGTTCAAGAGTATTTCTAGTTGAGAACACTGATGTTTATATTTTAATTTTTTCTTCTTATAAGTAAATTAAAAAGAGTTAAATTAATGAGTCAAACTGATCTGGTTAGATCAGAAATTCAGATTTTTCTAGAAAAACTGATCCATTTTGAGTTCAAAGCCCATTGTATTTTATAATAGTTTGATAGCTTTTTATTCATGCCATCCTATTTCTCTCTAAAGGTCACAGTTGAAAAGTGTTATTAAATAATTATTTTCATAATGTACTAATAGAAAATTAAGACAAAGGAATTAAAATCTAATATAAATATTTAGTAAAAGGTGAACATAAAAATATCTTTTATGAACATTTTTAATATAAATGAATATTTTATTATATTTTCAGTGAACAGGCTTTACCAAATTTTATAGAATTGAATTAATGTTACATGTCCTTGTTTTTAAAGCAAAGCAAAGCTTTATTCTGTCTACCAACAAACTACAAATTGGCCTGCCATAATCATCTCTCATAGAGGCAGACAGCTCTGGCGTCACAGCCAGGTTATATAGTGCTAGAAGCAAAAAGTCTTGATCTTCAAGTTGACATCATGTCATTTTAAAGCTAGATGACTAGGGCAGTATATTGTCTTTTATGGGCCTTGAGGTTTGCTTCATTATTATTGGAATAGAAACTTAGCCCTTAAATAGAAATTTAGCCTTGCGAGCCTTGAATGGAAAGCTTAACCTTAGCTCAACAAAATGAAGTCCCTTGTACTCTAGAAAGGACTTTGTTCTTCCTTTCTCTTCTCTAGGTCAAATCTTTGACTCTCCTTGAGGTCCCTTGTCTCCATCTCTATAAATTGACACTTACTGGGACCTTAGCATAATCATCTTAACTGAATTTATGTGAGCCTGAATAAGACAGGTGGAGAAATCTTGTGAAGCATAATCAGAAACTCTAAACAAATCACGTAAGACAAAGTTTTGAAGAGGGATTTCTGAGGTGACAGTTGGACCCACATATCCTCTACCCATGGTTAAGCTGAGAGTCCAAGAGTAGTCAACAAACAAATGGGAGTCTTCATTCCAGCCAGTCATCCCATGGTCCCAGCTGTCATGCTCCTCATCAGGATGATATGCATTCTACCTAGGTTCTGGGAGCTAAGTCAGCTGAATCTGCAAGGGGTCCTTCTCATCAAGGCCAGTTACTCCCAAGGTGGTTCTTGTGATTTCTTCAATCCTGCAATTTTAACAGCTGTTGGAGGGGAGAGGACAACAACATAGAACCTTCTAATCCAGTTGCCTGAAGAGACAGGCTATGAGAGTAGTTGCTCTCCCTGCACTGAGTCCCACAGAAATGCCGCCCACAACTGGTGCTAATCCTTTTCAGGAAAGGCTGTAATTTCCTATATACTTGTTAGTTCCTTAGGCCCTATTTGCTCCTACTCCCCTGGTAGCTTTCCTGCTGATCTTCACATTTTCCCTAGAGATTTCACCTTAGAAGTCAACCGGAGTGTGGGTGAAGGTCCTTCTGTAACTTCTTCAGTCTGGCAAAGGAATGTAGAATGTTACATGTCTTTAAAAAGCAACTTTATTCTTTCACTTTTCTATAGAAGCTCACTGTCCTTTTAGTTATCACAAAGATAAAATTATTCATTAATGGTCAAAAAGACTGCTGCTGACTCCTATACATAAGTAATTCTCTTTATTGTCACTGGAACAATCATTTCTTCTTTTATCCCTTTAGCCATAGAACAATCTGCTATTAATAATAAAATATCTCTATTTGTTATTTTGTTTCCATAAAAATAATACAGGTATTATTTTCCTAGTAGCTTGTATCATTTAGTTCTCCCTACCTCATCCACACTCTCACTTTCACACTTGCTTAAGGAGAATATTTGCTTCTAAACTTGAGTAGCTCTGAAATTTGATCAGCTCTACACTAACACTCATGAACTTCTCCCTGTTCTGCTACTACATTGCTTTTCCCCTAAAAGTCTCTATTGTGGGAATCCAAAGAGTTTTACACAGATTAACCTCTTAGGACAGAGTAATTTACTTCTCACTGCAGTAAAATCACTTAACTAACTTCATCGACAGAATGTTTTCTTCAATTTCTATCACTGTGAGACAGATATCACAGTCGTTTTTCAGCTAAGATCTCTACTGTTCGGCTTTACAAAAGTAGCTGCTTCATTTTCTATGAGAGGATTCTGAGGTCATGAACAACAATAGAGGGCAGCAAATCGCCAGTATGCATCAACACTACCTAAGGAATAGGATGTTTTCATTGTTTGCCTACCTGGGTATCTGAGCCAATGATTTGCACCATAATCAGAAAAGGGAATTGACTAAGGATTTCTAAATTAATATATGGAGACTATTTAATTAATACTAGGGGGGAAAGTTTTAGCTCTTAGGTACCTCTTGTGTGCAAATGCTTATATTTTCCTAATACTAAATGCAAACAGATCACACAAGGTTAGTTTAAAAAAAAAAAAGACTGAATTTCTGTAGAATTAATTTGCATATAATGAAGTCATAAAGTTCTGTTCTAATTCCTGGACTCTCATGTCTATATGACATCAAGAGTAAAGTCACGTATTCCTGAGTCAAGGCACACCATCTTGGGGGGTAAGGAGACTCTGTCTTGAGTCTTTGGGAGTCCAGGCCTAAAGGACTGGTAGAGATAACTGCCTAAGGAGGCCTACCATGAGTTCCTACTGATATATATATATATATATATATATATATATATATATATATATATATATATATATATATATATATATATATATATATATAAAGAGCCAAGAAGTTCAGGGTAGCCAGGAATGTGAAACAGGGAAGTGATTAGAGGGGTCCAGGTCACAGTTTATTTTGGAAATTCAAGTTGTAGGCCTAATTTTAAGCCAAAAATGACCCAATGGAGAGTAGATCCTACTAAAGTACTTCTTTAGGTTACATCAATAGGGAATGTCTGGCAGAACTCATGGACTATTCTCCCCTACCGGATACATGGAACATTTGGTTACTATAAAGCCCAGGGTAGTAACAACATCAAATACTAGTAGGGATTGAAGGTCAACAATTTGCAGCTGTTGTTGTTCAGAAAGTGATCTGGAATTGGCTTATTTGACCTCTGGAAGCTATATTAGTGATAAGAGATGATTTGTGAATGTTGCTTGAAAATTATTCTTTATTGTCTCAATTATAGAATGTAGACTCCTACTTTTACAATATTAAATATGTATAGATATTTTATTCAGATTTTTATGATAATTTTATTTTATAAAATCAAAAATAAAAGCATAATTTGTTTGGTAATATTGAAGTTAAAAAAAAAAAGAAATGAGTCCTACTTCCAGGGGCCTATGGGCTGATTTCCCAGTTCAGGGCTATCTGCTACGAAAGCAAAAGTTTTCAGGAATAGAGTAAGAGGCAGAAGGGGTCAGGCGCAAGCAAGAATGAGCTAGCACAAGCAGGGACTAGGGGAAAAAGCCTGTGTCTAATCCCAACCTCAACTAATCCAAGTCAGATCTCTTGGTTATTATACATCATTGACAAGGTCTCCTACAGTATGAGACAAATGGGATCCCTGGCAGAAAAGCCAGGTAGCAAGTTAAACTGGGGACATTCACTCATTTACATTTTCTGCTTTAAAAACATACTGGTGAAGGGAGGTTTCTTCGTCCTGTAGACCTCTCATTTTGTTGGGTCAAGCCCTAATGCTATGTTGTATAGGGCCCAGGGCCCCCCAAAACTGTTAAGAGTGTTCAACTACACATGTGTGTACAAACACACTTTAATGTAGTTGGGGACCTAAAATAGGACTGTGGCAGGAGATCCTGAGATTAAGGAGCAGTATCCTGCAAATAGGTTCCAGCTAGATGTCAGATTACCTTGAATATTCTTTCTTTTTTAATTTTTATTTTGACCAAAGTGGATTACAAATCTTTCACAGTAATATTGTAGGTACATAGCAACAATGGATTAGGGGCATTCACACCACCAATCTTGTCATCTCTCCACTCCTGTTCCCAGCATGCATCCCATGTCCCCCTTCTTTATCCCCCCCACCCCCCGGCTCCTAGTATAAGTGGCTCCTCTGTGTCTAGGATGTTGTAGATTGAGTATCGATTCTGTTGTTGTTGGCTTTGGATTTGATGTTTAAATCTGATCATTTTTTAACTTCTACTTAATGTTCATACGACTGTTTGGTCTTAGAAACCTCCATTATTTCCCCCCCTCAATTTGTGAGGCGGAACAAGATGGTTCAAATTATGTGGTTCTGTTTGAAGGAAAAAAATAAAATAAAATAAAGTAGGGCAAAAATCAAAATGGGAGGAGTCTATCTAGAGGCTATATATATTAATTTAAGAGAAGGGAAAACGGAAGAAAAACATAAATACTAAAAATAATCAAACAAAAAACTCGAAAAGCACCACAGCAATAAGGGCAACAACTACACAATAACCATGGTCCTGAAATAAAAAAAAACAAAGCACAAAAAATACCCATGGAAAAACAAACAAACAAACAAACAACAATAACAAAACCCAAAAAAAATTATTTGTGCTTCTCTCTTTTTTTTTTCTTGCATAAGTACAGTAAATATTGAGGAGAGTAGAAAGGGAATTCCCTTGACCTAAGAGATACAGGGTTTCTCCGCCCTTGAATTATACTGTCATGGGAATAACAATAGACTCCATACATGTTCTTTTACTCTTTCTTAGGTCCATTTGTGGTGTCTGGAAACTTTCTGCTCCATCATGGATGATAAAATCATGCCTCTGTAGCTAGCTATTTTGGTATTTGCACAGGTCAAAGGATGGAGCCTAAGATGCTGTCTTTCTTTACAGTTCTAAGAGTTCTGTTTCATCACTGTTATTTTAATCAGTTTTCTGTAGTTGGTGGTTTTGGTTTTTGCCCCAATCCTAGGATGAAGAATAGAATAGTCTTTCATTATGTTTCCAGAAGATCTGCTCAGTTGCAGTTGTTTCAGTCAGACTTCTGAAGTTAGAGATCTTGTTTGCTGTACAGATCATAGGCCAATGCCTAGATTAGGGTCATTTTTATTGGTCCCAGGATAAGTTCTGCCCAGTCATGCTTGTCACAGTCAGTTTTCTGTAGTCAGTGATCTTGGTTTTTACACAGATCAAAGGATGACATGTCTTCTGGTTTCATCTTATGATGAAACTTGTTCTTTGATCAAGTTGTTGCCATTTCCTCATTGTCAGGATGTCATATCAAATCTGGCGCGTGTTGGTGTCAGAGCAGTATTAGAATATCCCAGAGGGAATTTGGCTCCTGGAACTGTTGGGTGGTTCAGCCCCAGCTGCAGAGACCGAGCTCCACAACCTTGACTATACTTAATACTTTATCTCCCCCCACCATTTACTTTTCTTCTACTCTGTGCACCAGGAAAGAAAAGTCCAAACTCAAAATAAAAAAAAACTAAACTTTAAGATAAATTTTAATAATGTTAAAATCAGTCTATAGAACTTGAATTGAATTCAATAAATGAAAAATGAAACTCTGTCTTAAAAAATAGTGAGAAATGCTAAGACTATCTTCCTTATCTTATCCTTACAGGGTAGGTGGCCATTTTAATAGGAAATCTTTATTCACTATTACATTGATGATCATGGAATATAATGGGAACCTAATAGAAATTTCTGTTATCTTATATGAAATGAAGAATATACGTTTATATAGTTTTGAAGAGAATGCTGTATAAAATTTTTTTGTAAAAATATTCATGTGGTGCCAGAGTGATAGTACAGTGGTTAGGGCACTTGCCTTGCATGTGGCTGACCTAGATTTGATCTTCAGCATTCCAGATAGTTTCCCAAGCTGGCCAGGAGTGCTTTCTGAGCTCAGAGAGAGGTGTAACCCCTAAGCACTGCTGCATGTAGCCCAAAAACCAAAAAAAAAAAAAAAAAAAATTGATGCAATGCTTGAATGCTTGGCCTACTGAGACTAAGATGTCCAATAGAAAACTTATGCATATAAAGTTATAATTTTAAAGAAGGATAAAGGAACTATTATTTCACATCTTTATAAGTTAAAACTTTGCTTCTAATAAAACAAAATAAAATTATTTTAACTTGTCTTTTGTGAATAAAAATTTGTTCCCACATTGTCCTTTGATCCAGTAGTAAATATTCTTTCTTCTCTTTATTTTTAAGTTATATACATATTATAAGATAATTTCATCACAAAATAAAGATGTTTAGCATAAAAAAGATTGAGTCATCAAAGACAATGCTGTGCAAATATTACAAAAAATTACAATAGCTTGAGAAAATATGCTTCCTCTATCACAAAACCCCAGTTCTTTAGAAACCACAAATATTTCCAAAGTTATCTACTTCTTTAGAGTGAGAAAAATATATGACAAATATGTTTCTGAATTAACCTGAAACATAATTTTATAATGTCCATTCTTCAAAATTTAAATATTTGTAATACATTTATTTTTAAGTGCTTTTCTACAGTAAAGAAGCATATATTGAGTGGGGTTATGAGAGAGTGGATAAAAAGTTAAAATAAAAACTTATCTTCTTTAGTTAGTGATTAAGGATGAGTATAGGTTTTTCTTTTTTCCATTACTATTGCAAGATTGATGTCAAACATGGATCAATTAGTTCTTAAAGTTGATTCCATTGGTTACATGATTTTGATATTTTCCTGTAACATCATCTGCACTAGGCATGGAAAGTTGTTTGGGAACTAACGAGAAAGTTACAATTAAATAAAAAAAGCTACAAAAAAACAGCACAGATAATTTCTTCAATATGAGTTGAAGTTTTGGAATTTAAGCATAGCAGGAATTTAGGATACACAGCAAAATAATGTAAAATGGTATGGGAAAAATTTTCTTCCTATATGTTGGTAACTTTGTATGCTAAGCACATATTTCTTTGGGAGAAGAGAGAAAGGAATGGATGTTATCACAACTGTATCTATCTACCTATCTATCTAGATATATATTTATCATCTATCTATCTCTACTCAGAGCTAATTCATTAGTGGTTCTCTGGAAACCACATAGTGTGCAGGGGTTCAAACCCATATTGGCTGTATGCAAGGCTTTTGCCTTCCTTGCTGTACTATCTTTACAACCTCTCAATAATACTATTTATGCAAATTATACTAAAAAAAATAGAAAACAGGGTATGATTGAAAAATTTGCATGAAAATAGTAAATAATCAAGATGACCATGTAACCAGATTATGGAAATGTTCATGACGATATGATTGTTCATATCGTGTGTTATGATTGTGTGTTAATATTGTGGTGAACAAATATAATAGACACAATAAATAATTTTTGTAAAGATATTTCATAACTGTTACTAGCATGATATATTTTATAGTTATTCTTACTAACATTTTGATGGGTTCTTTAGCATTTTCAAGGAAAAATATTTTGTTTAATCACTCTTTGTTAAGTTTTTCAAAATCATCTTTATCTTCTAAAAGTCCCTAGTTAGTATTTCTTTTGTACATAACCATCACTAATTTTAAATTTTAATATTTAATAGCTGAATGTCAATGTTCAGGTTATTATTTAAAACATTTTGGCATCTAAAACATTGATTTTTTTAATAAATAACATTTTAAAATTTTATTTTGGCTATAATATTACTGGATATGAAAGAAGTAGCTCTATCATTCAAAGATGCTAATTTTTAAGTTTTTATTTTATGAAAGCATCATGATTGAGTATTATAGTTGAATTTTAGACATACAATGCTCCAGCACCAAACCCATTATCAATGTCAACTTCCCTTCACCAATGTCCCCATGTTCCCTCCCACCTCATTACTCCCACCAGCCTGCTATCATAATAGGCACATTTTAAAGTTTGGCTGTTGAAGTTTGTATCTCAAGTTTTTAGGGTTGTTGACTATGTGTTTTCGATATTAAGTTGTACTGTTCCTTTAATCCATAGATGTTTCTAAATCCTTCCCATACTCGTCCCCTGGTGCTTCCTTTTTTCCTTTGTACTTCTCTGAAGTCATTCTATTTGAAGTTACTGTGCTTAAGCTGCTCCATGAATTAGAAATAGTTGTTGTTTCTGTCAATAATATTCAGAAAGACATGCTTGATAAATGAGTAGACATTATAAATACAATAAATAGCATAGGAAAATATTATTATACAGTCTAAATATACAGTACTAATTAAATCCTCTGTGTTACAACTTATTTGCTCAAGTTATTTACAATGGCTTTATGAAATTAACTATGGATGGAAAGTGAGTAAAGAAGGACTGTGGAAAGTAAATAAGCAACAAAAACAAATGCACCTTTTAAAAATGTTGCGTCAAATATGTGAATTAAGAGATAAATGGGAAAAAAAACACTAGTATCTGAGTGGTGCAACTAAGTAATTGTTTTCTTGTATATCCAATATTCTAGACATCATAGTGAGATTAAGAATTATATTTTTAAATGTAAAATTTTCTATAATTAACAGGTAAATGGATGTTTGCAAATTATGTATAACTTATTATTATGTATGAACTTGATACATCAGTTAATTTAAAACACTCAGTCCCACAAAAATATGGCTCAGCTTTCACTTACCATGTTATATTAACTCTGGATATGGCATAAAGTAGAGACCTTGGTGCTTTTTTTTTTTTTTTTTTTTTTGGTTTTTGGGCCACACCCGGCGGTGCTCAGGGGTTACTCCTGGCTGTCTGCTCAGAAATAGCTCCTGGCAGGCATGGGGGACCATATGGGACACCTGGATTTGACCAACCACCTTAGGTTCTGAATTGGCTGCTTGCAAGGCAAACACCGCTGTGCTATTTCTCCGGGCCTGACCTTGGTGCTTTTAAAGTAACTGATGCTCATTGTGATCAGCTACTCATTTTGTAATTCTATGTGTTCCCAATAGGTCAGTTCTGATGTGTCCATTGAGAAAATCCTACTCAGTTCACATATAGTAAAGCATAAAATTCTTTGATTTGACAAACATTTAATAAACAACTTTATTTTTTTAACCTTATTGATTGATTGGTTTTGGGGCCACACCCAGCTGCGCTCAGGGACTACTACTGGCTTCTACACTCTGAAATCGCCACTGGCAGGCTGGGGAACCATCTGGGATGCCAGGGATCAAACCGGGTCCCTCCCTGGCCTGCAAGGCATGCAGGCAAATGCCTTACCACTGTGCTATCTCTCAGCCCCTAATAAACAACTTTAAACAAAGTTAAGTTATTTTTCCTTTGTACCACTGGAAGATATTCAATTACAAAACAGTAGATTAATATCATCTAAATTTTTACTAAGGAGTCTTTCACAGCTTGTTCTCTTTTTTGTTGTTGAATATAAAACTTAAATATTATCTTCAAGTTTCTTATACTCACTATACATTACTTACTATACACTTTACTTTCAACAGATAAGAGATAAAAGTGCAAGTTATCGATGAGTAAATTTTTCATGCCTTGATATGCACCTTGGAAGCAATTGTAAAAAGTATTTTTTGTACCATTGATAATTGGTTTATATTCATTTAAGAATAGCATCTAATGAGACCTTTTATTCTTGTCCAACTTACCTATCTCTAGCTACATATAATTTATTCTTAATTAAACCCTACCTCGAAATAGCAATGTATTTTAATTATTCCTGGTATTATAAATTTTCTCTTTGAATGTAAATATCTCATTTTCCATTAATTACCATGGTTCCTAAGAAATGATATCTAATTTTAACCTTTATTTTATAGATAATTCATTCATATTCCATTCATATTCTAAGATACCATAAAATATATTTTTAAGTAATTTACTTTTCATATTTTGTCTATGTAATAACATTTCTGGTAAAATTTTGTGTTGAGTTCTACCCTTAGACTCAATTTACCTGCGGGCCGCAGGAGGCAAAGTCGGGGTTATCCTTGAGTGCAAAGTCAGTAGTAAGCCTTTTACACTGGGGTGTGTGACCCAAACAACTAAAACAAAACAAAACAAAATAAGATTCCTCTAGCGCAGGGCCACAAAATGTTGTATGGAGGGCCGTTTGCAGCCTGAGGGCAGCGAGTTTGAGATCCCTGCCTTAGATTATAACTTTTATAAGATGTTTGAGGACAGGGCATATAGTTATATTACTAGCATTTTGTTTATGTAATAAACCTTAGTAACTATTTTTAAAACAATTTGTTTAATAAATACAAATGTTATCAGTGTTTTGGGCAGGATTTTGGAGCCATACGCAGTGGTTCTTGGGGATTATTCTCAACACTGTACTCTGGGATCTCTCCCAGCAGTGTTTTAGGAGCTACATAGTGCCAGAGATTGAAAGCTCTTAATTCTGATATCATCCTGGTTATTATTCATAAGTAACCAATTTTACATTATTTATAGTACTCTTTCCTAGGAATAATTACCCTTTATAAATTTGAGTTTCCAGGTGATTATAGAGGGATGATAATATTTATATTATTGTCTGTTCTGAATTTAAAGACGTCATATAGAAGGGCTGGAGAAAGAGCAGAGTGGGTAAGGTGCTTGTCTTGCACATGACTGACCCAGTTTTGATCCTTGCATCCCATATGATACCCTAACACAGCCAGGAGGTAATTCCTAAGTGCAGAGTCAGAAGTAATGCCAGATGTGGCCTAACACCACCACCCCCCCAAAAAAAAACTCATATAGAAATAATTAATAATTTTGGCTCGTTAAAATAATATAACAAAAAAAATCATTACTCAGAATTATTTAACCACTTTGACTGTTTTAAGGTGTTGATTGCTCTTGATTTACTCTTGAAATTCTGGGAATCAAGGTTTCATGCATACTTTTCCTTTGTTTATAACTTTAAGACAAAGTCCTGTGTATTACTATAATCCTCTTCTTAAATGTCACCCCACACATCTAGTTAGTTTGCATCATGAAATAATCTTATTTCAACTTAACTTTTTATCTGTTTAGTTGTTTTAGTGATTCATATTTTTCTCACTATAAAAATGTTCATTAGTGGCTGGAGCAATAGTACAGCAGGTAGGACATTTGCCTTACTCGTGGGCAACTTGTTTGATTTCCTGCACTCCATATGGTAACTAGAGTCAGCCAGAAGTGATCCTTAAATGCAGAGCCAGGAGTTACCCTTACGCACAGACAGATATTGCATCCCTACCAATCATTGGGACAAAGAAATAGTTTTGAGGATAGGCTGCTTGCCATATATGCAAAGAACCTAAGTTGTTCTCTTGCATTGCATATGATACCCAAAACACTGCTAGAAGTGATCCCTGAACATCATTTGGTATGAGCCTCAAACCATATAAAAAGGTAATTACGAAACTAATACTAAACTGGGGCCAAAGCTGTGGCACAAGTGGCAAGGCATCTGCCTTGCGAGCGCTAGCCTAGGATCATGGTTTGATCCTCCATTATTCCATATAGTCCCCCCAAGCCAGTAGCAATTTCTGAGCACATAGCCAGGAGTAACCCCTGATCATCATCAGGTGTGGCCCCAAAACAAAACAAAACAAAACAAAAATACTAAACTAAAAATTTATTTCTTTGATAATAATCCATTATCTTATTTTTCAATAAAATTAAAGTATCATGTTTTATTGTGATATTTGAGAAGCCTAATCATCCACTCAGGTTTATAGTATTTTCAATATCTGGAGTGGCCATGATAGTTTATGGTTTTTGGACCATTAAATACTGCTCTTTAGATGAACTGCTGCTCTGATTGGCCACATATCAAATTATTTTTATTTTGTGTATATGTGGTTAATTTTTTTTTTTTTTTTGGTTTTGGGCCACATCCTTGACACTCAGGGGTTACTCCTGGCTATGTGCTCATAAATCTCTCCTGGCTTGGGGGACCATATGTGATGCTGAAGGATTGAACCAATGGTCTGTCCTAGGCTAGTCTGTGCAAGGCAGATGCCTTACTGCTTGCGCCACAGCTCCGGCTCCTATGAGATTAAATTTTTGAAAGAGTCATTACTGTGTAATTTTCTAAGACAAAAATGTAATCTGGACTTCACCAGTGTGTCAATGATAACTAAGAATTTTATTGGGTTTATAATAGGTAGTATCATAAAAATTAAAAAATAAAAACTTAGAGCCGAAGAGATAGCACAGCAGTAGGACATTTGCCTTGCATGCAGCTGATCCAGGACAGATGGTGATTTGAATCCCAGTATACCATATAGTCACTGTGCCTGTCAGGAGTGACTTCTGATTGCAGAGTCAGGAGTAACTTCTGAGCACTGCCAGGTGTGACCCAAAAACCCAAACTAAACTAAACTAAAATAAAATAAAATAATTTGTAAATGGTTGCCTCAAAGTTATTTTTTTCCAGACCTATCTTAATATTTTGTTTCAATACTTTGGGGAAATAACTAGAGAATATTGTAGATTTATTAGTTAATAATGAGCCTATACAAAACAGAAAACCCATTTCCACTTACCTTTGTGCTTGTTGTTACATGTTTGATAGCATTTTGTGGCACAATCTGAGCACTTATTTGATGTGTTGTTTAGTAACTCTGTGAAATTCATGAATTTCTGAGAGAGATTTTCATATGACTTGTAGCAGGATGCCATATTATTATGCAACTGTTTTAATTCCAGTTCATGTGTTGCTTGGTTGGATATAGGTCCATAGCAAACTGCAATTGATACCAGGACATTAATTGTTTCCTTAAAGTACTACAGTAAATTTTATTCATAACACTATAGATATTCTTTAAAATTCAATGAAAATTATAAAGCAAAATAATAGCTACCTATACACAAAATCCTAATTATATATTGCTCAAATTCAAATTTATTCATGATAAAAATATTTATTACTCAATGGAGCACTAGTTTTTCACATAGGAATTAGCTTTAAAATTAAAATCAGAAGTCTGGAAAGATAGTATAGTGGCACAGTGGCAAGGCATTTACACTAGTCTGATCCAAATTCAATTCCAGGAACAGTTTATGGTAAGTTCCCTGAGCACTACTACAAGGAATGATCTATGAGTACAGAATCTAAAGTAACTCCTGAGTACATCTGGATGTGACCCACATCCCTTAATCTCCCCCCTCCAAAAAAAAAAAGAAAAAAAAAAAACATAAAAGATACAAGCATAGCAATTATTTCAAAATAACATGTCACATTTTATTCTAAAAATAAAGATTTTATTTTGAGACTGGAGACATCAGACTTTACCGAGCCAATGTATTGTAAATTTGAGTTTCTTAAACATTTAAAGTTAAATTTGAAGGATATAAAATTAGAAGACACCATTCTTAAGATAATTTAGAGAATTTTAGAAGACTAGAATCATATTAGGAACTTCCGAAAATCCAGTAAACATCAAAATGTGTTCCATTTATAGATTATTGTATGTGATTTGACTTTTTTAGATTGACAGGTGTTAGTTTATTTTTAATGCAGAAAAATAATAGTTTTTCATTTTTATGATATTTAAATGAGATAAAAAACCATTGGCACTTAAAATTTAAGTTTGATGAAGCCAAATCATACCTCAAAATGTGATTCTTAGGAAAAAAATTATTGACATGATGAAAAAAGTAGGAAGAAATCAAATACTGATAATAACACCTCTGAAAGATCTTTGCAATAAGATGGAGTTGGGAGGAAAAAAATATGATAATGGAAAATGTCCTTCAATGAATGAAATCATCATGAGCATCCTTAAGTAATAGTCAGTGGTCATTTTGTTGTTTCCATTGGTTTTCTAGCTTTTAGAAAAGTGACATTTTTCTTTCAATCTTTAGCATTATTCTTCCTTAAGCAGCAGCTGTCACTGAAAGAGCCTTATAGTAAAAGTTCTCAGGCACTGGTAGATATTATATGACTGTATAGAAATTAAACCTGTTCTCCTCTCTCATGATGTGAAAGCTTTACATGGAAATTTCACAGATCGTGGATTCATTCAAGATGTGATTAGTTCATCCAAAAGAGAAGCTGAGAAAAAAAGTGGAGACTTACTTTTGAGGAATAGTATCGCCTCTCCAGCCAACACAAGTAGATGTAGCAACAGCAAAATTAAAACAGGACACCATGCTTTACATAAACCACAATGTCCTATGAAGAAGCAGGAATATTTTTTTATTAGCATTCTATAGAACATTTATCCTGCTTCTCACTCACCTACCATGCCCTGCTCCTTGCCCTATCAATATGTAAAATATTTTTATATCTGTTTTATTTTTATTAAAAAGAAAGTTTACAAGACCATCCTGCCTTTGTTCAGCCAATATGAAAACCTTTCTATAACTATATCTTATCTCTCATTAATCAATCACATGACATAATGCCTGCCAGTTTCTCTTAAGTCTTGATCCTATTCTTGGTCTGTTTGGTCTATCTTTCTATCTGAGGTCATCTACTGGATGCTGTTTCTATTTTTCCATGCTAATATTAACTTTTAATTACTTAACATTAATTACTTAATATAAGTTCCAATTTATTTTCAGTGATCTCATTCTGTTCTGCTGTACATATTATAAGGAATTAATCTATTCCTTTTAGATTTATAATTTATTGTCCAAATCTTATGTAGACAATATTATATTGTTTTTTTTTCTTTTATTTTGATCATGATAACTGGTTTTCATTTTTGGCTTTTATATCATACCCATAAGTGCATAGGTCTAACCCGTGGCTTTTGTGCTCAGGAGTCAGTTCTTTGGGGGCTCAAAGGACCATATGAAATGCCAGAGATCAAAGCCTGGGTCAGCTGCTCACAAGGCAAACTCACTACCCACTATACTATTGCTCTAGCATTATTGATTATATGGTTTTAATTTCTTGAATTATGTATTTAATCATATGTAAACACATTTTCCTTTTTACTTAGATTTAATTTTAAACTTATTAGTTTAAGATTTTACTTGTATATATTTCTTCTTAAAATATCCACTAGATATTGCACACATATATTTTTTATTATGAAATAAGACACCAATTCTACTTCCTCCATCAAAGTTCTCTAATAATTTGCTACTTATGATATGTTATTTAATCCAATTCTCACTCTTTAATTTGGACTTTCATAATATATTAATTTTCTCACTTCTTTTGATCCTTTTCAAAAATATGTAAAAACAAATTTATTTGGATATAAAGAGAAGGGATAGAGAGAGTATATAAGGAGAGAAA
The DNA here is from genome assembly GCF_024139225.1 of Suncus etruscus. NCBI lineage: Eukaryota > Metazoa > Chordata > Mammalia > Eulipotyphla > Soricidae > Suncus > Suncus etruscus. The sequence continues at coordinate 38,705,591 of NC_064858.1, forward strand.
GAGAACATGGGCTTCTCCAGGGTGAGAAAAAAAAAACACAAGTATACATCAAAAACAAAAATGTATGAGTCATTTCTCCACAAAGGGGAAATCCGCCCTAAAGAAAGATGTACACATCTCAGGTAGATGGGTCTATGAGGCAAGGTCTTTTGATCTTTTAAAAATAGCCCCAATTTATTTTCTTAATTATAGTTTAGGAAGTTACAATAGTGTGAAAATATATGGTGCTAATATTCAAATTTATTATCACTACATTATCAAAGTATTCATGACCATTGTTGGGTAAATTTGATGGCATTTTACTTTTTATTTAGTCAGTAGTAGAGATTATCTTTTTTTATAATATGGAACGCTTCACGAATTTGCATGTCATCCTTGCACAGAGGCCATGCTAATCTTCTCTGTATCATTCCAATTTTAGTATATGTGCTGTCGAAGCGAGCACAGTAGAGATTATCTTATCTATGGCAATTTCCTTCTTGTTTTCTCTTTCTGACATCATATTATTTGCTTAAAAGGTTACTTGGCTTTTTTCCTTATGTTTACATTTCATAAATTTTCTGAAATTTTGAACAGTTCAATTTATAAAATCTTCTACTATATACAACGAGAACTTCATTACTGTCACTATCTCGTTCAACTGATCTATTATACTATTATATAAGAAGACAGTATATAAATCATTATCCATTTACTTGGGACCATTTACTTTGGTGATGATGATAATGCAGAATTTTTTAAAGGCACACAGTTACCTTTGGAGGAATGAAAATGTAGGGATAGAAATTTTCTACCTTGTATCTTAGTTTAGGTAGTTATATATGTCTATAGTTTTCAAGTACTCAAAGTAAATTAATATTTATTTATTTATTTATTTATTTATTTATTATTTTTGGGGGGGTTTGGGCCACACCCGGCAGTGCTCAGGGGTGACTCCTGGCTGTCTGCTCAGAAATAGCTCCTGGCAGGCACGGGGGACCATATAGGACACCGGGATTCGAACCAACCACCTTTGGTCCTGGATCGGCTGCTTGCAAGGTAAACATCACTGTGCTATCTCTCTGGGCCCTTATATTTAAATTATACTACAATAATCTTGATTTAAAATTACAGTTTTCTTGGGGGGTTGCTCCCGATGGCCCTACGGGATAAGTCCTGGCTTTGTGCTCAAAAATTACTTCTGATGAGCTTAGAGCACTATATGAGATGTTAAGGATTAAACTTAAGACAGTGTGTGAAGGGAAATGCCATATCTAGTGTATTCACTCTCTGGCCCTGAAATGTAGCTCAGAGGTAGAACACTTATTTTCACATATGAGGTTTTATGTTTATCTTACTACTCTCGCCTCACAAAATATAATTTTTAAAGCTAACATAAACAGTTGGTAAGGTTCTGTATTCCCATAAAAGAGAATAAAATAAGTCCTTAGAGAACAATGACAAAAATATGATACCAAAAACATATTTGAACTAGAAAATTAAAATATAAATAAAAAAGCTATTTATTAATTATAAATATGAAAAATAGGGTATAATGTCCAAATACAGTAAAAAATGCAGAATCATTTAATTAAAATTCTGGAAAAATAACTTGAAATATTCATTGCTGGAACTGGAGAGATAGCACAGGGCCAAAGGCATCTTCCTTGCATATGACTGATGTGAGGTACCAAGGACTGATGTGAGGTACAACTCTGGAACTGCATATGGTCACCAAGATCTCCAGGAACAATGCTTCAACAGAGATTAAGGACCACTACAAAGTGTGACCCAAATGCCACAAAGCACTTTTGAATTTTCCATAGGTAAAGGACAAAACTTACCATCTTTGATTTTTTTTCTCAGTACCTTTTATACATATAATCTATCTTTATTGTTTGTTTTCAAAATAACCTTTTGTTTTTGTCTCAGCAGCTCATGATTTAAATATCATGATTTAAATAAGCACCTCCTTTAAATATCTTTTAACCTTCAGTCTCTCTATTCCAGAAGTTCTTACCTTTAACAGCTCTGTTCTCTGACATTTCAATTGTGTTCTCAACTCTCATTTCTCTTCTATTTTCAGTGCCACCATCTAGCTCTATCTCTTGTACATCATGAGTATCTTTTCAAAGAAAAAAGATAATGTATAAAAACGTCACTCATTTCTTTATTCTTCTTTTCCTTTCTCACTGTTTAGATACTCCCAATTTTCTAGCTTGCTACTGTTTAAAATGCAACATTTTCTTTACAGACACAGAAACTATTGACTTTACAAAAATTGAGCTTAAATTACCTACCCTGATAGATTCAAAGAAAAAAATTGCATTACAAGGAATACAAATTGATAAATATCTCACAAAACTTATTATATATCTCTAATTTTATAAGTCCTTTAGGCCATTGCCAATGAAAATATTGAATGGTGACAATGTACTATCTCTCCCTGAACACATACCATCAAATATACAGAGAAGAGGACTTCATTTGCAGAAGGTTAATTTCTACAGTATTATCTACTAAGCTGATGCCTTCAATTTCATAACCAATATTTATACATTGGAAGTGTTTCTGTTCATATATGAATAAAATATTTTGCGATATATTTACAAATAAAAAATCCACCTAGAGATACAATTTAATATCAAGTTGAACAGGGCTGGAGAGATAACAAAGGTATTAAGGCAAATGCCATACACTTGCCTGACTCTTATTTGATCCTAGCACTAGAGGGCCTAAGAGTTTTGTGTGTACAAACTAAGA